>NC_043700.1:106350116-106367914 GCF_006229205.1 Suricata suricatta | reverse complement strand
GTGCAGTAGGCATGACTTTGAGTAGATAATGAAAGAAAATGCAAAATGCTTATTGATTATGATGTGGTTTCATCTTAGCTTGGGCAAACCATGCAGTATTTAATACATAGTAGCAGAATATTTACTATTGAAGCTTGAAAAGATAAAAAAATAAAAAAATAAAAAAATTATAGATTGATTTAAAGTGTTATTTTATCTTAAGAAATATATATTCCAAATATAGAGTAGCAGAGAATCAAGATAATCAGAACAATGGTAATCCTCACTAAAAAAATGTCTTTTATTACTGAATTTTAGTTTACATTGAAGCTTATTTCATTTGCTCACATTACAGCAATGTGTGATCCCCTCTGACATTAGTAAAAATACATTTTTTGATTCCAGGACTCATATACAGACCTAAAAACAATATCTACTACCAGATGAAGCTACTGGTTCTTTGTTTAACTCCTGGGTGAATCACCTTTTATTTTAAAGAAAACTATATGTCAAAATCTATAGATTGCTGTGTGAATTAAAGTTGAAATGTGTAGTTAAAATATTTTAGTTTTTAGGGTCTTATGACTCAGTAATTAGTAACTAATATCTATCTTCAAGGAAATGGAATAGACTAGTGGCATTTATTTTGTTAGGGCTGCCATAACAAATGCTATAGGCTTGGTGGCTTAAGCAACAGAAATTAATTTTGCATAGTTCTAGAAGTTAGAAGTCCAAGATCAAGATGTCAGCAGGATGGGTTTCTTCTGAGGCCTTTCTCTTTGGTTTGCAGATGACTGCCTTCTCACTGTGTCCTCAGACGGTCTTTCCTCTCTGTGCCAACCTCCCTGGGGTCTCTTTGTGTGTTCAAATTTCTTCTTCTCTTACAAACACCAGTCAGATTGGACTAGGGCACACCTTCATAGCCTCATTTTAACTACTTTGAAGGCCTTATCTTTAAATATAGTCACATGCTGATGCCCTAGGAATTAGGGCTTCCATGTATGAATTTGTGAGGGACAGAATTCAGTCTATAACAGTGGTTAAGCTTGTGGGTTTCAGAATTAGTGAGATCTAGTGTTAAAAGTCATGCTTTCAGCATCCAGAATCCATCAGGATGGGTCAGGTTAGGCTGAAGTGATAAGCAATCCCAAGGCAGAAAAAGGGTTATTTCTCACACATGCTACATGCCCTAAGTGGATTGGTTGGGGTCCCTAGCCTGTATTGTCCCCACTTCAGAACCCAAGCTGACAGAGCTGACGTCAGTATCTGAAATACTGATGGCAGGTAGCGAAAGAACTGCAGTGAATTTCACACTGACTCCTCAAAGTGCTGCTCTGAATGATACATGTTGGATAAGTTCACATTTCACTGACCAAAGCCATGCTCAACTTTAGGGGAGGTGAGGGGCTGGGGAAGTAAAATCCAGCTGGTGCTTAGAAGGAGACATAAACGGGAATATTTATAAATAGCTTCAATATCAATGGAAATCACTTATTGGTGTGTGGCATACACAAGTTATTTAGCTGATGCTCTGGGTCTCATTTTCCTTAATTGAAAAGTGGAATAATACTAATATTAATACCTATCATGTGCGATTCTTATGAAGATTAATGATAAGAATGCACTTATCTTGAGAGATAATGAAAAGAATGCACTTAGCACAGTGTTTGAGAAAGATAAAGTGCTCAATAACTTAAGTATTATTATTATCATCATTATTACTATAAATAATATTAGAACTTTCCTCATATAGGGGGAACAATAGAAAACTAGTCAAATCTTCTTTTTCAGAAATAAGGGAACAGAGGCCTAGAATAGTGGATCACTACCTGGAATACAACCCAAGACAGAGTTTATTACTTCAGCCTCCTGTCCTCTATACTTTGTTGACTTTCATAGTCTCTTAAAAAAATATACATATAGTTTAATAATGTATATATAAAATAGATATAAATCCACTGTAGTGAAGGACAGTAGTGGTAATTTATAGAGTTTGGGGGAAATTCTGGATTCTGTAATACTTTAATGGACGGGGAGACTAGAAATATTCTAGGCAGACCTTCTTTATCGAAGGTCTAGGAGTTATGAGATGGGAACAAGAACCCATAGAGAAGAAACCCAATGAGCTGCTGAAAATGAGAAAGAAATGAGAAGAAAAAAAGCTGCTAAAGCTGCCAGACAGCATCAGTGCCCAAGAACAAGGAGTCGCCTGAGTTGACAGGTGGATATGAACTGTGTATAGAAAATACAAGGGAAAGAGCTCTCTGCATGTCCACATGCGTATCCTCTCACGATATATTCTGTGAACTAATATTCTCCACAGGAAGGTGGTCTCTCTACTGGGAATAATAAACAAGACATTCTCAACAGCTCCTTGGGCACCGCATGGTTGGCCTTGGGGATCTGCTCAAGAAAGAGGTTGGGAAAGGAACTGTCTACTCTTTTGTGTTTCTTCCAACTACCAGATAACATTAGCATTGTAATTTATAAGTGGAATCTATTAAAAGGATGTGGTGCTATTAGAAAAAAGTAAAGACATTAAAATGTTTATGAAATTAAGAATTAAAAAATTTAAGGAACAATACTGCAGAAATTACAAGAGTGCCAGAAGTAACTAGAAGAGCTTTGGCTCAGTCTTACTTTCTCATTTGAAAACAGAGTTTGGAATCAGGACAAATGGCCTGGGATATAATGCTGGCTCTGATGCTTTTATTTAATTTATTTTTATTTAATTTATCTTTTTTATTTTAGAGAGAAAGCGAGATAGAGAGAAAACACGAGTCAGAGAGTGGGGCAGAGGGAGAGAGAAAGAGAATCCTAAGTAGGCTCCATGTTCAGCATGGAGCCTGATGCAGGGCTCAATCCCCGAACTCTGGGATCATGACCTAGCTGAAATCAAGAGTCACATGCTCAACAGACTGAGCTACCCACATACCCCTCTTCACCTGTTTACTTTCGTGACCTTGAATCAAGTGCTTAATGTCCATAAGTCTTCATTTCCCTATCAATAAAAGTGGAATAATAGTAATACATACATACCTCATGGGGTTGCTGTGAAGATTAAATGAAGTCTATCATCAAGAAAGTTATCTAGGATCACTATCCTTATCATCATTACACTCTCAGAGTCTCTTCAGGCCCAAACTGAACATTTCCGAACAAAATTTTCAAAATAAAATCTATCTTTCCTCCGCAAATCTGATAGTGAATGCAAAGCTTTTTAGTTCAATGCACACTTTTTTTGTCAGTTAAATGAACTGTTTTCAAAATTACACTGATATTCAGAAAAATATTGCTTACTAAATTTTCTTTAGTTAGAAATCTTTGTATGAAGAGTAGTAAATTCTCTCAGCCTGATTCAGTGAAAAGAATAGTAAATCTGACATCAAGAAACCTAAAAACATTGTCGCTAACCAGGTGGTCGGCTTCACACTAGTCTCTTAATCCTTGGTTTTCTTATGCATCAATTTTAGAAAGTAACGAGGATTCAAAAAAAGGCAGAGTCTCAACTAGAACAATCCCAAGAATTATAATACCTCTAATCAAAATATGAAAGTCAGAAGATAAAAACAATCTGTCAGAAAGGAACATAAACTTTCTTTTAAACGTGTTGGGCTTGTGGCTGATGGTGGAGCATCTGTTGAAAATGTTGAGAAATCAATTGCAGTCTACAACTGGATTTTAGCAGCAAAGTTAAGGCAGAAAATGTCAACGTTAGGATCATTACTTAGACAGAATACTTGACATTATTAGAGTGGATAATAATGTTGATGATGAATATGTAGATACAAAAAGAACCAGTTGGGTAACAAATTATATTGGGGAAAGAGAATGGAATTAGAGACAGAGAGGCCAGAGAGAAATCATGACAGTGTAGTGCCACACTATAGATGTGTGTGCTTTTATGGTCAAGCAATGATTTGTGAAGCTGCAGGTGACAACTGTGTGAACTTTTGAGTGCTTGAGATAAATAAATACAATTTCTGCTAAAGCAGCATGCTGACTCCCTCCTCCCCAATCAAAAAAAAAAAACACCTAAAAACCAAAACCCAAAAAACTTTAGGTCCAATTAGGCACTAAGTAAGCCACCAGCTTCTAACTTGGCATCAAGAGAAAAGAGCATTGAGAAAAATCTGGAAACAGAATGTCAGTTATAAGAAACAGTCCAAAGCATGAGACTTGAAGGTAAAAGTCCATTAAATTTCACCCTTGAGGTATTTTTTGGGGGCTTTCAACAGTGCTGATTCATCAGTAGAGTGGATTGGTCAGAAGCCATCTTGTTGGGAATCAACTGGAAATTGACTGCTGAGGAAATAGAAATTCCCTAAGTTCGGAAGTGAAAAGATGCAAAGACTATGGTAGTCAAAGGGGATAAGAAGAGTAAGGAAAGAAAAACACACCATGTATGGAGGTAGAGGGAAGGGAGCCAATTTAAGAAAATGGTTGTGATGAGATCAGAGCCTCCATGTAATCAAGTGGAGCAAAGCTTTAAAATGTTAGTCTAAAGTAGAGATTATTCTTTAAATATTTACTCATTGGGCAGAATGATCAACATAGAAGAAAACTCTATTAAAAGCAACTTCTCTGCTTTTAGAATTTGTCTTTATCATTTTAAGGAAATGCAGACTCTACCTAAATTAATTTACCTGCGTGTTGATGCTAAAGATGTGAAATTTTTTTACTAATTTGAATAAATGGCCTCTCACTCACCCCACCCCTAATTTTTCTTTTTCAGCTAGTTGTAACAATCGCCAGAAAACTTTGTTTTTCTCAACAGCTGCTCCTGTTGGTGGCACTCAGTTACCCCTTCCCAACCTTCTGCATCTAACCTTTATGAGAAGGGGGAGCTAACAAATTAATTAGAATGGTAGGTTATGAAAATATAAATTGTGGTACACACCCACGCCAGAAAGGCCTACATGCACAAGGGTCAAATGTTTGGGCCTGCCTAAACCATTCAAAACTGCTAACCTCAGAGTTTCTCTCACACATGGAGAATTTGTTTTGTTTTGCTTTGTTTTATACTTTGACATAGTGTATAGAAGTTTGACATATTCACGGAATCAGAACTACAGTTGGAACGATGACATCTGCATTAGGAAAATTATGTAGGAGAAAATTTGGAGATACAACCCAACCATTTTGTCTTTAATGATAACATGCAGTTGGCAAAATAGCAAAATCTGCTTTAGCTGTTGAAATTTTGAGGACAAGATTTAAATGGAAGTCACTTTTTGGTTCTACAACATGAAAAAAAAACCCACATGTATCAATAGTTGGCTTGTGAAATACATTATTTCCTGCCCAGCTCCTGGTAGAATTGTCTTTGCTGAATCTAACTATAATGTCAGTGCACTGGTAGCTGTAGGTGCCAGAAGAGAAGTCAGAGAAGATGTAATTATTTCTATTCCATCAGCCACCTGCATCAGAATTAACTAAGCTTATTTTAAAAGAGATGCAGATTCCAAGAATTCACCCTGCATCTACTAAATCTCTGTGGGTGAGTTTTCTCCCAGGTGATTCTTATAAAAACTTAAGTCTAAAACAACTAGATCTCAAAACCTACGACCACATGTAGATTTAGCACTACTCAGAGGGAATGAAATAGGCAGAGCCACCATGACGTGCCGATGTCTTCTTACAATTATTTTTTTAACAGAATTTAAAATATGCAGATCCTTTGACACAGCAATTTTATTTCTAGAAATTTATCTCGAAAAAAGTGGACAAATGTGTAAAGATATATGTAAAAAACTATCTTCATTATATAACTGTCTATTTAAATAGAAAAGTGGTAATAATTCAAATATCTACCAAGAGGAGTGCCTGGGTGGCTCAGTTAGTTAAACATCCGACTTCAGCTCAGGTCATGATCTCACCGTTCGTGAGTTTGAGCCCTGCATCGGGCCCTTTGCTGACAGTGCAGAGTCTGGAGCCCACTTCGAGTTCTGTTTCTGTCTCTGTCTCTGTCTCTCTCTGCCCCTCCCTCACTCACAATCCTTCTCTGTCAAAAATAAATAAATATTAAAAAAATTTTTTTTAATTTGCCAAGAGATTTCAATTAAGCTGTATACATTTACATAGGATTATTAGGTACCCTGTTCTAAGCATTTTAAAAGCAATGCCATTTAATCCTCATAACATTATATAATGTAATATAGTATAAAATATTAGTCTAATATAATAATGTCATTACCCCCATTTTATAGATAACAAAGCTGAGGCACAGAGAAGTTAACACAGTCAACAGGATCACACAGCTAGTTCCCAGTGGAGCTGAGGCGCAAGGCCTGGTAATCTGTCTCCAGAGTCTGTGGGCTTCTCCTTGCACTACCTGCCTCTCTACCTGCTGCTGCCTTTACGTAATCATTAATGTGGAAGGGAATATTTTACAAAAAGTTGTGCTTAATATGGTCATGTTTTTGTGAAAGTGAGTATTTATAGATGCGTTTTGAAATTAAAGACTTATGAAACAGTAAAGAAAAGAGTAGGCATGAGAGGTGGGTGCGCCACATTGCAGATAGTGATGGGTGTTTTCCAGTTTTTGCTTTTTGTTCGTCTATGATTGCTTTTTCTTTTTTATTTTTTTTAGGAATGAAAGTATAATCTTCTTATAAGAAGAGAAGAGCCACTTGCAATTGTGTCTAGCATGTAAATATATTGTAAAGTTGGTGCTTTTGTAAGAGTGGCCTTAAAAGATAAACAGATTAACTTATAAACAGAAGGAAGGGAAAGTAAACTTTTAGATTCCAATATTCTCCTTCCTCAACACTAGTCTACTACTGTGTCTCTAGCTTGTCCATCTTCACGGACTTCTTTTTCATGGGCAAACTAGTATAAGTAGCTTTTTTTTCTTTATCAGTCATTTTGTTTTCTATTTGCTGTTTTTATTTTCTCCAACAGAAAGGAATAAGATTTATTTTTCTGAATAAATGATGCTTTTTGACTCATCTAGAACCCTGAATGTGATTATGTAATTAAGTTATATTGGGTCTTCTAAGGAAGGCAGCTTTATTCAGCTCCCTGAGCGTTATGTGTTGATAAACAGTCAGCTGTGATTCAGTCACGGTGAAAAAACTTTAAAGGGCCTCAAGATGCATGTCACACCAAATGCTGGGCCAAGCTAATGTTTGGTTAACTGAAAATAATAATTGGAGAACTTTTTAACTTATTTCACTTTAGTACAGGCAGGTAAAATTGGTGTTCATTTTATAAATGTCGCTATTCCCCCCAAAAATCTGATAATCTGATTTGCCCATCCTCTGAAGATTTCAATTCTGAAATGTAATGTGTTTTGCTGGTGAGTTATTTTAACTGACCACATTGTTTTTCAATGTGAGACTGTTTTACCCACTCAAAATGTACTGCTAGGTCACATCATCTTGAAAAAAAAAATGGAAGTAGATGACTTGGAATCATCATAAAATAAGATATGCTTTTGAACAACAACCTATCATTTCTCTGGAAATTTAAGTTGACATTTCTGTGTCTTAGCCAACTCCTAATTTTGACGGAATTAGAATTTTAAAAATCACATAACCAATCTGAGTCATAATTGCTCTGCAAATATAAGAACTCTGCCATTTGAAGTAAAACTAGCTGCTTCTTCTTTTTTTTTAATTTCAAGAAGTACAAAGCTAGTACAAAGAGAATAAATAACCAAGGCCAAACAACAACAAAAAAATCCCTTGTGGAATTGCTGATTTTCTAAAAAAAAAAAAAAAAAAAAAAAGTTAAGTGTTATCTCATAAACATAGTTCTTTTGAATAAAGATTTTCTGAAAATTTTCTGAAATTTATTGTTTTCCTACAGAGGTCTCTACTACTATAATTTTGATAATTTTATCTGTTCATGTTTTATTTTTTATTTATTTTTTAAGGTCTATTCATTTTTGAGAGAGAGAGAGAGAAAAAGAGAGAAAGAACATGAATGGGGCAGGGGCAGAGAGAGTGGGGAAGAGAGAGAATCCCAAGCACCCTTCACACTGTCAGCATGAAGCCTGATGTGGGACTTGATCCCACAGCTCTCGGATCATGATGAGAGCTGAAATCAAGAGCCACAGCCGTCTGTTCATGTTTTAAATTAGACACATAAATCAGCATCATTGCTTAATGTAGAAAGCTATTTATGGCATGACAATAATGTTTATAGCACACATATAATTGTATTCTCTAAAACATTCTGCATAATTTGCAATGAACAATAAATCATTGGAAAGTATTTTAGGTCTTCAGCATTTCCATAATGTCAAGAAGTAGTTATTGGATAAGCTCCAAAGGCTCTCAACAGATATTGGTAGGTAATTAAAATAGTAATTGAAAGGTATATTGCTTGGTCTTTTATTTTACAATGTCTTTCTAGTTTTGAAGATGCAAACCCACTTTACCTCAAATTTCATATATTTAAAAAAATTCTAATTTTACCATTTCATCCACCATAATAAAAAGTACTCATTCTTAGCAGCCTATAAGCCTGTGGTGTCTCAATAATTGAAAAAAGTCAACTCAAATCAAACCCATTAGCTATAAGTAGTCTAATTAGTGGTATCACTGAGAGGAAACCCAAGACTTAATATTTTGGGGAAAACAAACAAACAAACAAACAAAAAACCTGTCCTGAAAAATTTGGCTGATATTAGGGTTTCAATGGTTCTTGACATTGTGATTATCCACAAAAACATACACTAAGCTGACATACACTAAAACAACATCATAAAGTGGAAAATGTACTCCTTTTTGAGTACATTTGATTATCTTCATTCCACATGCTCATGTATAAAATTACCTCATGTAATGGTGCCTTTCATTACAACAGGATTCTGGGAAATATAGTTCTCAGCTTATTCTGTAATGGAGACCTTAGGGGGTGGCAGTGATGCCAAGTTGACTCCAGATCATCCGGCACACCTAAGTTGCAAGGCTCAGTGCTCAGTGCTGTGGGGAACACAATGACAAGTCATGTGTGGATCTTCTCATTCTGCTCCTATTCTGGCAGAGATGACAAGACTTATTAAGATGGTAGTTCAAGCAGAAGACTGGGCTAGAGGCAGATGCAGGGACAATGCCAGGAAATTTAGAGAAATAAATGGTTTCTGGCTTCTGGAGAGATGTCAAGGATGACTTCAAGGAATAGGTGGACTTTAGGTTGAGTTTTGAAGAACCAGAAAGCTTGGGATGTCAACAAACATGGAAAGGCAGGGAATTCAGGGGCATGAAAAAGGTGTGAAGAGAGTCACAGAAATAGAAAAGATTGCAGTGGGCATTGGTAACACAAAGTGATTTTATTAAGTAGAAGTAAAGTGTTTTTTAAATTTTTTTATGTTATTTTAAACTTATTTTTGAGACACAGAGACAGCGCCAGCAGGGCAGGGGCAGATAGAGAGGGAGACGCAGAATCTGAAGCAGGCTCCAGGCTCTGAGCTAGCTGTCAGCACAGAGCCTGATGAGGGGCTCGAACCCAAGAACTGTGAGATCATGACCTGAGCCAAAGTCCGATGCTCAACCGACTGAGCCACCCAGGCGCCCCGAAAAGTGTTCTTGAAAAGGAGCAAAATGGAGGGGAAATCTCTGAAAATGGTTTTTGGTTTATCTGTGGACACAATTGCCACATAGAGTTTGAAATCATTAATAGGAAATAGGGAGGAATTGAAGACTGTGAGAGTACCATGATTAGGTCGCCCCAGGAGGATGGGAATGCACCCTCACCACCACTCTGTTCCCAGGTAGAATCTCTCAGGACCTGGCTAGACAAGGACAGGCACCGCCTCCCCAGACGCGAGCCCGATTCAGTGTGTACTACGATAGGTAGGCGTCCTAGGAATCCCCCACTACATAGGTCAATAGAAGAAATTGGGGTTCAGAAGGGTTTTAGGACTGCTCAATCCAGGCAGTTGATGAAATCTCAGGTTTGTGCATCTTGATTACAGAATTAAAATTATTTCCACATAACTTGCTCTAATATTCTCTCCCCACTGCAGTCCCATCAAACAAAACAAAAAACAACCCCAAACTTCCAACAACAACAACAAAAACCCTTTTAGTTTTCTGCTCCCTTATGCTAACTGTCTAGATCTTATTCTGAAATCCTGAGAAATAACAAGAGGGTATAAAAGTGTGCTCTGGCTCAAGATCATACTTACAACCCAGGTTTTCTCATATACACATATTACAGCATAAATATTGTGCAGTTTTACATAACAAAACAGGAGATTCTGAAAGTTATTCTTTTTTATTTAAAATTTTTTTAAAGTTTGTTTATATTTGAGAGACAGAGAGAAAGCACATGAGCACGTGAGAGGGCATGAATTGGGGAGGGGGCAGAGAGAGAGGCAGACACAGAATCCCAAGCAGGCTCCAGGCTCTGAGCTTTGAGCACAGAAACTGACATGGGGCTCAAACCCATAAAGTGGGAGATCATGACCTGAGCCGAAGTCGGAGGCTCAACTGACTAAGTCACCCAGGTGCCCCTATTCTTTTTTTATTTTTAAATGTTTATTTATTTATTTTGAGGTGGGGGAGCAGAGAGAGAGAGAGAGAGGGAAAGAGAATCCCAAGAAGGCTTCGTGCTATCAGTGCAGAGCCTGATGTGAGGCTCGATCCCACGAATTGTGAGATCATGATCTATCTAAAATCAATTGTCAGATGCTCCACTGCCTGAGCCACCCAGGCGCCCCTGAGTGTTACTGCTCGTTCAATACAGTGACAAAACACTTACTCCACAAATGCCCTGGTAATGCTGGTACTCCCAGTCCATGTCCCTCAGTCTGTTTAGTGGATTACCTAACTAATTTTAAAAACGATTGAGCCTTTACTTACATAAGCATTACAAGGCCATCACCAAGGTCAAGTTGAGCTAAGCTCCTGTTTTGCAGAAGTTTACAGTGTGAAACTGACCCAAAACATTTCTGACCTTATGTATTATTATTTCCCTCCTCATACCTTGGCTCTTCTGACTCTGGGCTCCAGGATGTCTTACTGCTATGCTAAGTTTCTCTACCCCAAATTCTCCTTCTCTGTATGATCACATTCTACTCATTCTTTAAGGTCCAACATAAAATCTGTTTTCCCCATGAAGTCTTTGTTCATCTAATGCCCACCATCACCCCTCTGAACCCTCCTTTCTCTAATACTCTCATAGCACTTAACCTAAATCACCTGGAAAGATGTCGATTTACATTTTGTCTATTTACATAAGTGAAATCACTCTGAGAGATGCATATAGCGTCTGATTCACTGTTCTGCAAGGTTTGGGAGGGCAGGTCCTGAGGTAAATTGATCTTAAATTGCCTTTGCATCATTCAGCAGAGTGCCTTCAAGCAGCAAGCGTTCAATAAAGATTTATTGTGCTTGGCAGCGTGTTTGCTCTTCCAAAGCCCTCTCCACCCTTCTCCACCTGTTCAGTGTCCCAGGATGAGTTAGGCTTGGCCAAAGGTGAGGAGGCAGGGAGAAAAGTGAGGTTGGGACATTCATTCTCCAGATTTCTCCCAGGGGCTACCAGAGGTCCTTCCCTTAATCAAAGGTCACAGCTTTTTTAAAAATGTTTATTTATTTTTGAGAAAGAGATAGAGCATGAGTGGGGGAGGGGTAGAGAGAGAGGGAGACACAGAATCCAAAGCAGGCTCCATACTCTGAGCCCGACTGGGCTCTAACTTACGAAGTGTTAGCTCATGACCTAAGCCAAAATCATTCAACCAGCGGAGCCACCCAGGTGCCCCAAAGGTCACAGCTTTCAAGCAATGCTCCTCCACTGCCATTCTTTTTAGGCTCAGAGAGGTAATGACCTCAGTGCTAAAGGCCTGAGACACTGCAGCATCCTCATGGTGTTCCTATACTAGGTCAGAGCTGGGGTGCTACTTGAAATAGCGGAGTTATTAGTGAGAAATAAAGGACTTAGGTGTGTCAGAATAAGAGTTTGAACCAGAGTTCTGTACAACAGAAATTAAACATGGCTGCTTGTTTTTCACAGCCAAGGCCAAACTCACTAAGGAATTAGCACATCTGTCTTAAATTTGTTACCTGAGAGCATGATTAAAATGGCTCTTACCTCCCTTGTCAGCAGTATATCATGAGTTCTGGTAATGAATAAATGACAAAAATAGTCAGGACTTAATATCGCACTGTATTATGTGCCGGACCCTGGTCTGAGCACTTGACTGAACAATGCATTGGATATTCATACAAATCTGATAAGGGAGGTACTATTATTATTCCTATTCTGCAGATGAGAATCTGAGGTCCAGAGAAGTTAACTAACTAGCTTAACATCAGAGTTGATACTTGGCAGGGCCAGGATACAAAGGCAGGCAGTTTGGTTCCAGAGTCAGCTCTTCCGATCATATTATATGTGTGTGTGGGGGGGGGGTAGGGTTTCAAAATAGGAATTTGGGGGGAATACAAACATTCATCTATAACAGCAGGTGAATCTGATGCACAACCAGCATTAGGAACCACTGCATTCTGTATAGTGTTTGAACAGATATAGAAACATTTTTAAATAATTTTTTAATATTTATCTACCTTTGAGAGAGATGGAGAAATAGAGCATGACTGGGAGAGAGGCAGAGAGAGAGAAGGAGACACAGAGTCTGAAGCAGTCTTCAGGCTCTGAGCTGTCAGCATACAGCCAGATGGTGGGTTCAAACTCATGAACCACAAGATCCTGATCTGAGCCAAAGTTAGACACCCAACCGATTGAGCCACCCAGGTACCCCGAAACATTTCTTTTTCATTACACAGATATTACACAAAATCTTCACTGAAAGATTCAATAAAGCTATACAGATAAAATAAATATGGCCATGTTTCCAGTGTACCATATACTCTGTTGTCCTATTTCAGGTATTTCCAGAACACATTCTTATAACCATTGCTTAAAATAGTTGTGGGTCTGAGAAGAATCAGATTGGCTAAGAGGGAAGATGGTAATTCTTCCCAGATGGAATCCGTATATGTATCGGTGGAGGATATGGTATCTGTGTGTACTCTGTCCTCTCCAGATACTGGTACCATGATCTTCCATACTCAGAAGTTCTTGCTGATGGTGCAGGCGCACATGCAAGGCTGTCGGATCTGCCCTGGGACTCCCAGCAGGCTCCTCATGATTTGCTCCTTGCTTGGTCATTCCTGGAGGGATCTGTCATAGTTTGCAGCTCTCTGCCTCTTTCTATGTTCCTGCCTGGAAGTATGGCTTAAAATAACATAACTTTGACAAAATGTATTGATCAGTCTCCCCAGGCATCTCCCAGCCTTTCCTGCTTAGGAGTTAATTTTGATGTTTCTGAAACTTGTGTTCATCACCCCACCCCAAGACTGGGGATAGGAAGAATGGGGTACATAACAGAAAGAGTCACTCCTCACCATGAGGAGAGCTGACTGTACTGGAGCCTGAATCGGGTAGCTGCCTGACTTGTGGTCCCTTCCAAGATTTGCCACACACCCAAGAGAGAGGATGGAGCTGATAAGCACAGCTGAGGAAAGTTCTGAATACTTTAAGATAGGAAAGCGGAAATCATCCAAAATTCAACAAAGACAAAAAAAGAGTGATAAAACAGAAGAGAGCATTCAAGAGCTGTGAAACAACATCAAACAGTCTAACATAGATGTAAATACATTTTCAGAAGGAGGGGAGAAAGGGAGAGAGAGGGAAAAAAGGAGGGAGAGAGAGATAATCAGGGAAAAGAGATATATCAGGCTCAAGTTTTCTGAAATTATTGAAAGACAACAAACCACAATGTCTAAAAAGCTCAGAGAATTCTGAACTCTGAGCAGGATAAATACACACACACACACACACACACACACACAGAGGAACATCATAGTCAAACTGGTAAAAACCAAAAATAAAGAGAGAAATTTTAAGGTAACCAGAGGGGGAAAATTTATTACTTGCAGAGTAGAACAGAGAAGAGCAACAGCGACTCTTTCAGAAATCGGGTTACCACAATAGAGCGTCATCTCAATAATAGTGCTGAAAGATAAAACCTCTTCATCCAATGGAGAGGATTCACAAAAAATGAAGGTGAGTTCTCTCTACATCATTAGAGCCTGCTTTTGGCATTTACATGAAACCACCAAAACTTCACAGCACTTGCCACATTGTACTGCACGATTTATACTTCTATTCTTGTACCCTGTTCTGTATCGTGGGATCTACTCACAGGTAGGGACCTTTTATTCATTTTTTCTCCATTGCCACATATAGCACCTGGCACCCAGAATGTGTTCAACAAGTGTTTCTGACTGATCAAATCAACTTAAATTTGAGTCATAAGGCAAATCATTTAAATCATTCTTATTAAACAAGTATTTCCAGTGTCTACCATGTTCAAAGCATCATCTGTTAAATTGAAAGTTAAAACAATATATTGATCCAATCCCATATTTTTTGAGTATGAATAATATCACCCTATATTTACTATCATTCCTCCTCCTCCTAACACTATATTATGCCCATTTTATGCAGAGCACTGAATGGCGTGATCTAGGGACAAAGATATAAAAGGCAGGTCTCCTTCTGTCAATTTAAGAATACAGGATATCGTGGAAGGGAGGTTAAGATGGTGCAGTAGTAAAGAGACCTTGGGCTTGTCTTGTCCCTTGACACACCTAGATCAACATCAAACCATTTAGAACTCCTAGGGAATCAATCTGAGGATTAACAGAACATCTACATAATTTGAGGGAGAGAACACAGCAGGTACTTGGTGCCTTATGGTCAGTGGGGGAGAGAGAGAGAGAGAAAGAGAGAGAGAGAGTGAGAGAGAGAGAGAGAGTGAGAGAGAGAGAGAGAGAGAGAGAGAGAGAGAGAGAGAGAGAGGATTCCTAGCAGGATTCTGCCTTGATTACTACTTTAAGTAACTTCCAGAATCATACTTTCATTCAGATATTTATATTCATATAGTTTTTACTTTTGTACCAAGTGATGTGCCATGCTAATGTTGGATGTTATTATTGACATACCTAGAGGGTAAATTTTCCATTGGATTAAGAACACACAAAGCAAATGATTTGTATTGTTATATTATGTATATCTATATTATAGTAACATACATTAATAAGCATAACATGATATTAAAATAATGTTAAAATCTTTAACTAAATAAGAAGTATGTTTTATCGTTTTTTGAAGTATGTTTTATCTTATATTGAAAAATGTCAAAGAACAGTACAGTGAATACTCATATAGCCTAGCCTAGATTCATCAAATGATATTTTTGCCATACCTGGTCTCCTTCTCTCTCTCTTTTCTTTTTTCTGTCTCCACACACACACACACACACACACACACACACACGCGTTTATTTTACTCAACCACCCAAATATTAGGCTGCATCTATGCGGGCACTTTACCCCTAACAACAATTCTCAAGAACAGGGGATTCTGCATCACAAGTATACCACCACTACCACACCTAAGAAAACCATTATTAGTTTGGTAACAACATACAACATGCAGTTAATACCCAAATTTCCTAAATTGTTTCATCACGTGCTTTTTTACTAGATTTTTTTTTTCTATCCAAGATCCAATCAGGGTTGATACATTGATTTGTCTCTTATGTCTGTTTAGACTCCCCTGGTTTTCCCAGAGGACCACTGTTGCCATTGTTTATAATATTAAATCCTTTGAAGAGTTCTGAAGAACACTCCATATTCCAGATTTGTCGGTTTCCTTGTGTTCAGGTTCAAGTTGAACATTTCTGGCATGAACACTGAAGGTGATGCTAACTGTCTCCTGCCACATATCAGGAGGCAGGACATCAGGCCACCCCACTAGTGGCAGTGCTAAGCTTGATCACTTGGTTAATGTGGTGATCTTTCCATTATAAAAGCAAATTTTGTCCTTTGTAATTAAGAAGTCATCTGTGGGTGGATATTATAAAGCTAAGAGACTCTCCTGTTCCCCAAGAACATTTCAACTATTGTTTAAAAATCTATTCTTGATGATCTTTACATTTTGGGTTACAAAATGGTGATTTTTCATATTCTATCAGTTCTTCTGTATTTACTAGTAGATGAAATAAACACTGAATAAAACAATAAAATTTCTTTTTTTTAAACTTTTTTTCTGTTTTTTATTTATTTTTGAGAGACAGAGAGAGAGAGAGCATGAGCAGGGGAAGGTTCAGAGAGAGAGAGGGAGACACAGAATCCAAAACAGGCTCCAGGCTCTGAGCTAGGTGTCACCACAGAGCCCGACGCGGGGCTTGAACCCACGAACCATGAGATCATGACCTGAGCCAAAGTAAAATTTCATCAACTAAACAAAATGATAAAAATGTCATTGCCAGGCCTTAGTACCCCTGAAACTCTAATCCCACCTGCTCAACTAGTCTCTCCGAGTTCAAAGGTAGATGATGAAATCCAAAAGTACCCAGAATCCTCGGTACTTCAGTGCATTTCACTGATCCACCCTGAAGTGAGTTGATCACATTCACATATCGGGCTGAGTGTTACCACATTTAGTGAGCCCTCCTCATTAATCC
The DNA here is from genome assembly GCF_006229205.1 of Suricata suricatta. Taxonomy (NCBI): domain Eukaryota; kingdom Metazoa; phylum Chordata; class Mammalia; order Carnivora; family Herpestidae; genus Suricata; species Suricata suricatta. The sequence goes on along the minus strand of NC_043700.1, from coordinate 106,351,452 downwards.
CAGGTGGAGACGGTCACTCTCATTTGTGCCCAAGGTGTTCCCTGTACTGAAACCCATCAGAGAGCATCTCCGGTACTTCACTGTGCATTATTGCTGTTACGGTTATTTCCTTCCTCTGGATAAACTCAAGGAGGATAAGGTTGTTTTATTGATCTCCTTGCCCACAGCACCTAGGACAATGCTGAGTGTCACCTACTTAATTTACATCATCTAACAAAACTCCTGGGAGGTAAGTAGAGCACATGTCCCTTATTTGTTTTAGAGAGAGAGAGAGCAATTCTGAGAAGGTTATAGAGAAATGAGAGGGAGGAATGAATAGGTGAAACAGAGGATTTTTAGGACAGTGAGGCCATTCTGTATTACACTATAATGGTGGGTATATTTTGTTATGCATTTGTCCAAATCCATAGAATTTACACAAAGAATGAAGCCTAGTGTAAACTACAGACAACCTAATAATCATGTATCAGCGTTGGCTCCCCCATTGTAGCAAATATACCACATCAATGCAAGATGTTAATAATAGGGGAAAAATGGAAGAGAATGAGGGGCAAGTGCAGCATTCTATCTACTTTCTCATTTTTCTGTAAACCTAAACTATTTAAAAAATAGAGTGTATTCCATTCACAAAAATAAACTCAAAATGGATAAACTCACATTTCTGAATGTGAGACAGGAAACCATCAAAACCCTAGAGGAGAAAGCAGGAAAAAACCTCCTTGACCTCAACCACAGCAATTTCGTCCTTGGCACATCCCCAGAGGCAAGGGAATCAAGAACAAAAATGAACTACTGGGACCTCATCAAGATAAAAAGCTTCTGCAAGGCAAAGGAAAGAAACAAACAAAAAAAACCTAACAGGCAACCAACAGAATGGGAAAAGATAGTGGCAAATGGCATATCAGACAAAGGGCTAGTATCCAAAATCTACAAGGAGCTCACTAAATTCCATACACAAAAAATGAATAATCCAGTGAAGAAATGGGCAGAAGACCTGAATAGACACTTCTCCAAAGAGGACATCCAGATGGCCTACAGGCACATGAAATGATGCTCAGCATCATTCATCATAAGGGAAATACAAATCAAAACCACACTGAGATACTACCTTACATGGGTAAGAGTCGCTAAAATGAACAAATCAAGAGAATGTAGATGCTGACGAGGGTGTGGAGAGACGGGCCCCCTCCTACACTGTTGGTAGCAATGTAAACTGGTGCAGCCACTCTGGAAAACAGTGTAGAGGTTCCTCAAAAAACTATCAATAGAACTCCCTTATGACCTAGCAATAGCCCTGCTAGGGATTTACCCAAGGGATAGAGAAGTGCTGAAGCAT
>NC_043700.1:106335024-106350016 GCF_006229205.1 Suricata suricatta | reverse complement strand
ATACACAATGGAGTACTACATGGCAATGAGAAAGAATGAAATATGGCCATTTGTAGGAAAGTGGATGGACCTCGAGGGTGTCATGCTAAGTAAAATAAGTCAGGCAGAGAAGGACAGACACCATATGTTTACACTCATAGGTCTAACAGGAGAAACCTAACAGAGGACCATAGGAAGAGGAAGGGGAAAAGAGAGCTGGGAAGAGTGAGGGACACAAATCATGAGAGACTATTGAATACTGCTAATGAACCGTGGACTGAAGGGGGATGGGGAGGGAAGGAAGGGGGTGATGGTCATGATGGGGGGCACTTGTGGGGGAGAAGCACTGGGTGTATTATAGAAACCAATTTGAGAATAAGCTATTAAAAAAAGAAAAAAATAGAGTGTATTAGTTTAATAGTATATTAAATGTATTTGATATATATGAATTACATTCATATATTTAAATTATATATATATGATTCACAACAGTAATGGGGAGGGATGGTAAACAAAAAACAGTGTCTGCAACATGCTCAGTGTATCATATGGTGAAATGTCCTTAAATCTGGGCTTCTCAGTTAACTTTTTGTAAACTTACTCCTAATGAACTGCACTGCTTCATGAGAGTTGATGACAGAGAGATGATCTTCCAGAGCAAAACTAAACTAGGGGGAGTTTCTTTCTCTGTAAGGTGAAGCGTGCATTACCAGACACATACCCGTGGTCTGAAGTGCCTTCAGGAACTCCCTAAGTTAAACATGGGTAGGTTTATGCAACAGGAAAACCCAGATTGTCTTGCCCTGAGAAGGACTGACACAGGAAAGCATTTCCATGGCTTTAGGTTGGGTGAACTTGCTCTTCAAGCAAAGTTTCTTCTTTTCTAAAAAAAATTTTTAATGTTTATTTCTGAGAGAGAGAGAGTGAGATAGAGCATGAGCAGGGGAGGGGCAGAGAGAGTAGGAGACACAGAATCTGAACAAAGCTCCCGGCTCTGAGCTGTCAGCACAAAGCCCGATGCAAGTTCAAATTCGTGAACGGTGAGATCATGACCTGAGCCAAAGTCGGATGTTTAACTGACTGAGCCACCCAGGCGCTCCCAAAATTTCTTCTTCTGACCATCTAGCAGCAGTGATGGCACAAAGTACCCTGCAGTGGCAGTCACAAAAATCCACCTTGGCTTGGAGCGCAGGGCAGGAGTTGTCATGGACAGAATCGTTGTTGAGGGCCCCCAGGGTCTCCCACATTAGCTAGTTGTGGGCAGTAAAGGTGTAATGCCTGGGAACTAGGGCATTGTGAGGCCATTTGCTTATTTCACTTTTTTTTTTCTTTCAAAGCTTAGTTGAGTCATGAATATTATGATTAGAAATTAGAAAGAGAGGAGGGAATGTCATGGAGGGAGGCTTTGTGTATCTGTTGAAAAAGGTTACACACACAGACACATCTGCCGATAGGATTTGGAACTATAGACTATCGTTTAAGGCTTCTGGAGGTTAGAAGGAAGGCATGAGTGTAAGGAGGTGGAGCGAGTCATTGGCTCTGAAAAAAGGACTAGAAAAACATGGAGGATCCTATTAACAAAGTTTTGTGTTTGGTGGGGTTTTCTTTTTGGTGGCAGAAAAGTGGGGGGGGGGAAGATGGGGTGGGGACACCATAAGATTTTAATATGGAAATAAACCTCTCTCTCTTGCCCCCAGATCCCACCTGCACATTTATAAGCCTGAATCCTGTAAGAGTTTCTCCTAAGAATGGAACTGCTGGACCACAGGACATGTAAATCCTCAAATTTACTAAATGAAATAAGATTGTTTCTAATTTTGTTTCTTTTAGTCTCTACTGTGCTTTATCATATTCTTTGTGGTATATCTTAAAGACCAGAGGTTTTGAATAAAGTCCAATTAATCAACTCATTCTTTAATACTCTTAATTTAATTCTTTTTTTGCATCCTAAGAAATCTTTGCATGTCCTAGATATTTTCTTCCAGGAATTTTATAGGTTTTACTTTACATTAGGTTTCTGACCAATTCAAGTTAAGTTTTTGGGGTGTGGTGAAGTATTACAAATCCAAATTCATTTTCTTCAATATGACTGGCATCTTTCATCCAGTTACTTTAATATTATGTGTTCAAAAACCAAAACAAACCAAAGCAGAACACTGTCCCTTCCTAATATATCACTTTGGTAACTTTGTGAAAAACTAATTGTCCGTATGTATGTAGATGCATCTCTTGTCTCCTTATTCTCTTTTATTGTTCTGTGTATCTATTCTTTTTTTTATTTTTTTTTTATTTTTAGAGAGACAGAGAGAGTGTGAGAGAAGGAGGAGAAAAGAGAGAAAAGAGAGAGAATCCCAAGCAGCCTCCATACTGTCAACACAGAGCCCAGTGTGGGACTGGAACCGATGAACTGCGAGATCATTACCGGAGCCAAAACCAAGAGTTGTACACTTAACTGACTGAGCCACCCAGGCGCCCCTCTATTCTTATAGGAATACCTCACCTTGTCATTACTGTAGCTTGATAACAATCTGTAAATCAGTTAGTGTAAATTCTCTAAACCTTTATTGTTCTCCGTCATCATGGTCACGGGCAGTGTTCTAAGAGTGTGAAAATAAAATATATAAAATTTGTTCCAATGGAACTGGATTCTGTCTCCCCTCCTCCTTCTATTATTGTCTTACATGTCATAATTATTTCTTTGTACATTTTTATGTCTTTTAAAGAAGAGAAGAATCGAGTCTTTTATGTTAATCTACGTATTTACCATTTCTGATGCTCACTTCTGCCTGTGGATCTTAGTTAACTGTCTGATCTCATTTCCTTGCTCCAATATATCTCCAGCCCCCACTCTCATTTTTTCCTGATATTATTGTCATAGTATTTGGCCTTTATGTGTTATTAGCAAAATAATACATTTTTATAATTATTGGCTTATGCAATTATCTTTTAAATCATTAAGAGAAGAGAAAAAATGAATATTTATACTGCCCTTTATATTTACCTATGTAATTATCAGTGTTCTTTATATGTATGGGTTTGACTGACTATATGGTGTTACTCCTTTCAGTCTGAAGTACTTAGAATTTCTTGTAATGCAGGCCTGCCTCCAAAAAGTTTGCTCAGTCTTTATTCATCTGGGAATGTCATTATTTCACCTTCAATTTTGCTGGTCAGGATGGGGATTAAGGTGAGGCAAGCGAGTCACTCACTTTGGGCACAGAATTTAAGGGAAACCAAAAATCTCAGTAATTAAAAGAAATATTTTAATGCACTATATTAAAGCTATCTTTCTGTTTATCCCACCTGGAGTTCTCCAGGTTTCTTGGATATGGAATGATTTGCATCAAATTGAGAAAGTTTTGGCTATTATTTCCTCCAAAAATTTTGGGTTTTTTTTTCTCTCTCTCCTGTCCTTCTGGAACTCCCATTGCACGTATGTGGGTATGTTTAATATGTCCACACGTCTCAGAGGCTCTGTCATTTTTCTTTATTCTTTTTTCTATCCTTTCTTCAGAGTGGATCATTTCTATTCTGTTCATCTATCTCCAAATTTCTTGATTCTTTTTCTCTCCTGCTCATATTTGCTTTTTAACACTGCCCCCCCTCCCCTAGGAAATGGATATCTCTGCCTGGTTTTTTTTTTTTTTTTAATTCTTTTTTACTTTTAAACCTGGATTCCTAGAATTTCCCCTGGATCAGCATAACTCTTAGCTAATGACTGGTCAGAAGTTTGCTTTGAGGCTTCTCCACCTTGCCATTGGCTGGCTCTATGTGTGGCTTGGGCAATACGGTGAAACTTCAGGCAGTTTACAAGCCTGCCCCAGACTTCACGTTCTGCGTGCACAAGGCCCCCTGCTCAGCCAATGACAATTAGAGAGCCTTTCCAGTCTTTCTAGTGTGTAAGCACGTCCTTGTGTATGGATGCAATCTTCCTGAGCCCTAGAAATACATGGGAGCTTACCAAGACCCATTATGGCCATCTCATTTTCCAGATCTCCCTGTTAAATTTCTTGCTGATCTGCTAATCTGTTACTTGTTCCAACTAGTGTGCTCTCGGGCTAACTGCAATGTTGGCTTCCCTGCTTATTTGCCAGGGATAATTGTTATTCTCATCAATGCCACGGGGCCTGTGTTTTTCTACATTCTGTTTCAAATCAATCAGTCTGCTCGGGCACGGAGGCTGCCCATCTTCACAGCCTGTCCCCCCTGGTAGAACTCTGTGCCATGAAGCTGATGGAACATGGGACACAGAAAGGAAGCAGCCCTAGCCTAAAACTTCACAGATTTCCCACTGCTGGTGCAGTGGTTCGGCAGCTTTTGTTGAATCGATGCTTCTCGAATTGCTATATACCTGTAGTGAATTTCCACAGTTTCCGAATCAGGATTTTTGAAAAATTGTATCTAGTTTTTATCATTACTCTTTGAGGCAAGTATGGGCTAAGCTTGTCTCTGAGAAGAGAGAATCCTTTTTATGGCCATTCTGGAAGTCCTCTGCAAGGATTTGCTTAAAGCCACACAGCATCACATCTGCCTCATTCTATTGGTCAAGGTGAGTCACAAAGCCAGTCATGTTAAGATATTGGAAAAATAGGCTCTCCCTCTTGGTGGAAAATGTGGCACAAATTTACAATGCTAAACAGCAAGCATACAGGTACAGGAGAATTGTTGCATTCAACTTGCCAGCAATCTATTACAGTGTGAAAAGATAGAGAATAGAGAGAGAGATAAGCAGAGATGTGGATATAGATACAGGTATGGATTTAGACACAGATATACCTTTATTTCATTATAATTTCCTTATCCTTACCTAAGTACAGAGTGAGAAGCAAAAGGCATGCTAAAGAAGACACAGAAATAAAAGGAGTCATTAAAAGCAAAATATCTATTTTAGATCTAGTTTATAATCAAAGTCTTTACATGCCCAGATTAAAGTAAAGTTAAATAAAACAGCCTGAGGGGGGAAAAAAGTGTGTTTATGAAGGGACATTAATCACCAAAATTTCATATTCTGATTCACCAGCAAAGTTGATATTACAAGTTCTAATGAGGCAAACTTGTGCAAGTTTTCTGTGCAGATGGAATCTATTTCATTCTCCCTCATAACCACCTGGTGGGGTAGGTAAGTACTACTAATGAGCAAACCAACCATTAATTTGCTGACAGAGCTGACAAGCAACGGAGGCAAGATTTAAACCCAGACAGTCGGTTTCTACAATCTGTGCCACATTCCAAATGGTATTCTCCCACAACCCACTGTTTGGATATCTTCAGTCCCATTCAAAGTCCTCTAGTTATACCTAGGAATTCCCAAGCATGGAGTCCGCGCAGGTAGCACTTTCAGCTGCTGCGTCATATCTTCCATTTTCTCTAACATCCCCGCTCTGCTCTGGTCCCCATGGTCATGGCCCTCAATCAGCCAAGCCTCAGGAAAGCACTGGCTGTTGATGGTGTAGCTACTCTACTGTCCACCCTCTCCTGCCGCTGGTCCTCATGTGGAGTTGCAGATACAGCCACTGACCCCCAGCAAGGTGAGCGCAGCCCGCGCTGGCACAATCTTCTGTTGCTGGCAGAGGTCACACCCTGTCAGCAGGAGTGCTGAACTGGGTCAGGCCTCTCTGTCTCTGTCTCACTGCATGTCCTCAGCCAAAGTCAAGGTGAGCAACTTGAGTCAAACAAGAGACACAGCTGTCTTCAGGAGTCTCCCTTCTCTTGACATTGAGTACTGATCTAGAATATACTTGAGGGCTCCCTCTTGCCTTATGATAACTTTTGCTTCAAGAGGTAATTAAATCCAGATGTAAATAGACTCTTGGTGTGTCTGCCTCACCAGTCCTCAGTGTCTTGACTTATTGACATAAGTTTGAGAAATTTCCTTAAGTTCTATTAAATTAAAAAAAATTTTTTAGAATTTATTTATTTTTGAGAGAAAGAGACAGAGTACAGGTGGGAGACGGGCAGAGAGAGAGGGAGACACAGAATCTGAAGCAAGTTCCAGGCTCCAAGCTGTCAGCTCAGAGCCCCATGTGGGGCTTGAACTCATGAGCAGCAAAATCATGACTTGAGCCAAAATCGGATGCCCAACAGACTAAGTCATCCAGGCACCCCAGATTCTATTAAATTTAAGCTAAGACCCCCACAGAAATGTTATTTTCGGAACCTCATGGTGTTTGGCACTGGTCACTAGATATGGCTAAGGAGACTTGGCAATACACTGACATCAAACTCCCACGTAGCTAGCACTATTATCCATATTACATGCATAGCAGCAGATTTAAAAAGTATTTTTCTGATAATTCTCATTCTGATAAATGATATTTTCATACACAGGGGAAAGAATACCTTTCACAAGAAACCTTGGGCTGACTTTCACCTTGATATTCTAAAAAATTTTCTTTTATTGAAACTTGGAATACTTCATTTGGGGCAACTGCCTGTTTAGTACAATTTCCTGCTTCAATATGATTTTCAATATGCTATTTTTCCGGAACAGTAAGGCATAATCTCTTGGAATAGTTTGTATTAACATTTTAAAGTAAAGCAAATTAACAAGTATAATTATGATTTTTGTTTTGGTTTCTTGGTCCTATTCCCATGAGTGAATCAAAGCTATTTCCCCTACCTTTTTATTTTTATTTTTCTGAATATTACATCCACTTTTTAAGTAAAGAAACTTCACTTAGTACATTAGAGTTAAATCTTAGTAAGTGGCCAACAGAACTGAATATACCTCATATCATGATTTATTTTTACCATTAAGAAACTTACTAATGAGTAGACTCTCACCTTATCGAGGATGACAAGAAAAGCATGGAGAATTGAAAACTTAGTTTTTTCTTAAATCTAAAATACTCATTGTCTGATTTTTTTTATTTAAAAAAATTTTAACTCTTATTTATTTTTGAGAGATAGAAAGAGAGAGAGCAAGGGAGGGGCAGAGAGGGAGGGAGATACAGAGTTTGAAGGAGGCTCCAGACTGAGCTGTCAGCATGGAGCCTAACATATGGCTTCTTGAACTCATGAACTGTGAGATCATGACCTGAGCAAAAGTTGGATGCCCAACTGACTGACCATACAGGCACCCCTGATTTTTTAAACATAATCTGTATACATGGAAATACTAGCAATAGGCAAAGTGTATAATTACGTGATAATTTTATTTTTTGAATTAACATTTTATTTTTTATTTTTTAATTTCTTTAATGTTTATTTATTTGAGAAAGAGAGAGAGACAGCGTGAGTAGGGGAGGGGCAGAGAGAGACACACACAGAATCTGAAATAGGCTCCAGGCTCTGAACTGTCAGCACAGAGCCCAACTCAGGGCTTGAACCCACAAATTGTGAGATCGTGACCTGAGCGAAGTTGGATGCTTAACTGACTGAGCCACCCAGGCACCCCTGAGTTCACATATTTTAAAAAGTTACTTCCAATTCTGCAGTGTTTTATGATTTGATTTGAAAGTGTGATAATTCAAGAACATCCATTGAAGAGGTATTTCTTTTAAAAATGCAATGCACAAAGAACCAAGACCCATGAATTCTCAAACATCAGTCTATTTGCTGTTAATGTCTTTTTAGTTCTCATGGTCTTATAATTATTCACATAGAAAACTATTCTTTCAGTACAAAAGAAATATTGAGAATGGCTTTTTCTAAAATAGTAAAAGGAAGGTATAGTTGACATTTTTGTTTTGGACTTTAGAACTATATATAATTATAGAAATCATAATTAGCAAATATGTTTTTTTAATTAAAAAATGGTTGGATAAAATTCCCATTGTAATGAGGCAGAGAGACTACAAATAGGAAGGAGATTTACCTGGAAATAACAAACTGTTGGGATTTGCACGCATGGGCAGTTCTGTTCAAATTAGTGTAATCTCTTCCTACCACTCCCTCTTAGTCTCATTTATTTTATGTACACTTTAGGGGAAAGCATTTTTCTAGATCTAATGTTTTACATGGCTTTAAATAGTTACAACTACCTTTGCAAAATAGGTTCTAAATCATTATATTCAAGCGGAAGCATGTTTATGTGCCTGAATTGTAAGGTATTGCAAAAGAAAGTACAAATAAAGTCTCATCACACAAACTCTGCAAGTTAGTAATTTTAATTCCACATTAAGTAAAGTTTTGTGCAGACAGCATTTATTTTTACTATGCCCCATATTTTTTTCATGGGAGATGCTTCACATTCTTATGATGTGTTTTAAGAACAGAGAGGGCTAGATTTGAGACTTCTTAAGTGAGCTATATTCAGTGAATTAAATCAATATGTAAAGGAATACTTGGCACATAATAAATTTACATGTGTATTAATTATAACCTTTCAGAGTAGGTGGAGGTAGATAACAAAGGATTACAGAATTGGGTTAGAGTTACATATTCATCTCAAAAAAACTTCCTCCTTTGTCACTCACAACAAAGCAAAATAATATATGAAGTTTCATGGAATCTGAGGTGAAGTTTAAATGGGTAGAATTCCCCCAAATCTCTATTCCACAACTACTTGTTCTTGTCTTATTTTGGTACATCTCTCTAATAATGCTTTAGCTGAGAAAGAGGTAACAAACACATCTTTGACTTCTCCTCTGTAATTGGAGGGTCTAAGTTTCAATTTCACACATAAAAACTACCCCCAAGAGCATTCAAAAATATAACACTCATGCTCACATTAACAGAAAGATCGTTTCTCCTCTACCCTAGGTTCAGCCTTCCTTGATATGTTCCAGAATTTCACAGGATGCTTCTTTACTTGTTATGACAGACCAGAGAGAGAACTCAGATTGTCCTCTCTCTGAGAATGACAAGCTCCACAAATGCTGTGAGAAGCTGGGTGTCTAAGACATGCTATGTCGTTTCTACGTGCTAATGGACCTATAGAATCCAAGGAAATTCTCCATGAATCCCAGCCAGCATTGGATCATGTCACTGGTGCCTTCATGGTGGTTGCTGCAATCACCAGAGTAGTTCTTCAAGGTGCAAGAAAGGATAGCTATCATCAAGCCACAAGTGTTAGCATTAACCTTGGTCTGAACTTCAAATGTGATATTCCTTAATGTCACTCAGACTACCACCCTTTAGGGTATGAGAGTTCCACACTCCCACCCCATGGAAGTGGATGCCTAATCTCGGAGTGGTACTGGTGTCTGCCACCCATAGACCGAAACCCACAGCACCCCCTGACTACACAGTTGGAGCACAGATCAGCTCACCAATTCTCTTTCTAGCTTCATAGAAACTTTTTTTCCTAGGACCTTCCATGCCCTTCCCTGACCTGGTCAGAGTACATAGATCCATTAATTTTGGACAGTTTCTACTGTCATGCCTTCAGATTCACTAATCTTTTCTGCTGCAATGTGTGAGCCACCATTAATCCCACCCAGTGTATTTCTGAATTCTGATGTAGTTTTCAGCTCTAGAAGTTCATTTGGCTATTTTTACTTCTTCCACAGCTACTTAACTTTTTGAACATACAGAATATAGTTATAGTAATTGTTTTACTGTTTTTGTCTATTTCTTTTTAAAAAATTTTTAATGTTTATTTATGAGTGAGCAAGCAAGCGTGAGTGGGGGAAGGGCAGAGAGAGAGGGAGACAAGGAATCTGAAACAGGCTCCAGGTTCTGAGCTGTCAGCACAGAGCCTGATGCAGGGCTCAAACCCATGAACCACGAGATCATGACCTGAGCTGAAGTTGGACACTTTACTGACTGAGCCACCCAGGTACCCCTTGGCTGCTATTTCTAACATGTATGTCAGTTCTGGTTTTAATTGTTTGATTTTTCATCCATCTAAGGTTCCTCTTTTCCCACTCCTCTGTGTACCTAGTAATCTTTGACTGGATGCCAGATGTTGTAAATTTTATCATGTAGAGTGCTGGGTATATTTTTGTATTCCTATCAATATTCTTGAGATTTGTTCTGGGATATAGTTAAGATAGTAGGAAAACACTTTAATCTTCGGGTCTTGTTTTTAAGATTTATCAGTTGAGACCAAAGCCATGTTTAATCTTTGGCTAATTATTTCCAATAGCTGTGACTAAACCCTTCAATATATCTAATGTCCTGTGCACATAGAGGTTTCCCATTTGGCTGATACTCAGGAACTATACCCAGCCTATATGCCTGCTTGTACTGTCCTCTCTTATTCTTTCCCTTGCCTCTAATAGTTTCTTTACATAGATGCATTAATGAGTTCTGTGCTGCTCAGTCAGGGGGAAATACCGTAGATCTCCAGGTTTCTTTCTCCTCTTTGGTACCCTGCCCTGTGACCTCTGGCTGCCTTGGCCTCCTGGATTCTTAACTCCATCTTTTCAACTCAGGGAATCTTCTAGGCTACTCCTGTGTTCTCCCTCTCTGACCCACGGCCTAGAAACTCGCTTTTGCTGGGGCAAAAATAGGGCTAAACTAACTTGGTTCCTCTCTTGAAAGGTAACTGTCCTAAGTTGTCTGATGTCTGGGGTCCTGAAAGCTATGTATTTCATTTTCTCTACATTTTCTTTGTAATTTCAGATGGAAGCACAAATCTGGAGCCTGTTATTTTCTCTTGGATGAAAGTGTAAATCCACCCAATTTTGAATACCACGCAGACTTCAAAAATTTTCCATTTTGGAAAGGAAGATTTGAAGAAGTGATGTTTTAAGACTGTCTGAATAGGAGAGATAGCAATCTTATTAGGAAAAAGGACCTAAAGCTGTGTTTACATAGTATTTTCATAATTGAAAAAATTCCCATGATATCAAAGAATGAGGGAGATTGTGGGAAGGGGGATAAACCTGCTCTTGGTGCTGCCATTGGGTTGGGATCTCAATCTCTTTTCTACCAATAAGCCCATGGGTTTCTTATGAAATTTGTCCTAAATCTCAACAGCAGGTTAAGATATCATATTTGAAAAGTTTTTAGGGGCACCTGGGTTGAGCATCCAACTTCAGCTCACCTCATGATCTCATGGTTCCTGGGTTCTGGCCCCACATTAGGCATTGTGCTGACAGCTCAGAGCCTGGAGCCTGCTTTAGATTCTGTGTCTCCCTCTCTCTGCCCCTCCCCTGGTCATGCTCTGTCTCTCTGTGTCTCTCAATAATAAATAAATGTAAAAAATTAAAAAAAAAAGCTTTTACCCTCACAAAATTAAAGTATCCACCCCTTCTCAACAACTTCACCCATGGAGAGGAGAATGCTTGGTAGAATATAATAAATACAGCAGGCCCTTCTGCCCTGGAAATTTGCATAGTCTGGCTTCTTAGTTGTGTATCTAGGATGCAATACAAAAGGGAACACAGTGTGAGGTACCTCTGGAGTGGGATGAAGCTAACAAGCATAGTCCTGCTGAAAATAGTGGTTACATTTGCCAGATTTATTACCCTATCCATATTTTATGTGGATATAAAGCAGCTCAACATGTGCCTTCATGAAGCCTGGTGATTCTCCAGAGTAGAGTTGTAAGGACTTTCAAAGAAAGACAAAGAATTTATTCTCCCTCCATGCATGCACGAGAATGCACTGATCTAAGAAACACCTGCTGTCCAGTGGAGTTCTTACAAAGGCTACAGTTTCTGGAACCTCTAAAGCAGACATTATATTTTGCAAAAACCTACACTCACCCCCATGGAAATAAATTCATCTTGGAACCAGAAATAGCCAAAGTAATGTTGGGAAAGAAAACTAGCACTGGAGACATCACAATCTCAGAATTCAAGCTGCATTACAAAACTGTAGTCATCAAGACCATATGAAATTGGCACAAAAACAGATACATAGATCAATGGAAGAGAATAGAGTACCCAGAAACAGAGCCACAATTATGCAGTCACCTAATCTTAAACAAAGTAGGAAAGAATATCTAATGGAAAAAAGACAGCAGCTTCAACAAATGGTGTGGAAAACTGCACAGCAACATGCAGAAGAATGAACCTGGACCACTTTCTTGCACCACACACAAAAATAAATCCAAAATGGATGAAAGACCTAAATTTGAGACAGGAAAAGATCAAAATCCTACAGGAGAAAACAGTCAGCAACCTCTTGGATCTCAGCTGCAGCAACTTCTTACTAGACATGTCGTTAGAGACAAATGAAACAAAAGCAAACATGAACTGTTTGAGCCTCATTGAGATAAAAAGCTTCTGCACAGTGAAGGAAACAATCAACAAAACTAAAAGGCAGCCCATGGAATGGGAGAAGATACTTGCAAATGACAAAGCAGATAAAGGGTTGGTATCCAAAAATCTATAAAGAACTTATCAAACTGTACACCCAAAAAACAAATAGTCCAGTGAAGAAATGGGCAGAAGACATGAATAGACACTTTTCCAAAGATGACATACAGATGGCCAATAGACATATGAAAAAGATGCTCAACATCACTCATTATAAGAGAAATACAAATCAAAACCACAATGAGACATGAGATATTACCTCACCCTGGTTGGAATGGCTAACATGAACAACTCAGGAAACAGATGTTAGTAAGGATGTGGAGAAAAGGGAACACTTTTGCACTGTTGGTGGAAATGCAAACTGGTGCAGCCACTCTGAAGGACAGTACGAAGGTTTCTCAAGAAATTCAAAATAGAGCTACTCCATGACTGAGCACTTGCACTAGTAGATATTTATCCAAAGGACACAAAAATACTGATTTGAAGGGTCACATGCACCCCAATGTTTACAGCAGCACTATTAACAATAGCCAAAGTATGGAAAGAGCCCAAATGTCCATTGACTGAAAAATGGATAAAGAAGATGTGGTACACACACACACACACACACACACACACACACACACATATATATAATGTGGAATATTACTTGGTGATCAAAAAGGATGAAATCTTGCCATTTGCAACAATGTGGATGGAACTAGTGTATATTGTGCTAAGCAAAGTAAGTCAGTCAGAGAAAGACAAATATCATGGGAGAAGGGAAGGAAAAATAAGATAAAAACAGAGAGGGAGGCAAACCGTGAGAGACTGTTCAATACAGAAAACAAATTGAGAGTTGCTGGAGGCGAGGCGGGTAGGAGATGGGTTAAACGGGTGAAGGGCATTAAGGAGGGCACTTGGGGTGAGCACTGGGTGTCATATGCAAATGATGAATCACTGGGTTCTACTCCTGAAACCAGTACTACACTGTGTGTTAAATAACTTGAATTTAAATGAATAAATTTAAAAAAGTAAATTCATCTTTCAATTTTTAAGGAAAGTTCACAAGAATGGCGGCTTTATGCACTGCAAGAAGTATCGAAGTGTCTGACACAGAAGTGCTTGTGATGTAGGAGGGAAATAAGTCACATATTTATTAAAAGTAACAGAAGACAAGGAGAGGTCAATAACAACATCAAGGGTCAATAGCAGAAATGTCAAAAGTTATCAAATAAGTGGCAGAGAAAAAAATATATTTTTCAGCTCCAAAGAACCTTCAAGCACTCGTTGTCATGGCTTAAAAAAACCTCGTGGGGAAAAAAATGAGGCTTATGCTGAGCTTGAGAGGATCTCAGTGAACAGATTTTGAAAGCCCCATGACCCCCTCCCCAAGAGCCATTCTGACTCATTTCCACAGAACTTGCATTTCACCAGATCACCTTCAGAGGTAAAGGCAAGTTTCAAGAAAGGGAGGGTGGCAACAGTTATGAAATCCTGCATTTCTCACAGTCGAAACTGTAAAACATTAAGTCCTAGAGACAGATGAATACCAGCTGCTCCTGGTTCTCAAGCTGTGGCAGTCCCACAAAACTGCGTCCAGACTCTTACCTCCACCAAGGCGGGGAAGCAGAGACATCATTCATAAAGCAGGAACCGTTTCATTGAGTAGGAAATCGTGCGAGGAATCACCCATCATTCTGATCATTAGCCGAGTCAGTAAACATGACTGATGGACAAGACACAAAGCTGTCCCAATACTGCTGTGTATGTTCATGCAAGACCGGTAGCATCATTTTTCTGCTGTGTGCAGAAGGATCTGATAGACTAGATGCTAAGAAAGCTGCTGAACGTGGAGACTGCTTGCCAATGAGGTGGAGAGAGTCATGAGGTTTAATCCTCCCCTCCCCCCACCTCGGACAAGGAAGAGCAAAAATGCTCTGCATATACCAAGAGGAATATTAATAGAGCTAGAGAAAGTGAGGACACATGAAATTGAAGAAATAAACCCATGACGAAGGGAAGGACAATGATGTGTGCAAAGGGAAATTGGGGCAAGTTGGGGAAGGGCTCATGCAGAGGGTGAGAAATGCAGGGTGTGCATTCTAGTTGGAGGAGGGCAGGGGCACTCGCCCATTGCAGGGCTTATGAGTGATCAGATTATGAGACCATTTCCAGACTCTGCTCGATCGTGTCATTCAAAATTTAAAGCATAAACTTCAACACATCTTAAACAAAAGTTGGCATTTTATTCCACGGAGTTATCGTCACCATTATACTTACTCTTCAGATTGAAATTTCTGCAAGTGTTCTTTATTTTATTTTCCACTTCGTACAGCATCCAACAATTAATGTCAAACTTTTTTTCACTATGCTCAGAATTTATCATGTGAATTTTCAAATACCGTGAGTACATGAAGAGAGCATTCGAAGATATAATGCCAAATCTTTGTTTTTATTATTCCAGTGCCTGGATATATTAAAACCATTTCTATGTGAAAAGTAAGTATTGATAATTAAATCTAGCAATCTCATCGTAATTTATTCCCCCTTTAGAACTAACTACCAGCAAGTAACTGGAATAACATGACTGTCCTGTTCACCTCAGAACTGGAATTATATATGTTACATTATCAATGTCAAGATGGAGACATATCACATGGTGTGCTCATTGGGCAAAAGGAGAAAGTAGGAAAAACCTCCTAGACCTCCACCACAGCAATCTCCTACTCGACACATTCCCAAAGGCAAGGGAAATGAAAGAAAAACTGAACTCTTGGGACTTCATCAAGATAAAAAGCTTCTGCACTGCAAAGGAAACAATCAAGAAAACTAATAGGCAACCGACAGAATGGGAAAAGATAGTTGCAAATGACATATCA
>NC_043700.1:106302195-106334924 GCF_006229205.1 Suricata suricatta | reverse complement strand
AAGTTGGTGTTTTGATTTTTTACTTTGCTTTTCTGTTTGGAGTGTTATTGTAACTACTGTATTGTAAATGATGGAAAATAATTGCATATGTTAAAAAAATAAAGTGTGTTATATTAAAAAAAATTTAAAAAAATTATTTACTTTTGAGAGACAGGGCACAAGTGGGGGAGGGACAGAGAGAGAGGGAGACACAGAATCTGAAGCAGGCTCCAGCCTTGAAGCTGCCAGCACAGAGCCTGAGGGAGGGCTGGAACTCAGAAACTGTGAGATCATGACCTGAGGCTGAAGTCAGATGGACACTCAACTGACCGAGCCACCCAGGTGCCCCTTATTGATTGCCTTCTATGTGCCAGGCACTGTGACACAGAAGAAATGATTAAAAATTGCAAAATGGTTAATCTTATAACTAATAAACACTAAATTCATTAAATGTAGTAATGTAGTGGGCAGAGCCTTGGGCTGGATGTCTAAATGTGGCTCTTCCCTCTTCGGGCATAGTGACCTTTGGAAGATTACTACATCTCACCTTGATTTTAGTTTCCTTATCTGTAAACAAGATGATACCTAAAACTGCATTGCAGCCTAAATTGCCATATTCTTATGAAAAAGAAATTGCCTTTATTTTTAGATAAGTTATGGTTGAATGAAGTTTTAGGACAAACTAGAAAAATTGGGTAGGCTCTGATGCTAATGAAATCATGCGCATAATTCCCATTTTGACCTAAGGTCTAAAACAGACTCATACCAGCTCTGCAAACAAGTGCTTTGATTCAAGATTAGGGCATGGGTGTGACAGATAAGCGGCAATTCAACCACAAGCCAGAGCCCTATGAAGATAGCACCATGATTTCACCTTTGTAGACCAAAGGACAACACTGAGATTTAGCTTTCTGTTTACCTGGCCACTTCTAGCAACGGGAGATACAAGAAAAAGTCCCTGCTTGGTGGAGCTCATGTTCTAGTTGGGGAGACAGAAAATACACATTAATGAATAACTAAGTGAAACAGCTCCAGGTGCAGAGAAGGCTGTGGAAACTAGGAAATAGTATAATGGGATTGAAAGTGTGAGGGAGGAGAAAGGAGAAGGGCAGGAATAATGACACTAATCAGCAAAGCGCCTCTGCGGAAGTGCTATTTGAGATTTGAGATGACGCATGAGTGGCGAGAAGGAGGCAGACTTGCAAAGGTGTTGGGGAAATATGTTTTAAAGAAATAGCCCAGAAATGGGATTCTGGAGTGTTCAGAAAAAAAGCCCTAGGGGCACCTGCGAGGCTTAGTTGGCTAAGCGTCTGACTTCAGCTCAGATCATGATCTTCCTGTTCCTGCGTTTGCACTGACAGCTCAGAGCCCGGAGCCCGCTTCAGAGGGTGTCTCCCTCTCTCTGCCCCTCCCCCATTTGCACACACTCTTTCTCTAAAAACAAACTAAAAAAAAGAAAAAAAGGAACAGAAAAAATGCTCTAGAGACTGGAACCCCGGGGGAAAAAAGAAAAGACAACCCTGAGGTACTTGCCAGGCTATAGAAAACAGTTTCAACGTTGTTTCAGTTGTATTGGGAAGTCATTGAGACTTTTAAGGAAGAAGTAATAATACTTACATTTTAAAAAGATTGTGACTCTGCTGTGTATTTTGTACTGTGTGGGGTTGAGAAAGGAAAAAGTAAATTTTACATAGAAAAATTTCGTAAAGCTTTTCTTTAATAAAAAATAAAATCAGATTTAAAACGTGAAACATTTACTCTATCTACATGTGTGTCTGTGTGTCAGATGTCTTCAATAAAGGTGTAATAAAGTACATTTGTTATTTGACTGCCCTGTAACCCACATTGTAGGAAACAATCTCCAAAGGAAGGAGTAACATTAAGTAATGCCCCAAAGAGGACCCAGGATGGGCAGGGTAGGGGTGTGGGAGAGAAGATTGGGAGGAAATGGATAACACAGGGGATGGAAATCTGAGCCCAAAGTGAAGGTCAGTAATCAAAAGTATGATTTATGGAAAGATGTGAAAAGAAGGAACTCAGACAAATAATTGATCTTATCCTGATAAACTATAACTATGGAATGATGACAGGAAATAGACTTGTGTTTTCTAGAGACAGTATAACATCTTTTCTGAGTTTGTATAACTTCATGGACCCAGATTTGGAAAGGGCGGTGACTACAGCTGAGGGAAGTAAGAGCTCCTAATAAACATGTAGTTTTTTCATGAAGAACTAGATCCACTCTAATAATACATGGGGCTTATGTTTTACTAAACATTAAAGAAGGTATTTTCAGGAAAATGCACAAAATGAAATAAGAACAACACAAAACTTCAGAAGAATTTTCCCATAATCTTACATGGAAAAACTATGGGTTTTAAAACTTTGATTTATGCCTCCCGGGCTTTTTTCTATTTTTATATTGTGTATTTTTAGAACAGGAGTTGCCTACTAAACATATTCCATTGCTTTATCACTTAATGTATGTTCACAGAGATTATATTTTGTGCATTTTCTTCTTTTTTGATAATAAGCCTATATTTGTAATTAAAACAGTTATATGCAACATCATAATAAAAATTGGTTAGCATTTTAGAGAAAAACGCTGGTGAAATGCTGTTCTATAGAATTAGTTCTATTTTTGAATTTATAATTTAAAAAGGAAATGAGTTTTTCCTTCAACTTAAATTTTATGTGATCATCATTTTATCCACTCGTTCTATGTGTAGAACATCATCTATGAATTTGGCACCATGTCGTGTTGTTCGGGGAATACAAAGGGATTAGAAAACCTAGTGAATGACCTTAACTTCAAATATAATGTATGAGAAAAAAGGCATAAATACGTCAAGCAAGTAAAAACTATTCAAAGCCGCAAATAAGTAAGTGTGAGACAGAGTGTGGGCATCTGGGTGGCTCAGTTAAGCACCAACCATGGCTCAGGTCATGATTTTGGGGTTCGTGAGTTTGGTCCCCTTGGGGGCTCTGTGCTGATGGCTCAGAGCCTGGAGTCTGCTTGAGATTCTGTGTCTCCCTCTCTCTGCCTCTCCCCAGCCCACACTCTGTCTTCTCTCTAAAAAAGAAAATAAACATTAAATTAGTTAAAAAAAAAAAAAAGACTGTGCAATACGCATTCCACAGTACTCAGTACTTTAGAATAAAGAAAAGCAATTTCCATGAAAGTAAAGTTAGTTTCCTTAAACACACGTGCCAGACATTGTACCAAATACTATGAACATGAACAAGCAAGAGATATAATCCTGAAGATCTAGAGCTGCCTTGTCCACTACAGTAGCCACCAGTTACATGTACGCATGGAGCCCCCAAATGTGGCTAGTCTGAACTGAGATGTGTTGTAAACATAAAATACATTAGAGTTTGACAGTGTGAGGAATATGTAAAATATTACATATTACATAATATTAATTTTTATATTGAGTACCTTTTTAAGTTTTGAGTACATGAAATGATAATGTTTTGGACATATTGTGTTAAATCAAATATATTACTAAAATTAGTGTCACCTGTTTCTTTTTCATTTTTTAAGGTGGCCATGAGAAAATGGGAAGTTACATCTACGGTTCACATCATACTTCTATTAATCAGCGCTGCTCTGGATTTTTAAGATATGAACAAGAAGATGGCAAATTAAAGCCACCCAAGACAAGCACTGCCAAGTGGAGGAAGGTAGGAAAGAGAAGCTGAGGCGGTCAGGGAACTACAATCCCTCCAGCAGTCTGTGAGGAGGAGGGAGAGCCTTGGCTGATACCAATATAGAACTGTCATTAGCATAAACCAATCAACCATGGAAAGGAAGGAAGAGGTACCATGTTTTTGTGGAAAGTGATGATACTTAGCTTTAGACAAATTATTACAGGTGCTGATGCACACAGACTGGCATAGCTCTGACCTTGAATTTCAGGAGAAAATTAAGATTAATGATGAACTTTGGGAGTTTTTTGGATAGATGTGGTGACTGAATTAGACAAGGGGGAAGAGAAAGAAAGAAAAATACCTGACTTGTGGAAGAACTACATTTGGAGAAAAAGAGGAGAGAACCTTAAGAAGACAGAATGGTAAGAGAAGAAACAGATCAATGTAGTGTCACTGATGCTGAGGGAGAGAAAGGCTGAGGGCAAGGAATGGTTCATTCTTTTTTCCCTTGTACTTTTATTTATATTTGTTCAATCTCCATTCACCAAACACTTAATAAACACCTACTGTATGCCAGGTATTGTGAGACTTGCTGGAGACACAGCAATAAACATTGGTGGTGCAAACAGTACAGTGTAGAGGGAGGCCTGGGTGATGAAGCTATGGCGGTGGAGGGACAAATAGAGTCTAGCTTTGCACAAATGACATTCAGTTAACAAAACACACGTGCCAGACATTGTATCAAATAGAACCATTGTACCAAAACAAGAACATAAACTAATCAAAACAGCCTGAGAGGATTACTCAATAAGGCATATAATAAAGTTAATAAAATATTTAATTATATTTATGTTTGCCATATAGATATAATATAAAGCAGGTGCCCAATCCCAGCACCATTGACAGTTGGACTGGATAATGAAAGAGGAGGCTGTCCTGTGCTCTGCAGGCTGTTTAGCAACATCCAGGGCCTCCACCCCCTAGATGCTAATAGAAAGCCCCTCACTTTCCCTCCCTGAGTCTTGGCCATCAAAGATGCTGCCAGATATTGCCAGATGTGCCTCAAGGGGAGGGCAAAATGATTCATGGTTGACAACAACCAGCCTGAAGTGAAAATTCAGCAGTTAAATACAATGATCATGGATGATAAAGAATACTAGTTAAAATCACACTGGAGGATAGGTCCTTCAACTTTTGATAGCTTAATAAATAGAATTTAACTTCTTATTCATAGGAGGGTCCATTGGCAGTATGGAGTCGGGAAGGGGGATGTAGTCGTTGGGAAGCTGAGACTCTTTCCATCTGATGACTCTTCCATTTTCAATACATGATTTCAGATTTCCCTGGGTGTCAACATTTAGCTGGCAGGCCAAAGAAGAGAGAGTGTGGGATCACACAGGTGACATTTATGGACCAGGTCTGAAGAGAATATGATCACTTCTGTCCACATCCTGTTAGCTAAAATGGAATTACATTTCCACCGCAAAGAAGACTGAAAAGTGTCGCCCCTCTGTGAACCCAGAAGGAAAGGGAAATGTGCTTTGGGGACACTTAGCCACTCACTGCCACAATTACCGTAGACCGCAAATGCAATTTTGCCCTTAGTGATCAGATTTGGATGTCTACAACAGTCAACTTGATAAAATTGTTAGCTTATCTCCATGTGTCTTATTGCCATGTACAGACACTGTTGCTTTAGAGTTAGTAGTATTGAGTTTCAGCTGCTAAAGGAAACCAACAAAACGAGTTACAGTTTCTTTGCTGAATGACACACATTCATTATGCAAATAATTTTATAAGCACTTGGGGTAAATGAGCAATGCTGCCCTTCAAAGAGATGCAGGGTGGACTGTTAAGTGCTATGACTGATATCACAGATTGGATGGGGACTTGAACTCATAGCCAGGTTACCTCGGGAAAGTCACAAGGCTGACTTTCTGGATACGGATGTGGGTATAGTTACTTCATGTCTGTAATGCTGGAGTTGAGACACACGAACCATCCATCATCAAGAAAATGAAATAGACTTCATTAAACTCATCTGAGATAACTCACACAGCTTCTCAAATCTATGACTCATTTGAAAAATAGAATAACAAATAGTTTGCATTAAATGGCATTAGTGCAGCACACCTCTCATGCTTTTTGTTCTTTCACTAGGTTAGTATTTGTCATCATTTAACTAAGAAGCCAGACAGTACATATGCTACCTAGATTCCCAAACCAATATCTCAGCACCCCAGGGTGAGAGGAGCACCCTCAGGGCAATAGAAGGCACACAGTAAGGCAAGAGCCACCACAGCTCAGCACATGGTCAGGAGGGGGCACGCCCAACCACCTGATAGGTTTGAAGACAAGATAAATAATGTGTTCTATATGTTGCGCCTTGTAATACATAGTTTCTTAGAAACACTACTGTGATCTGTTGCCCAGACCAGCTGCAAGATCTACATAGTCTACAATGTAACCAAAATACAAAATTATTCATGGAGGAGTCTGGACTAACCCACAAATAGTATTAAGTTCCTTCTGTTAGATTTGGAGGCAGCATGGTGTGGTAGGTAGCAGCTGGGGCTCCTAATAACTCACTCCTGGAACTACTGGATTCATTAAAAAGACAGAAAGTAAAAGATATCTGGCCCCGAGTATGTCCCATGAAGGTTGGTTCTGTGTCATTCCATTTTCTTCTTCTTTCCTTCCACCTGAATGCAATTACATTTACTTACATTTGTTTCTACATTATTCTGAAGTGTAAATAAAACAACCTTTGGAAAATAAAATAAAACTATATTCCCTTACCAGTACAAGTCTGTTCAGAAAAAAATCAAGTTAAATTAGATATTCAGAGCAGCAATGATGAAAAATAAACTATCAGCATGCAGCTGAATAATCTTTACAAGAACGTGAAAAGAGAAGGCACTTTGCCTTGGATGTGGCCTTAGGTCTTTATAAAAATGTTAGCAGCAATTTGCACTGTATTTTTCATCTATATATGGCCTATTTTCTTCTTCTGAATCACTGCAGTGAACCAGAAAAATAAATCCAGCAATGACTGGAGGCCAGCATGGGGCAGACATGGCTAGCTGGCCACCAAAGACACTCCCCCCTCTCCTGAAAGGTAGGGTTGTTGGCTGCCTGTCTGTCCCAGCCTCTTTGCTTTTAAGGGGAGTCATGTGACTATTTCTGGCCAATGGCTATGAGCAAGAGCAATACTTAAGACAAAAGCATACTGGAAAAAGTGATAAAAACCAGAAGACATGCCAAGAAAAGAGAACACCAACAGGAGAAACAACATTCCTGTTACTCCTATGGATGACTGCGATCATTTTAATGCAGTTCAAGTCTTCACTCCCTGTTGGGAGCCGCCGAGCTTTTGGCTGCCTCAGGCAAGGATATATCGCTCTCCAGGGAGTGAACCAGAAAAACAAGATCTGCATCTGGAGGCTAGGAGAGTGCCATTTCCTGGTCCAAGATTTTGGCGACGGTCATGCTGGGCCAGACGTAGAATGGCCAAGGTGCACAAAAGATCAAACCGCATTCGGGAATGCAGCGTTAAGCTTCCCCTGCCCAGCATTGCAGACGCTAGTCTGCGCGCTTCCCTTTGATGCTGTGTCCAGAGTTTGGAGTTTCATTTTCGGTTTTTCCCCTTTCTCTAATATTCATTTGACTCTGTTACCTGGCAACCAACCCGAGTCAGTTCCCTGCCCCAAACCATATATAAGATACAGTGTTTTCTGGAAAAAGAAAGAGAGGAAGAAGAATAAAAGAGAGGCTTGATCGGATTCCGTGTGCTGTCTTCACTCTCTGTGCGGCCTCTCCTGCCCTTTCTCTCCCTCCCTCAGGAAAAGAACCCACGAGGATTCTCCGCCCTGCCGGTTGGGGCAGACGAGACAGGTGCCACCGAACGCCGCAGGGGAGGAGTGGGCCGGGACCTGGCCTAGGCTAAGACAACTCCCAAAGAAAACAACAATTAAAGACCACGTTATTTGATAAAACTAATGTGATAATTCATGGAGATTTCCAAACCAAACAGCCAGTGTTAATAAAAGAAAATTGGAGAATTAAAGTTGTTTCCTCTGAAAGAAATAAGAGATATTCCTGAAGATGAAGAATGGATCTATTAGAAATTTTCTGGGAAACATACTCCCAAATCCTCACTGTTAGCATAATTCACTCGGCTCTTTTATAGACTGAAAGAACATTGGTGAGATGCTTTCCCTAGGCTAATATGATTTTTCCAGACTTCTGCAGATAGGAGAGAAGGGACAGAGAAAATATTGCCAAGAATTTTGATACTACAAAGACTGAAAGGGAATGTTGAGTGAATTAAGAACTTTAGGAACTTCTGTTTTTATTTTTTAGGTTTTTAAAAAATAGTTTATTGTCAAATTAGTTTCCATATAACACCCAGTGCTCTTTCTCACAAGTGCCCTCCTCCATCACCACCATCTCCCTTCTCCTTTCCCCCTCTCTCTCCCCCTTCAATCCTCTGGTTCCTTTTCAGTATTCAATAGTCTCTCAGGTTTTGCATCCCTCTCTCTCTCCAACTTTCTTTCCCCTTCCGCTGCAAACTCAGAATATAGAGCCATTGTTAGTGCACTGAGAAAATTTATAAAGATAATTTTGAAATTCTTAGAACAACAGAAATCTAGCCTATATTATCACTATTATTTTTCTCTTGTTGTTCCTCTATTTTACCACAGTCGCCCAACATATTACTTGCACATTAGGGAACCCAATTTAAAAGTGGTTTAAAATTACAGAAATAATAAATCCTTTTGTTTTATTTTCTTTGCTTTTCTGAGTATTTTCAAAATCTCTACATTCTAAGAAAAAAACAGGGGTTTACACACATACCTTTAGAAGTATTTACTAATCTTTTTTTTAAAATGTCCATTATTTTGAGGCACCTGGGTGGCTCAGTCTGTTAAGCATCTGGCTTCAGCTCAGGTCATGATTTCACAGTTTGTGGGTTCAAGCCCTGCGTTGGGCTCAGTGCTGACAGCTAGTTCAGAGCCTGGAGCCTGTTTCAGATTCTGTGTCTCCCTCTCTCTCTGAGCCTCCCCTGCTCATGCTGTCTCTCTCTGTCTCTCAAAAATAAATAAAAAACATTAAAAAAATTTTTTTAAATGTCCATTATTTTGGGACACCTGGGTGGCTCAATCAGTTAAGCCTCTGACTTCTGCTCAGGTCATGATCTCCTGGTCCATGAGTTCAAGCCTCACATTGGGCTCTGTGCTGACAGCTGAGAGCCGGAGCCTGCTGTGTCTTCCTCTATCTCTGCCCCCATCCCCTGCCCCCGCTTATTCTCATGCTCTGTCTTTCTCTGTCTCTCTCAAGAATAAACATTAAAAAAAATAAATAAAATGTCCATCTTTTCAAGTTTACCCTAGAATTCCTTGTCCAGGAAATTTTTGTTAAAAATTAAACATTTATTGGGGTGCCCAGGTGGCTCAGTCAGCTGAGCATCCAACTCCTGATTTCAGCTCAGGTAATGATCCTGGTTTAATGGGATTGAGCCCAGAATGGGGCTCCATGCTGAGCATGGAGACTGCTTAAGATTCTCTCTGTTTCCTCTCCTCTCCCCCACTCACATGCTTGTGCACTCTCTGTAAAATAATAATAATAATAATAATAATAATAATAATAAGCAAAAATGAAAAACTTTGAAATATTTGTTGAGTCCATATATATTTGTCGAATGACTGAAAAAATGAACGATCACATAGTGGCCCACAGAGATTTAAAAAAAATTTTTTAATGAGACATTGTGAGCAGGGGAGGGTCAGAGAGAGACACACACACAGAATCTGAAGACAGGCTCCAGGCTCTGATCTAGCTGTCAGCACACAGCCTGACATAGGGCTTGAACCCATGAACTGTGAGATCATGACCTGAGCCAAAGCCAGATGCTCAACCAAATGAGCCACTCAGGCACCCCCCACAGACATTTTTTGAGAGGTAGGTAAAGTGAACTGATTTTTTCCAGGGCAATCCAACTGAGTAGCAGAAACATGATTGTTGCTTGTGACTCATGAGACCCTGGTGCCCATGGGTCATGTGGATGGGGGACTTCATGAGCACAGTCTGTGAATGCCATTCAGAATCAGTCTGGAAACAAGAAGGAATAAAGAGGACATAAGCCTATTGTTTCATTGATTTTTACTTTTTATTGAATTGCATTTAGATGTGTAATTTAGATATGTTTTGTTTTCATTTCTTTGAAAATCCTTCTTCCTCTCTTCCTCTCTTCTTCCTTGCCTCTTGACCCTCTTTCTCACTCTCCTCTTCCTCCTCTTCTCTGCAGTTTAGTTCTCCATATTGTGCCAGTCATTGAACATATTCATTATGACCAGCTGACCAAAGTTAGGTGTGGGATGTTGAACATTTTCTGTCCTGATATGTAAAGCTATTTTCAGCTCTTGGAAAAAGTTAGTTGAGATCACTTAATCTTAAAACCAGTGGAATCCCTTATAACACTTGCTGAGGCCAAACAAAATATGAAGAAAAGGAAATAAAGTATAGTTGACCAAGATCACAATGAATATTCCCAGCGTGGGTTTAGCATTCCTGCTCACCTAAGTCATATGCAATGTCACTCTCCTTTTTCAACTCTAATGAAATCTTTAACGTTTGGAAATGCCTGGATTGACCGTGGGTTTATAGAACTGACATGCTTGATAAGAGTGACCCTGTGGCACGGTGAAGACAAAGGGGTTCCCCTCCTCCCTGGCCCCTATGTTATACAGCCTGACTTGCATTATCTCCTTCCTCTGTCATGACTCTAGCTTGTCATTATTGTTTGTTATTCCACTAAATCATGGAGTTCAGCTCTAATCAACCAATAGAGCTAGACAAATAGTCACATTGTTGTATTAATTATTGACAACATTTTTGGAGTTGTTCCTAGTTCTCCAGTGAGCTGGCAGCATCCTGTGTCCATACATGGCCTCATAGCCTCTGGGATATGTGTAATTCCTGGGACTTAACAGAGAAGCTTCAAACTGAGGCTCCAAGTGAAAAAGGGATGTACACACTGTTTATTCAGTATTACCGTGGGTCTCTTGCATCAATCTACCTGCCATGGGAAGGAAGTAGCCAGGAAGTCCCTTACCTACTCAAGATCAGGTATGATATTCAGGTCCTCACCTCCAGGGAATTTCTTTCCAATCATTCTTGACATTTGAACTGAGTTTATTTTATCTCAACCTTTCTGGCATATTATGCTCATGACAGCTTCCCATTCTGGATTGTTGGTGTCCTCTACTCTCCATTCTATTTATCTATTCATTTATTTGATAAGCAATCAATGAACATTTATGCTATATATGGGACAAATATTGGACTTACTTCTCTGGGTACAAAATGATAACACATGCTATGAACAGCTATGGGCAGGGGGAGTGTGGTCTGAATCTATAATGAATGGCTTTGCATTCACTCCACTGACTTGAATCTGCAAAGTGAAAACTGACCAGAGGTAGCCTTTTCAAGTAATCTATATTTAATGTAGATTTTTCCACACAAGATTCTCCAGTGTAAACTGTTTAATCTAGGTGAGTGTCTATGATGGTTGATTGGTCTCCTTGTAGAAATAGATTCTCTCTCTCTCTCTCTCTCCTCCATCAGTGGCTGCCTTGATCTTTGCTGTGGATGAGATCTGGCTTTCAAGATCAAGAGCCTTCTGCCAATAACTCAATATTTCAGTGGCAATGAGAAGAAGGATACCGAGTGCTGCGTCAGCAGAGTGCAGTGTCATCAAATCATGAAAGCAGGGGCTTTATGTTTAGCACACCCTAATAATTTGTTCCTAGACGTGCTTAGTGCACACGCTGGCTCGGCTGCCCTCACTTATCTGGCTGGATGTTTTACATCTACAACACAGGCTACCCTCTAAGACGTGATACTGATAAGATGTGGCATCCTTCACTGGGTCTAGACAGCCCTTACAGGTTTGTTCTAAGATGCTGTGGTCAGAACTGGGACTGAGACTCAAAATTTACACAGATGTGTGCATACATGGATTTAAGGAAGTTTGTTTCCTCTATCAAAAATATTGCATTTAAATAATGGATCCCATATGATGGAATTTTTGGCAGAAGAGGGGAGAGATTTTTATACCAGTTGACCATTCCTAATCCCCCTTAAGTGCCCTGTGTCCCAAAAGTCTGTTATCTACTCTGGCCACAAGCAGTCTAGACACGAGCATAGGGCCTGGTAGTAGCATTGCTGTCTTTCTAGATGAGGTTGAATTTAAGAGTTTCAGGTGTTTTTGCCTCAGCTGAGAGTTTTTAGAAAGGCTTTCAGTTTAATACAATTTTATACACATTGTTCCAGATACTTTTCATTTTAGTCATTATGTTGAGATAAATATGATCCACATTTTCCCTTTCATTTAATGAAATGGCAGGTGATCCTTGCAGTGAAAAGGGGGTCTCTTGAGGGCTAAAACACAGGGATTTGATTTCCCAAAATTAAACACACTATGATTTAAAAAGTCTAGGATTGCTTCAGAATGTGAAGTTAACAAATACAAGATGTACCTGTAATCTAGAAAAATATATCCCTCTTCCCTGTAACTCTATTTTTATTACTACTATTTTATAAGAAAACAATAGAAATGTACAGAAAAAATGGACTCTTTTGCTTTTATTATTATTATTATAGTTTATTGTCAAGTTGGTTTCCATATAACACCCAGTGCTCCTCCCCACAAGTGCCTTCCTTCATGACCATCACCCTCCCTTTTACCCCTCCCCCACAGCCTTCAGTTTGTTTTCAGTATTCAAGAGTCTCTCATGATTTGCCTCCCTCCCTCTTCCTATTCCCCCCCTTTCCCCTCCTTATGGTAATCTGTTAAGTTTTTCCTGTTAGACCTACGAGTGAAAACATATGGTATCTGTCCTTCTCTGCCTGACTTATTTTGCTTAGCATGACACCCTTGAGGTCCATCCACATTGCTACAAATGGCCAGATTTCATTCATTCTCATTGCCATGTAGTATTCCATTGTATATATAAACCACATCTTCTTGGTCCTTCATCAGTTGATGGACATTTAGGCGCTTTCCATGATTCGGCTATCGTTGAAAGTGCCGCTATAAACATTGGGTACATGTGCCTCTATGCATCAGCACTTCTGTATCCCCTGGGTAAATCCCCAGCAGTGCTATTGCTGGATCGTAGGGGAGTTCTACTGATAATATTTTGAGGAACCTCCACACTGTTTTCCAGAGCGGCGGTATCAGTTTTCATTCCCCTCGCCAGCATCTATAGTCTCTTGATTTGCTCATTTTAGCCACTCTGACTGGCGTGAGGTGGTATCTCAGTGTGGTTTTGATTTGTGTTTCCCTGATGATGAGTGACGTGGAGCATCATTTCATGTGCCTGTAGGCCATCTGGATGTCCTCTTTAGAGAAGTGTCTATTCATGTCTTCTGCCCATTTCTTCACTGGATTATTTGTTTTTTGGGTGTCGAGTTTGGTGAGTTCTTTGTAGATTTTGGATACTAGCCCTTTATCCAGTATGTCATTTGCAACTATCTTTTCCCATTCCATCGGTTGCCTATTAGTTTTTTTTTAATTGTTTCCTTTGCAGTGCAGAACCTTTTTTTCTTGATGAGGTCCCAATAGTTCACTTTTACTTTGATTCCCTTGCCTTTGGGGATGTGTTGAGCAGGAAATTGCTGCAGTTAGGGTCAAGGAGACTGTTTCCTGCTTTCTCCTCTAGGGTTTTGATGGTTTCCTGTCTCACGTTTAGGTCCTTCATCCATTTTGAGTTTATTTTTGTGTATAGTGTAAGAAAGTGGTCTAATTTCATTCTTCTGCATGTTGCTGTCCACTTCTCCCAGCACCACCTGCTAAAGAGGCTATCTTTTTTCCATTGGATACTCTTTCCTGCTTTGTCAAAGATTAATTGGCCATACATTTGTGGGTCCAGTTTTGGGTTCTCTATTCTTTCCATTGGTTTATGTGTCTGTTTTTGTGTAAATACCATACTGTCTTGATGATGACAACTTTGTAGTAGAGGCTAAAGGCTGGGAGCATGGTGCCTCCCATTTTGGTTTTCTTCTTCAATGTTATTTTGGCTATTCAGGGTCTTTTGTGGTTCCATGTGAGCTTTAGGATAGTTTGTTCTACCTTTAAGAAGAATGTTGGTGCAATTTTTGTTGGGATTGCATTGAACGTGTAGATGGCTTTGGGTAATAATGACATTTTCACAATGTTTATTCTTCTGATCCATGAGCATGGAATGTTTTTCCGTTTCTTTGTATCTTCTTCAATTTCCCTCATAAATTTTCTATAGTTTTCATAGTACAGGTCTTTTACATTTTTGGTTAGGTTTATTCCTAGGTATTTTATGGTTTTTGTACAACTGTGAATGGGATCAGTTTCTTCACTTCTCCTTCTGTTGCTTCATTATGGGTGTATGAAAATGCAGCCGATTTCTGTATGTTGATTTTGTACCCTGCAACTTTGCTGAATTCATGGATCAGTTCTAGAAGGCTTCTGGTGGAGTCGGCCAGGTTTTCCATGTAGAGTAACATGTCATCTGTGGAAAGTGAGAGTTTGACTTCATCTTTGCCAATTCTGATGCCTTTTATTTTCTTTTGTTGTCTGATTGCTGATGCTAGGACTCCCAGCACTATGTTAAACAACAGTGGTGAGAGTGTACATCTCTGTCGTGTTCCTGATCTCAGGGGGAGAACTCTCAGTTTTTTCCCCATTGAGGATGATATTAGCTGTGGGCTTTTCATAAATGGCTTCAATGATGTTTAAGTAAGTTCCTTCTATCCCAACTTTCTTGAGGGTTTTTATTTAGAAAGGATGCTGTATTTTGTCAAGTGCTTTTTCTGCATCTATCGACAGGATCATATGGATTTTATCTTTTCTTTTGTTAATGTAATGTATCACATTGATGAATTTGCAAACATTGAACCAGCCCTGTAACCTAGGAATGAATCCCACTTGATCATGATGGATAGTTTTTTATATGCTGTTGAATTCGATTTGTTAGTATCTTGTTGAGTATTTTTGCATCTGTATTCATTAAGGATATTGGCCTGTAGTTCTCTTTTTTTGTTGGGTCTCTGTCTGATTTGGGAATCAAAGTGATACTGCTTGGTAGAATGAGTCCAGAAGTTTTCTTTCTATTTCTATTTTTTGAAATAGCTTGATAAGAATGGGTATTAACTCTGCTTTAAATATCTGGTAGAATTCTCCTGGGAAGCCATCTGGCCTCGGTGTTATTTGTTGGGAGATTTTTGATAACTGATTCAATTTCTTCACTGGTTATGGGTCTCTTCAGATTTTCTATCTCTTCCTGTCTGAATCTTGGTAGTGCATGTGCATTTAGGAATTTGTCTATTTCTCCTAGATTGTCCAGTTTGCTGGCATATAATTTTTCATAGTATTCCCTGATGATTGCTTGTATTTCTGAAGGATTGGTTGTAATAGATCCCTTTTCATTCATGATTTTGTCTATTTGGGTGTTCTCTCTTTTCTTTCTGAGGATCCTGGCTGGAAGTTTATCAATTTTGTTTATTTTTTCAAAAACCAACTCTTGGTTTCATTGATCTGTTCAACTGGTTTTTTTTTTATATTGTTTATTTCTGCCCTATTCTTTATTATTCTCTTCTTCTGCTGGGTTTGGGGTACTTTTGCTGCTCTCCTTCTAGTTCCTTTAGGTGCTCTGTTGGATTCTGAATTTGTACTTTTTCTAGTTTCTTGAAATAGGCCTGGATTGCGATACACCTTTCTCTTAGGACTTCCATTGCTGTGTCCCAGAGAGTTTGGATTGTTGTAATTTCATTTTCATTTGTTTCCATATATTTTTAAATTTCTTCTCTAATTGCCTGATTAGCCCAATCATTCTTTAGTAGGATGGTTCTTAACCTTCATGTTTTTGGAGGTTTTCCAGACTTTTTCCTGTGGTTGATTTCAAGTTTCATAGCATTGTGATCTGAAAGTGTGCATGGTATGATCTCAATGAATTTGTATTTCTGGAGGGCTGCTTTATGCCCCAGTATGTGATCTATCTTGGAGAATGTGCCATTCACACTCAAGAAGAAAGTGAATTCATTAGCCTCAGGATGCAGAGTTCTAAATATATCTATCAATTCCATCTGTTCCAATGTGTCGTTCAGGCCCATTGTTTCTTTAGTGATTTTCTGTCTGGTTGATCTATCCATTGCTGTAAGTGGAATATTAAAATCCCCTGTAATTAGTAATTCTTATCAATAAGATTGTTTTTGTTTGTGATTAATTGTTTTATGTATTTGGGTATTCCCAAATTCGGCACATAGATGTTTATAATTGTTAACTCTTCCTGATGGAGAGAGCCTGTAATTATTATATAATGTACTTCTTCATATTTTGCTACTGCCTTTACTTTAAAGTCCAGTTTTTCCGATATAAGTATGGCTAGTCCAGCTTTTTTTTGACTGCCGGTTGCGTGATAGATATTTCTTCATCCCCTTACTTTCAATCTAAAGGTGCCTTCAGGTCTAAAGTGAGTCTCTTGTAGACAGAAAATAGATGAGTTTTGCTTTTTTATCCATTCTGCTACCCTGTGTTGTTTGATTGGAACATTCAGTCCATTTATATTTGGTGTTATTATCGAAAAATGTGGGTTTAGATTCATTGTGTTATCTGTAGGGTTCATGTTTGTAGTGGTGTCTCTTGTACCTAGTATCTCTTGCAACATTTCCCTCATAGAGTCCCTCTTAGGATTTCTTGTAGGGCTGGTTTGGTGGTCATGAATTCTCTCAATTTTTGTTTATTTGGGAACACCTTTATCTTTTCTTCTGTTTTGAATGACAGACTTGGTGGATAAAGGATTCTTGGCTGCATATTTTTTCTGTTCATGACATTGAAGATTTCTTGCCATTTTTTTCTGGCCTGCCAAGTTTCATTAGATAGGTCTGTAACCACTCTGATAGGTTTCCCTTTGTATGTTAGGGCTCTTTTATCCCTAGCTGCTTTCAGAATTCTCTCTTTATCTTTATATTTTTCCAGTTTCAGTATGAAATGTCATGCCAAAGGTCGATTCAAGTTATGTCTTAAGGAGGTTCTTTGTGCCTCTTGGATTTCAATGTCTGTTTCCTTCCTCAGATTGTGGAAGTTCTTGGCTATAATTTGATCAAACACCCCTTCAGGACCCTTTCCCCTTTCTTCTTCTTCAGGAATTCCTATGATATGAATATTGTTCCATTTTATTTTATCACTCAGATCTCAAATTCTCCTTTCATGCTCCTGGATCAATTTCTCTCTCTTTTTCTTGACTACCTATTTTTCTATAACTGTGTCTTCTAATTCACCTATTCTCATCTCTGCCTCTTCAATCTGTGCAGCAGTTGCCTCCATTGTATTATGTACCTCATTTATAGCATTTTTCTAACTCATCACAGCTATTTTGAAGGTCCCTAGTCTTTGTGTCAATAGCTTCTCTGATAGCTTCCATGCATTTTTCAAGCCCAGTTATTAATTTTATGACAATTGCTCTAAATCCTTCCTTAGTTATGTTGCTATTATCTGTTTTGAGCAGTTTTGTGGCTATGACTTCTTCCTGGAATTTCTATAGAGGAGAGTTCTTCTGTTTCATCATTTTGGCTAGTTTTCTGTCTCTTGTCAGTTTTAAAAGCTCATTATGTACTCTGCATCTGTTAGTATTGCTATATTAAAGGAGGCTCATTGACTGTCCAGGGCCTGTCAGTTCAGAAGGTGTTCTTTGAATAGTGTCTCTCGATTTCTCTTGTTGTGCCTTTGGTTATTTTATTTCCCTACTCAGTGATATTTGGGACTCTCCACCATGTGAACTTTAGCTTGTTTCTTGAGGTAGCCCTGATAAGGAAAACAGACAAACACACAGGGAACAAAAGCACACATACACACAGACAAATCAAACAAATAAGCAAACCAAAATGGGAAAGAAAAAAAGAAAAGAAGAGAAGAGAAAATAAAAGAAGAAAAGAAAAAAGAAGAGAAACAAGGGGGGGACAGAAACAACAAAAGACAAAGGACAGTCTAAAAGCATAAAACCAGTGAGGGGAGAGATAAGAATGAGATACGGGAAAATATATCTGAATGGCAAGAATTGATCGAATCATGGCAATGCATCAATGTTGGTCTTTCCCAGGCTTCAGGTGGGGAAAAAGAAAAAGACAAGAAAAAAAAAAGGCAGGTCTCCTGTGCAGATGGGCATGGTTTCGTGTAGGTAAGTCTTGGGGGCTGTTCTCTGAGGTCCCGCCTTGGTGGTTGTGGGGAGAAGAATGGCGGCACCCCAATCCCTTCTTGAACAAAGAGTTGCAAGCCTCTCTTTTGGGGCTCATCTCCCTGTGCCTCGGGTGAGCCAAGTTGTATTTTGCAAGCCCCACCTCATTTCCAAATCCTAGTCCACGCACTTTAATGTTACTGCTGGACATGAGATGTACTTCTGCAGGTGGGCAGCTTCCTAGCCCGGATCGAGTAGGGGGACTGGGGAGCAGCTTTCTCCTAGCTCCACCTGGAGTCAGTGCACCAGTCTCAAGCAAAATGCGCCAGCTAAGGGGGTCGGATTTCTCTTCCCCCGCCCAGTGGTTATAGATGAGATGCTAGGATCCCTCTCCAACCCAGGCCGAGGTTTTTCTCTTCTCTCGAGACAGTTCTATTAGCATTTTCAGTCTCTCTTTCTCTTCCCCTCATCTCTCCGCAGCTCTGTGCTGAGGTGGGGGACTCCCTCCCCTCTGAGCCTCCAGGCCCTGGCCCATTTTTATTTCCCCAGTTTGCACTCACACAGGCTCCTATGAGGCCGTCTTCTACGTGGACTCTGTGTTTTCCTCCCACTCTTGCAGATCAGAGTATTGTCGCTTCAGTCCTCCTCAGTTTGATAGATGTGGTTGGGCGAAAATTACAGAGCTCCCTACTTTTCCGTCATCTTGTCCCTCCTCCTCTACTATGAACATCTTTAAACCAAACTAGACATCCTGTTAAGTGATCTGGAACTTTAGTTACAGGATGGCTTGTTGTCCTGATGTGGTTGCTTTCCAACACTGAGATAGGATCTGCCCCGCTGGGGATGTGAAGACTATATTTTTGATCACGGGACAGCTAAGGGAGTCACTTCCCTTCCCAGCCACTCCATGAGCCTTTCCTTTTTTGCTTTTAAAGTCTTCCTGCACCCCCCCCCACATTTGTTTAGTGGGTAATTAGGAACAGTATAAAATACCATTTCTCAGGGTGTTTCATGGAACACAAGCCCCACAAAAGTCACCTCACTAAAAATGTTCATCATCAACTAAATGTAGAAATTACTCAATACTATATCCCATCTGGAGATTCATAATGCTGTTACCATCTGGAGGCTCTGAAAGAATAGAAGATAGTAAAAGAGCATTCTTAATGTTATCTAAGCCTGCATTGCCTACTCTGCAAGTATATCTGTTAATCTCCATAAATTGTACTTTGGGAAATACTGACCAACTTTTTCATAGTTACTTAACCATTAAGTATTTCTCCTCTGCAGAGACCGGAGACAGCGTGTATGGACTTTGGACTCAAACAACTTGGGTACAAGCTCCCGATTGTGTGACCTTGAGCAAGTGCCTTAACCTCTTTAAGTGTCAGTCTTCCCATCTCTAAAATGGGCATCAAAATAGTACCAACCTTATAGAGTTGTTGGGAAGACTTAATAGCTTTGATAATGTACTTAGCATAGTGCTTGGCACATAGAAAGCTCTCAAAGTTTTGATAATTAGTATCATATTGTTATTATTAAAGGTAGCTTTGGGTCTACACCTTAGTTACTGATAAGCATTGAGGTCTCTGTTGTGATTTCCATCTTGACATTATCATTGAGAAGTGATAGATTTGAACAAATAATGGGTCTCTCAACAAGCCAGCTTTCACATCTGGAATCTGCTCCGAGTGTGATCTACACATCGAAGTCTAAAGAGCCGGTCTCACTCACAGGCAAACTGCAGAGATGAGTTTATCTATACCAGGTCAGTTATCTAACCTAACAAGTTTATCTGTCTTGTCATTCTGTCCTTTCAAACCTTTCCTTTTCTGCCTCTTTTTTTTTTTTTTTTTCTTTTTATGCTTTTCAGCTGCAGAACTGCTTTGGCTAATTTTGTGTTCCCCTCCCTCCTTCTATCCAACAGTAACTGGATATACTTGGGGTAACTTGGCTATACTTTGTTAACCCAGCAATTCAACAAATAGTTACTGAGTACCTAAGTGGTCCTCAAACTTACGTATCACTTTGAATATAGAAGCCCAGGGTATGAGTCCAGTAAAGGCAGATTCTGAATGTTTACCTAACATGAGGGGGAAAACCCAAAAAGAAAACAGCTTCTTTGGCAAGCTAACCTGATTAAACAGCTGAAATTCAAGAAGCCCTCTGGTGAGGAGAGAGAGGTTGTGAGCACAACAGGAAGAAGCCATAGACTCAGTGGCAAAGGTGGAGTTTTTCTATCACAAGCACACTTCATTTCAAACGCCCTCTCCCTGAAAGCTGCTGACAGAGCTTTGGCAAAGGCTCATCCTCCCACTCCCTGATAAGCTAAGCCCTATTTTATATTTAACTCACTCCTGAGCAGGAGGGGTGGGGTGGGGATGCCTTGTTTATAAGGGGAGCTGTGACAGTCTTCTGGTCAGTCCTCCTCCTCCAGCTCAGCCTGCCTTCTGGAGCCCTTATCCCACCCCCTGGTTTCCGCCTTCATTCTTCAGTGGCCGGTGGGGAACGTGAGGGGAGGGGAAAGACGCAAGGAGCCAGAAAGGGGTGTGGGAAAAAGCTGAACACAGGCTGCCAAGCCAGGGAATTCCTTCCAATTTAAAAAGGAAGTCAGCTGATGTTAGTTAGTTAAATTTAACATCCTTTTATGTGCAATATTTGACTTTGGAAACAAAAATGAACTTTGCAGAGGGAGAGGACTCTAAGAGATACTGCATTAAAACGAAACATGTGGCTATTATCTGTGCAGTGGTGGTGGGGGTAGGATTAATAGTAGGACTTTCTGTGGGCTTGACCAGGTCGAATAACTCCACTGAGGATGCTGGGCAGAGCACAACTCCGACTCCTTCCCACTCTCCTTCCACTGAGAGCCCTCCACAGGACCAGGGGGTCTGCCCTGCCAGTGAAGATGAAAGTGGAGACTGGAAAAACTTCAGGCTGCCGGACTTCATCAACCCGGTGCACTATGACCTGCAGGTGAAGCCCCTGATGGAGGAGGACACGTACACAGGCAGCGTCACCATCTCCATCAACGTGAGCGCGCCCACCCGGCACCTGTGGCTGCACCTGCGGGAGACCAGGCTCACGCAGCTCCCGCAGCTGAGGAGGCCCTCCGGGGAGCAGGTGCAGGTCAGGCGGTGCTTCGAGTACAAGAAGCAGGAGTATGTGGTGTTGGAGGCAGGAGAAGAGCTGGCACCAAGCACTGGCCAGGATGTCTACCTCCTGACCATGGTGTTCGCCGGCTGGCTGAACGGCTCGCTCGTGGGGTTTTATAGAACGACGTACGTGGAGAACGGAAAGATCAAGTAAATATTAATTTTGCTTTCTTAACCCTCGGTGCATCTCTTTGTTTTCCAATTCTTTCCCTTTCCTTTTCACTCTCCATTCTTTGTTTCGTTGGTCTGATTGTTATCTAAACTTGGTTTCAATTCTGCCTGTTCACCTGGAAACAAAGACCCATGCCCTGTGGTATTTTCAAAGCCTGTCATAAAACTTGAAAGTAGTGAATGAGCTGCATGGAGCTCAAAAAAATTAGTGTGACTCTCTTATTCCATCAGGAAAAATCATAATATACTGCATCCCGTCAGAATGAAGAAACTCCTCAGATTTTTAAAATGTACGTGTTTGGTAAATTTCACTGCTATAGTCTTGGACTGTATGACCATGATTTTAAACTGAATTTTAAAAAATATATTACACTAAACTCAAGTGAAAGTTAGTAAATGTCAATAATGATTTTGAGTTTTTTTTTTTTGAGAAAAGATGTTGAAAGAATATGCAGAATCCATGGAATTGTCCTTGTGTCTTTATCTAGGCAGGGAGGCAGGATTATGTCTCTGTCTTGTAATGGCCAGAACCATGTTTCACAGACAGGTTTCTAATAAACTTGAGTCCACACATTAGTGGAAGCACATGATGAATCTTTGGACTCATTGTCATCTTGCAATATGCAATGGTAATGCTAACCCTTTTGCAACATGAAAGAGATGTTAAGTAATTAAGGACATAAAAATATATTAAGCAATTGATATATGTGTTTTTACATTTTTGTGTTTAGCAAAGATGGTTACTTGCTTTGACAATCAGATGCTATTCCCAGAACTATGTTAAAGACATAAACTCTCTCAATGAATTAAAAAAAACAAAACACCCTTCGCTCTGTGGGTGTGGCCCTTGCATCAGGAAGGAAATCTACACTGAGGTATCACTGAACTTGAAACTGCTTTGACCTTGCTTATGTGGATTCTTGACAGGTAAATGATTAAGAAACCTTAGTGTCAAGGTTTAGAAATGTGAGTTTAGGGTCCACCCACTGAAGATCCCTTCCTTATGTCGTTTTCAGCATCTTACAAAGCAAAGTAAACCTTTTGGTCAAAATTCTTCCTACTGTTTGTCAGAGAGACCCAGGGACTAAAATGAAATGTTTATGTATCCCTATCTTACTGTGAGTACACTAGTAAATTCAGTAGAAATGACAATTTGGAAAAATATTTGAAGAGAACACGCTCATATAGATACTATATCTTAATATCGCTGGTAATAAAACAAGGTTTTATTTGACATTTTTCCTACTCATAAAAATTAAGAATAATGAAAGCATGGAAAATTATGAAGATGGAAAATCAAAAGAAACTAAAAAGAGAATTTTCACATCCAGTGGTAACTTTGGTAACATGTTATAATGAATATTTTTTAGGCAATCAAATTGTAATTATATTATGTCTTTGTATCTATATACCTTTTTAACTTCATATAAGCATTTCCTCTCATTCTTCTATATTCTCAAGAATCTGATTTTAAAGACTCTGCATTAATACAGTTATTTTTGCTTTCAGTATTATAATAATCAAATCAGAAAAGACCATAGTTGTAAGTAAGTCTTTAAGTATATATCTGTTTATTTCCTTATGTTAGGATATAGTCAATAAAATAGAATTGCTGGGTCAAAGAGTATAAGTATATCGAGAAACTTGTAGCATTTATTTTGCTTATTTCATAAATAAAACACATTCACTGCAGAACACTTGGAAACCAGAGAAATTTGCTATCACTCAAGTATAGTCATTGTTAATACTTAAGCAGAGAGTCTTCTAGTATTTTTTCTGAACGCAGGTAAACATGGCATTATGTTGCACGTAGTACTGTGTAACAGGTGTTTAGAATATATTAACACTTTCACATGATTTATAGATGATTCAATGAATACATGATCATTGAGTATATGAATATAATGTAATAATTCAACTTTTTAATTTAAATTTAGGCATTGGAGTTTCTCCTACCTTTTTACCTTTTTAATAAAGACCCATTAAAATGTAATAACATCCTTACAAAAATATGTGTAACAGTTTCTAATATTTCTATAGGAAACTTCCTAGGAAATTGGCCCAGACTACATATGTATGTGTGCAGATGTGTGTGCATACACAGGTATACATATGTAAGGCATGTGCATGTATGCGTGCGTGTGTCTCTAAACTTAATTTCAAAGATTTGTCCCAAATTTCCTTTCCGCAAATGATGAATAACAATGCCTATTTCTCTGACCTTCATTAGTGATTAAAAGAGTTTTCAGAGTTTCCGGTTTGTAGGGGAAAGGCCCAATATTTGGAAGAATACTCACACACTTTGCAGAGATTCTAAAAATCCATTAGTTAAAGTGAAAACAAGTCAAAACTTTTAAGTGATTAGAGCTAAGATCTTAAAATTGTTTCTAGGGTTGAGGAAACAATAGAAATTTCATTTGAGGAAAATCAGCAAAATATTATAAAAATTCTATATTGATAGGAAGGCTAACAAACATGGAACAAGATTCCATTAATAAAGTTCTGTTATACACTGCACACGTTTGAACAAGCACTATGTACTAAAATGTACAGTATTCATTCAACTCTGGATTATTTTACTGGCCAGTTAACTTTACCATAAAATATATACCCGAGAGCTGATATTCTGAAACTCAGCTGTTGTGATTGTTGTTCAGCAAATCTAAGTTACAGAAAGATTGGCGAGAGAGGCAGGCTCAGGTGGGTTCCCGTGGAGGACTGGGAGCCCGAGGTCGTCTGCTTTTATGGGTGGCAGTTGACGCTCTCACGTCGCACAGGATGCTGCCAGTTGTGTACTGATACATGGTTTGGGAACAGTTCTGGCACATAGTAACT
The DNA here is from genome assembly GCF_006229205.1 of Suricata suricatta. Taxonomy (NCBI): domain Eukaryota; kingdom Metazoa; phylum Chordata; class Mammalia; order Carnivora; family Herpestidae; genus Suricata; species Suricata suricatta. The sequence goes on along the minus strand of NC_043700.1, from coordinate 106,310,920 downwards.
TCCGTTAGGCTGATTGGAACCCTTTTTGTTTATCTTGCTTTGAAATATTTCAAGCATATTAGGAAAGTCCATACATCTTTTTTAATTCAAGCCTCTAAGTAACATTTTGACACTGCAGACCTATTGGGGGTTCTCATCGGCAGTGTCCATATAAGGACGCAGGAGTGAGTTCATTGGGAGCAACACCATTCTTTCACATTATACAGTGAGCTGCGTAATAGTTGACGCACATGTAATTTAAAACACCATCATGGCAGTATGCTTTTTAAGTATGCAGTCCAATTATATTTTCTGACTCTCCCGTCTTGTAAAATTTAACTCCAGGATTGAGTACTGGCAGTTGCATATTATCATTGGGATATTATTGTTGCAACTGCAATGCAAACTCAACATGAGTGTGCTCAGGAGTAACCAAAATGACTTGATTTCTGCAAATATAACCAGGACTTGAACTTGACCTTCACAGAGAGGAACCAACTCTCTGGGCTGCTTTCTCTCTAATTCAAAGGCAAGGGGAGAGTTGGAGAAGAAGGTAGAGCCGGCTTAGAGCTCCCTAGCATTAATTAACACCCATATCATCTTGCTGGGGACAGAGCTGAAGTGAGGCCTAGGAGAAGAAAGTTTGAAAAACTTAAAAGTCACTTGTCCTACTCTGTGGTCTATTCCTTGATCTGAAGGAACTACTTTTAAAAGGGTCAGAACCTTTGGAACATTTTTCTGTCCACACCGCCAATACTCTCCACACTTTCACCGTGTTGTGTAGCAAGTGTTTCCAGTTGTTCTCTTCCCAAACAGAGTTGCCTTCTACTCACATCTCAGAAGTGTACACCGTTTTCTTCTCTCCAAGGGTCAGGTTTCCTTCTCAGTGTTTGAGGTACTCTTCCACAGAATTTTCCAGCTTGCTGTTCCCCAGAGTTCTAGTTGAATGGATATTAATAGATATTTCCAGAACAAAAGCCAGGAGGGATTTTGGGGTCAAATTGGTTTGGACAATAATACTAAATACAAAAAAATGATGTTTTTCTTGTTTTTTTAATGATGGGACTTCTGAGAGACTTTTATATAATAACATACATTATGAATCTCTAGAGACGGTGGTGAATCTCTGAAGTAGGCGGTTTCCCAACTGTTCGAGACTGAAATCCTCTGAGGGTCCCCCCAGAGTAGGGCTGTCCTCTCCTTTTCGCTGGCTAACACATAGTGAGTACTTCGATATTACTGAATGGATATACAGAAGCGTTTTTATATAGGCTCCCACATGACCAATGTCCTCTGGCACATAGCCAGAGCCCTTTTCCAATTATAGAGTCTGATGTCCACCAGTAACATCTCTGTCTTCCCACTTCATCAGGATGGACATTTCTCCTGGGTTCTTTTTCTCCTCATCTCCTCAAAAGGAAGAAAAATTAGTAAATTTTTTTTGTTTATTTTTAACTTAGGACTGCTGTCGTCCTATTTTAAGGACTGAGAATCATTGGGGTTAGCAAGAATTACAATTAGAATTTACGAAAGAGACAGATGGGGTCTAGTTTGGGTTTTCTGGGTATTTACAGCATTGCTAGGATTGATGCTGAATTATGATATAATGGTGGGATTTCAAAAGTCAGAGGCAAGCAACAATGTAAAAGCAGGCAAAAAGGAAAGGCACCAAGTCAGAAGAGCAGAGTGAGGAAAAGAAATTCATTCATAGGAGAGGTTTATATGAAGAGGTAAGCTGGAGAGAACTCTGGAAATCCCATTGGTGGAGGGAGCAGTGGGAGAAGGCAGCTTGCTAATGGCAGGCCTGTAGGAAACATTAACTCATGACTTTTTAGGTGGATGGTCAAGGAAATGTCCATGTGTGGGCATACGGGAGATATTTCAGTGATCCAGGAGAGAGAAGATGGGGATCATGTAGAACAGTGATTTCAGGACAGACAGAAAAGGAAACAATGGAGCAAACAGTCTACAGGTGACACGGTCAGGATTTGCAGACTGCTTGACTGTGGGAAAGGGGTGAGTTAGTCATGTGTATAGTGCACCACAGATGTCCGATCTGATAGCTCACACCTTTAACTGATACTGCAAATAGAAAAGTAAAACCTGGTTTGGGGGGAAGGTGATGAGTTTGTTGTCAGATGCCTATCAGACATCTAGGAAGACATCCAATAGGCATTTGGATAAATAAGTCAGAAGCACAAGGTTAGGAGTTATGAGAAACCTAGACATTAAGTGGAAACATGGCAAAAAAGAAACCAGTGATATGGTCCTAGTTAAGTGTGTGTGATATATTCCCACATGCATGGAGGTATATATACTCATTTGATGGTTAGATCTTGAAATTTTACTTGTATGTCAGTTCATTTTATTCTTAAGAGTGATATGTTGAGCCATCAATATAACTATTATCAGTAAAGAACATATATATTTTTGGTCTTTTTTCCCTGTTGCAAGAGGCATGGTAATTTCCTCTATTTTGGAAGCAAGGAAACAAATTTTATTTGACTTTGAATTTCTTCTATATAGAAAAAAAACAAACAACTGGAAGATTAATTGAAAGAATTAACTGGTGGAGTGCCTGAGTGGCTTAGTTGGTGAAGTGTCTGACTTTGGCTCAGGTCATGATCTTGTGGTTCGTGGGTTCAAGCCCTGTGTCGGTGTTTGCTCTGACAGCTAAGAGCCTGGAGCCTGCTTCAAATTCTGTGTCTGCTACTCCCTCACTTGCGCTTGCTCTCTCTCTCACTCTCTCTCTCTCTCAAAAATAAATAAATATGCTTTAAAAAAAAACAAAGTTAAACCATGATACATTTAAAAAGATAGTTAACTGGTTTGTTCAAACCACCATAAAAATATACTGGGGTCTGAATAATCAGATGGGTTTTCTTGTGTTAATCAGCTCCCTATTTAATTTTGTAGTCCTTGATTTAGTCTGCTCAGACTCTTAGCAATTGTTGTGCCTCGTCTCCATCAGAAGGCCTTTGTTTCAGGTTTACACACAGACTTTGCCATTTATTTTGCTGGTTTAAGTTACTAAATTGCTGAACATAGCCTGAGAGTCCTCACTGGGAACAGCGTGCTGGATGATTTATGAGGTGATCAAGTAATTTTTTTAAGTTGATTCCGAGTGAACTGGTCTGTGACTTGCATCCTCACGTCCTCTTCCTCCAGCTTTCTCTAAAGTCACCTTGATTTGCTGTACTCCGAGAAGCACAGGGATTTCTTCCCTTTTGTAAATTAATAAGCTACACAGAATTGTATTTTTAATGTGCTTGTCTGGTAAGTGACTTATTAGTATGATATAGAGAGTCCCCTACGGAAAAATGGTTTAGCTCAGCACATTTGCCTGGTGTTATAATTATTCACGACGTGCTCAGGAGTCACTCCCGAACATACTGTGCTCCTAGCCAGGCTTTTCCCATTAATTTGCAACACAACACATCTGATTCTAAAAAGATGAGTTTTTAATCACAGAATAAAACCTCCCCAAAGAAGGTATGATTGAAAATTGTTTTCCATCTTATATACCTTGTTTAAAATTTGCACATATTTAGAAAACTTCAGTAACTTTGGATGGCATTTAGCATCTATAAATAGGGGCTTTTAAGTTTTACAGGAGTTCATGAGAAAAAATAACAAGTAACCATTGAAAAATATTGTTCCATTGCCTATAGTATTTATATACCAAGTATTTTTGTCCCTGGACAGATACTCTTGTTTAATGAATGAATTTTGAAGTCTATTCATTGTGGAAAGTGCATTAACATAAAACATAGTCAGCCTTCTAGAGGTAAAGAAACTTCTAGAATGAGGTGTATCCTAATCCCATTAGGTAAATGTGAAGGGAATTTCAAATAGATTACTACATGTGATCTATCCCTTCTTACGCCCATATAACCCTAAGATGGGGACACGTGTGTGTGCTCTGGTAGCCAGGTTTAATAGATCAGGACACTGAAAATCAGTCTGTTTTGAGACTGGCCCAAGATCACACTTAAAAGGACTGAAGTAGGATTGGAATTTAGGAATTTTTACTCTTAGAAGAGGGTTTTCCCAAGGAAATCATACTAGCTCCGCACTTTCATCAGAAAACAGTACACATTTTGTAGCCTTCTGGTTGCTGAGTGTCACTTTACCTTACATCAGTGCAAGTGCGGGTCACTGTGATCCAGCTCGACTTGGCGTGGTTAACGTTCACTGACAGCACCGCCAAGATGGGCCAACACACACCCAGTGACGCCATTAACACCGTTCTGTTCCGTTTCCAAAGGCAAGCTCTGAGATAACCTAATTTAGGGAAGGACTCTTTGCATACAATCAAGCACAAACTCTTTTGAAGAGAGAAATTGAGGAACAACTGAAAGTTCTCTCTGTGGTACTTGGGGGTGGGGGGGATATGTACTCTTACACAGAGAAGAAACTAAAACAGAGCGTTTGAAAATCTACCAATGGCTATTGCTGAGGACAGTGGAATCCCGCTCCCTCCTCCCTCCTCACCCCTGTACCTTCTCTCCTTCTCTCTCTAGCTTTCGCTCTCTCCCCCATCCTCTCCCGACTCCTATTCCCAAATTAGTTAATTGGCTTATTTTTGAGGTGTGACTAAACTGAAACATTCTTGCAGAGAGTGGTTTTTCCTTTTCTTCTGCCTCTGGAAGAAATTGAAAGCCAGAAGAATTCACAAGAAAAGGCAGCTGACCAAACATAGGGCTGGGGCTTGGTGGAGCTTACCGTAGAACCTTAGTACCCTGGGAAAGTGTGCAGGTTTCTTTATCCGGATGTGTTAGCAATTCTCGACAGTCTGAACAGTATTAGAAACTTCCATTGACTAAGCTAGTATCATCACAAAACTAACCAGGAAATGCTCTGTTGAAGAAATTCTTGAGGCTTTTTTGGATAATTCTTATTCTGAAAGAATTTCAGAACTCCTAGAAACATTTTACTCAGATTCACCAATGTTAACATTATGTTCTATCCCCCCCTCTCAGCCATGCCCCTCTTCCCTTTAGAGTATTTTGACACATTATTTCCCTTTACATCTTAAGATTCAGTATGTATTTCTTAAGTACAGGAACATTCTCTAACATAACCACAGTGCAGTTATCAAAATCAGAAAATTTAACACTGATATTATATGATTATCCAATCCACAGTCATAATCAAACTTAATCAATTAACCCAAAATGTCCTTCTGAGCTATTTTTTCTCAGTCCAGTATTCAGTCTGGATTCATGCATTACATTTAATGTTATGCCTTTTTAGATTCCTTCAAACTGGAACAGTCCCTTAACCTTTCTTTGTCTTTCATAACCTGGATATTTTTGGAGAGTACAGGCCAGTTATTTTGAGAATGTCCCTCGATTTTACTTTATCTGACTTTCCTCATGATTTAAAAATGCAAGTTAGGCTTTTTTTTTGGTCAGGAATTTCACAAAAGGGGTGCTCTGTCCCTCTCAGGAAATCCTATCAGGAGACAGATTACGTTGGTTTGTACTATTATTAATGATGCTGTCATTGATCCCTTGGTTAAGACGATACCTGATAGCTTTTCTACTGTAAAGTTACAACTTATCTCTTCATAAGTAATTTTCAGAGAGATTCTTTGGAAACATTCAGATAAACCTTTCCTCATCAAACTATCACTCATGTTTTGGCATCCGCTGATGATTTTCTAAAGTCATCATTCCTTCTAAAATCCCTAGTAGGTAATCTACTGTGAAAAAACAAACAAACACAACTTTCCTTTCTCCTCACCACCCATAAATACCTATCTATATTGATATCTGTATTGATAGATATCAGAGTAAAGATTCGTGGATTCTTATTTTAATCAATGGTTTATAATTTCAGTATTTATTCTGACATCCTAATTCCCCCAGATTTGACCATGGTCAAATTGAGTCCACTCAAGTGAGCCTCTGTGGCCTTTTGGCTTGCTCCCATGATTCTTCAAGAACTTCCTGACTTTTGGGCAAAGCGAAGATGTTTCAGGATTATCTTGGACTTTTCCTGACTCATCACTGGGACTTTTCCTGACTCATCACTGGAATCAGCCATTTCCCTAAGGAGTCCTGGTTCCTTTTAGTGGAGAGTGGTATTTAGAACTCATTATCTGGGAGCTAGCTGTGCTTATTTGCTACAAGCCTGTCAGTGCTTCTACTCCTGCTCAGCAGACAGACCGAGGAAGTATATGTCTCAGTTTGTATTTTTATATCCATCTACTCATGTCTACACACAAAAAAAAAATCACTGAATTTACACCAAACCAACAATTATAATGAAATATGGAGGGTACATTCTAGTCTTTCCCCTTTACAAATTTACAACTCTCTTCCCCAATAGTGAGAAACCTGCTTTCCATTATCCTCATTATTTTTCATTTGCTGAAGCCATTAGAATACAGAGGTTATTTCTAAATTGCTAACCGATACTACTAGAAAATACAAACTTACTTTCTAGAACTTAGTATTTATTTACAATTATTTTTAGAGAAAATGCTCATATTTAAACACACAAATCTAATGGACACAATTCAATGGTTTTTGACAAATGCATACATCTTTGTTGCCCATATCCCTAATAAGGTAGAGATTTTTTTTTCAATCATCCCAGAAAGTTCCCTTCCTCAGTCAACAGTCTCCCAAAAGACAGCCACTTTTCTGGTTTTATTTTTTACAGATTAGTTTTCTTGGCTGAGTTTTTAACAAGTAGTTATTATATCTAGTGAGGGTTTTTTTTAAAGAAATTAAATATTTTCATTTCTTATTTATGGATGTTGACCTATGGCATATTACCTTTTGGATAAATTAATGTATATAATCTATATAATGTAATATAATACATCCTTGAACCAAAATGAAATGCAGACTCTTACCATGGCCTCTGCTGACCAGCCAAACTTCTTTGGCCTCAGTTCCTCTGGTTCAGTGGACCCTTTTTAGCCACACAGGACACCTTTCAGATCTTCAACCATATTAAGTCCTTTTCTACTCTAGAGACAGTGCACTTGCTGTTCCCTCTGCTAGGATACATTTTTCTTATGCTTCCCCTGTCTGGCTTCTTCGCATCATTTAGATCTCAGCAAACCATTACCTACTCCAAGAGATTGTCCCTGACTATTTTACCTAACAGCACTACAATTGTCCTAGGTTATTTTCTGTCACTTTGCCTGTTTTATTTTCTATATACCTCTTATTACTCTCCTTATGTGCTTATTTAGTCTTTGTTATTCCCTCAGCCCTAGAATAATGCATGGCAAATGTGTTTGTGTGTGTACGGCAGGGGGAGGGAAGGGGTGGGTGGGTAAGGAGTGTGGAAGGAAAGGGTTCGATACATATTGAATGAATGAACGATCTAATAGTTTATCTTGGTATTCTTTATGATCTACCTGAAAGACAAAATAATTTCCTTACCCAAATTATGTCAAAATTCTGTATACCCCCTCTCTTTTACACTTTTTACTTTGCTTACTCTTCTAATGAGCAAATGTACAATATCTTACTGTGATATAACTACCTGTAAAAAGTATATATTCATTGATTTTTTTGAGCAGTTACTCAGAAAAAATATTATTTCCACTTTGAAATGATAGAAACATTAAACATTAACATTTTAATTTACACAGGCATTTGCCTAGTTAGAGCCATAAAAAAATGCTGTCTCTTTTCAAAAGCAGGCTTTCAACATGGTCAAAGGTTATTTCACCTGAGAGATTACTCAGAGCACTGCCTCTGCATGGAAATGAAATTGGAGTCAGTCCCTGGTGCAACATAAATAAAAAAGAATGTGTCATTAGGGACAGGAGCCAGGGACTCTGGAAGATATTCCTCTGCCCCGTGACAGGACACAGCTGTTCACTCTCAGAAAGACAATTAGAAACAAGTCCTTGAGTTTAGCTTTGTGTTTATCTGCTTGTTGCTTGATGGCTTTTGGATGGAAAAAGTGATAGTTCATAATTGGCTTTAGTTTTGCTTATCTACAGTTTACAGATTTTTAGTTATGGCACAAAAAGATCAAATGATTCATATAAAATATCTGAAGCAGTCTCCAGATTTTCACTTAGTTGTTAACCTAAAAATTCCAAGAAAGACTTTGACTCAAACTATTTGGTAGTTTTCTGGATGGAAGGTCATTTTAAGACCTGCAATATAATTATATAGTAGTTATAAATACATGCACTTGTAATTACTTGGTTGACTTTTTCTATAAGCATAGAAACATAGGGCTGTCAGAAGAGGTGACATATATGTTGTTTGTGTGTTTGTGTCTAAGGAGCATAGCAGCCACTGATCATGAACCAACAGATGCCAGGAAATCCTTCCCTTGTTTTGATGAACCCAACAAAAAGGCAACCTACACAATATCCATCACCCACCCCAAAGAATATGAGGCACTTTCAAATATGCCAGTGCAGGTAAGTACTTAAATTTTTTTGTTTATGCAGATCGTCTGTTTATGATAGCAGCTAAATGATCTTATTTGCTATGAGAGAACCCAATGAATTATAAAATTAAATGTGCCCACATAGTTCATTTAGAGGCTTGGAAATGCAGACTGGCAATCTCCTTTCTTTGAGTCCCAGAAGCCTTTAACCCAATATATTCTGGTCTAGTCAGAAAGCCATGGTTGGGTTCCAAACAAGAGTGAATACAATTGAGTCTCATCAGGTGGGCCCTGCTTAACTGAAAGAACCCCCTACTCATGACAGACGAACAGTGAACTCAGAGAATTAGAGACTTAAAAATATTCCTGG
>NC_043700.1:106184909-106302095 GCF_006229205.1 Suricata suricatta | reverse complement strand
CGGTGATTGCCCTCCCTGAACAAACAATTGCTTAGTGCCTTCTGTGTGCGAGGCATTGGGCACTAGCCTATTCTTCATTGATGGATTCACTATCCCCTTAAATATTATGGTTGGGATTGTATATTTAATGTAGAAAGACAAATGAGTTCCTGTATCCTAGTCAAAGTTGTATTTTCCCTGAGAAACCTCACATAGTATATAGTTCAGTCACTCTTTAACAGGACTAAAAATGAGTGCTCTTTCCATCAGTCTTTTCCAGTATCACCATTTAGGGGTAAAAAGAAATTTTACTCCTAAGCTTTGACAAAGGATTCCTGACTCAAAATCCAGGTTTGGAGGAATCATTTGTTTGTCTTGTCTATGACTTATCTTTTGATAAATACAAGATTATCTTTTGTTTTCAATAGAAAGAAGAGTCGGTGGATGATAAATGGACTAGAACAACTTTTGAGAAGTCTGTCCCTATGAGCACCTACTTGGTGTGCTTTGCTGTACATCAATTTGACCGTGTTAACAGAACATCAAAAAGGGGAGTACCTGTGAGTCCCATTATACTTAAAAATTTTTTCTACCTAGGCAGTTTTGACTAGTTTTCTATTTTTTTAATGTTTGTTTGTTCCCCACATAACAGACTAAGAAAGCCCATTAGTCACCAGAGTCTGTGAGCTCACTGGTAGACGCACTGGAAATACAGAAAATCATCAGTGGAAAGGACACGTGAAAAATAAACACAGCAGACATAGGAATGAATAGTTTTGAATTTTTTTAAAGGGAAAATTCACTACAAATCTAAAATAGCTCCCAAGTATATCAGCACACGTATATTAAAATATTTGAGCATGCCCAATTTAGTGAAGTGGTTGAATATAGGAGTTTAGGTTGGGTCCTGAATGGAGACCAGAGAGGTAGGAGGAAACCACAGGAAGATGAATGTTCTTCAAAGTTTGCAATGCCATTCCTATGTGTAATTCAAAATAAGGCAACAGCAAAGTGCCAAAAAGCATATTTAGAGTGTAAGAGATAAGCAAGGTTTTAAAAATCAAGATGAATAATTCAGTAAGTTTCTTTTGAAAGCATAAATCCTTTTACCTAATTATTCTTCTCATTCTGGAGACTTCCATTTTGCTCATGCCTTAAATATGTGCTTAATCTGTCTTTTGGTTAGTCCACCTCTGTGTTATATATCATATATATAAAACCTCATAATCTTTACAATATAACTATATAAGGAAAAAATCATCACTCCTATTTTACAGATGAGAGAATTGAAACATAGTATGTTTAGGTACTTTGTTCAAGATCACCCCACTGGCAAGTGGTAGATACAGCACACTGCTAAACTTTCTGAAATATGATATTCTGAAAATATCTTTACCTCTTCACCAATCACTGGAGGGAAGGGATGAATTTCTTTATTTCCTATGAAACTATCTCCTAAGGAAATTTACCTTAATGTTGGTATAGTAGGAGTCGAGTGTGGTTTCTGGCATGCTGCATTTACTGTAACCAAATTATAGCAAATGAGGGAATGTACTAATACCTTTTCAAAGGGGCTGTATATCATGATGACTTTTATCGTCCCTTATCACATGTGTTGCTTTGATATGGCCTTCAGTCATGATAGAGAGCGCTGCCAGAGGCTAATATATAATATTAGGTGTAAAAAAGAAATGCTGCTGGAAAGAGGAATTTTTTCTTTCTTTTATTATTTTTTTAATGTTTATTTATTTTTGAGACAGAGAACAAGTGGGGAAAGGGCAGAGAAAGGGAGACACAGAATCTGAAGCAGGTTCCAGGCTCTGAGCTGTCAGCACAGAGCCCAATGTGGGGCTTGAACCCACAAGCTGTGAGATCATGACCTGAGCTAAAATCAGATGCTTGACCAACTGAACCACCCAGGTGCCCCTGAAATTGTTTTTTCTATATTGTGCTGAATGTTCTTGCTGGCACTCCTCCTGCTTAATGTAGAGGTGAGAGCCTTAGTCCAGCTTGTTTTTTCTCATAGACTCCACAGTCATAGAATTTTCATCTGCAGGTGCTTTCTTCATCGCCTGCAATTCAGCTGCATGAATGTTTTTTCATCATGTGCAGGTGTTTTCTACACCAATTTTTTTCTAACATAATTATTGTATTTGGGTCAAGTTTTTTATTTTGGGTGAAAATGCCAAGGCAAAGCAGAAAGTTTAAACAATTCACTAGTGCTGATGTAATTTCATAAAAAGAAAACGTAGGGGCACTTGGGTGGCTCAGTTACTTAAGTGTTTTACTTTGGCTTAGGTCATGATCTCAGCTCCCCATCAGGCTCTCTGCTGTCCACTCAGAGCCTGCTTCAGATCCTCTGTCCCCCTCTCTCTGCCCCTCCCCCACTCACATACACTCTCTCTCCCTCAAAAATAAATAAGCATTTAAAAGAAAAAGAAGAAGAAAATGCAGCCAACTCGTCAGTAGCTGACCATGTACTTGGAGTTATTTCCTATAGTGACAGTGAGTTTGGATTTCCAGTTCGCCTGGTCCTCTGACCAAGAATATTGATCTGTAAGGCAGTGATAGTGGCTGGCTGAGTCATCAGAGCCCATGCCAGTTACTTAACTGAGCTGTAATGATGGATTTTGTATAAAGGTATTAGATGACATAATGGAAGATATAATTTGCAGAAGATCCCAATGTCCTTTGAGTGGTAAATATTTCTTCAATATCAGAGCTGAGTGCATAATATTCTTTTGTAAATCTGGTAAAGTTTTCACCATTTGGGTAGGAAATGAAGATTGTCATAATATATTGCTTTCTGATTATCTATTTGGTAAAAGAGAAACAGAAAGCTATAATCTCTTTGGACACTTCCTAGAGACTCTGGGTCAGGAGAATTCAGTGAAAGTGAAACGTGGAGCTAAACAAAGTAGGGGCCCTTCCTTCCACCCCATCTGCAGAGAAGACAGGCAACCAGATTTTTCCCTCCTGCAAAACCTGGTAGGGCTGTTTTCTATAAAAGGTAAACAGAACCCTTACTAGAGAACTTGGCAAGGTATCTAGTATGAATGTCAATTTATGGTAAATCCCGCCTTGTTGGCATCTGAGAGGCTCCCTGCCGGGCTTTTCCTACCCACTCATTCTAAATTGAAATCTAACAGTTAACACTCAAACACAAATGCCCCCCATTCTAGAAATAATGAAAAGGAAACCAAGTCCTTAAATACACTTACATGTGGCATAAATGGAAATGCAAACCAACCTCAGTACTACATTTTTAGAGCTGAACAGACAACTTAAGAAAAACAGGCATAGGAGGGACACAAAAAGCATAAAAGAGAAAATTAAAGGCAAATAAACAGAAAAACACAATGGGGGCAATAGTAATAATTGGGGAGACTACAGAGAATTCCAAAAATAGCCATAAAAAATTAAACGTTCTCATCTCTACAACCTTTAATTATAATTCTCAGATTCAAAAAGATATGATCACCATAAAATGGAAACAGAAAACTATGAGAAAACAATCAGGAATCAGTCCAAATTTAAAAAAAACATGATCTCCAAAGCATAATCTGGCTCTGACCCCCAGCAACCCATTACTAATTACCAATAAGCTTATGGCTTCAGTTCCTGCCAACTGCCTTGTATTTTTTATCAAGTTCATGGAGATGTTTATATTGTTTAAAGTCCTAATATGTGTTGTGCGTTTTCCCCTTTTTCCACTGCATCTATCATCTCAGGATGCGGGGGTCCTCAAATTATTAATCTACTGTACCATCTTGATCCAAAGTCCCTATACTTTTATTTTAGTTTTTAAAAACTAAAACTAGGTATCTTTTGTGTAATACAATACTTTTAGTAGAAAGTTCATGAACCAAAAAATACTTTGCTTCTGACAGTATTATTCTGGTGCATTAATCACTTGTTATTCATAATCAGATTATATTGTATAATCAAGAATCCTTATTACCCTTATTAAACTCTCTTGAGTATGTTCACCATTCTGGCACTAGTTTCTTGATATCAATAAAATAGAATCCTGACCTATGTTCTTCTTAATTGTTTACTAGAGAGAGTATAGCAGATATTAGTAATTGAACTATTCATTATGCTTAAAATGTCCTTGTTTCTCATGAGAGAACATTGGAATAGAGGATTCGTGTCAAAAACATCGTTAAGAAGAAAGGGAACTGAATTTGGAAGATAGCTCAAAAGACTTTTAATTTTGTAGGTTTCCTTTGTGGAATACTATTTGCATTACATTGAATTCAGTCCTGAAAAATAAAATTTAGCAATAATTGAGGCTAGCCATTGTTGGAAAGACTTTTTACAACTCTGTTAATAAGAAATCTCCTTTTTCAGGCTTAGTTGATTGTTTCAGAGTTTTAAAGTCAATAAAATCTTTAACGTAAATAAAATCTTCAGGTATTTATCCAAAGGAAATGAAAATACTAACTTGAAAAGATATATGCACCCCCTATGTTCATTATTTTTAAAATTTAATTTAATTACTATTTTATATTTATTTATTTATTTTAAATTTTATTTAAATCCAAATTAATTAAGATATAGTGTAATAATGGTTTTAGGAGTAAAATTTAGTGATTCATCACTTACATATAACACCCCATGCTCATCCCAACAAGTGTCTTCCTTAGTACCCGTCAACCATTCGGCACATTCTCCCCCCACCTTCCCTCCAGCAACCCTCAGTTTGTTCTCTGTATTTAAGTGTCTCTATGGTTTGCCCTCCTCCTGTTTTTATCTTATTTTTCCTTCTCTTTCCCTATGTCCATCTGTTTTATTTCTTCAATTCCACATTTGAGTGAAATCAAATGGTATTTGTCTTTCTCTGACTTATTTTGCTTAGCATAATACATCCTAGTTCCATCTGCATTGTTGCAAATCATAAGATTTCATTCTTTTTGATGGCTGAGTAATATTGATAGGGTTTCTGTAAGCTTTGGGGTGCGTGTGACCCTTCGAATCAGCACATCTGTATCCTCTGGAGAAATACCTAGCAGTACAATTGCTGGGTTGTGAGGTAGCTCTATTTTGATTTTTTTGAGGACCCTCCATACTGTTCTCCAGAGTGGCTGTACCAGTTTGTATTTTCACCAACAGTGCAAAAGTGTTCTCCTTTCTCCACATCCTTGCCAACATCTGTTGTTTCCTGAGCTGTTAATTTTAGCTATTCTGACAGGTGTGAGGTGATATCTCATTGGGGTTTTGATTTGTATTTCCCTGATGATGAGGGGTGTTGAGCGTCTTTTCATGTGTTTATTGGCCATCTGGATGTCTTCTTTGGAAAAATGTCTACTCATGTCTTCTGTCCATATCTTCACTGGATTATTTGAGTTTTCTGGGGGGCGGTATAGAGTTTGATAAGTTCTTTATAGATTTTGGATACTAGCTCTTTATCTGATTGGCCGTTTGCAAATATCTTCTCCCATTCCGCAAGCTGCCTCTTAGTTTTGTTGATCATTTTCTTTGCTGTGCGGAAGCTTTTTATCTTGATAAAGTTCCAATAGTTCATTTTTGCTTTTGTTTCCCTTGCCTCCAGAGACATGTATAGTAAGAAGTTGCTGTGACCAAGGTCAAAGACGTTGTTATCTGTTTTCTCCTCCAGGATTTTGATGGTTTTTTGTCTTGCATTTAGGTCTTTCATCCATTTTGAGTTTATTTTTGTGTATAGTGTAAGAAAGTAGTCCAGGTTCACTGTTCTGCATGTCTCTGTCTAATTTTCCCAACACGATTTGCTGAAGAAGCTGTATTTTTTCTATTGCATTGCAGCATTATTTTACAATAGCCAAGATATATGAACAACTTAAGTGTCAATTGATGGATGAATGTATAAATACACACACACATGTGTGCGTGCATGCACACACACACATACACAAACTCAGAAATATTATTCAGCTATTAAAGAAATCTTGCCACCTATGACAACATAGGTGGATCTTAAGGGCATCACACTAAGTGAAATAAGTCAAGAGAAAGACAAATACTATATGATTTCACTTATATGTGGAAACTAAGAAACAAAAATAAAAACAAACCAAAAAGGCTCATAGATACAGAATATATATTGGTTGTTACCAGAGGAGGGGGTGGGAAGTACATATAGTGGGTGAAGGGGGGTCACAAGGTACAAACTTCCAGTCATTAAAAAAAATAAGTTATGTGGTATGAAAAAATAAAATAGATGAAATCACTGGATTCTACTCTAGAAAAACAATCAGTACAGAGTGTAAAGATTATATGACTTTTGAATTATCTCTCAAACTATCAATAAAATATACTTCTGCTGTTTATATGGAAGTCAAATGTGGGGAAACAATATCCTTGATAAGCATGTCATTAACCTCTTAGGTGAGTTCAAAGTCTTCAATTGGGTGGTATTATATCCCATTTTCAAATCCAGAACAACATGGATTATGAATAAATTTTAAAGTTATAGGTTTAATACCCATACATTATAGAAAATATGGATGGATAAAAACAAGTATAAAAAAGGAAAATTAGGGGCACTTGGGTCACTCAGTCAGTTGAGTGTCTGACTTTGGCTCAGGTCATGATCTCCTGATTTGTGAGTTGGAGCCCCACGTCGGGCTCTGTGCTGACAGCTCAGAGCCTGGAGCCTGCTTCGCATTCTGTGTCTCCCCCTCTATCTGCCCCTCCCCTGGTCACACTCTGTCTCTCTCTGTCTCTCAATAATAAATAAACATTAAAAAATTAAAAAGGAAAAATGAAAATTACCATATATATAATCAAAGTTATTAGTTTTGTGATGGCATCTGAAGTACATTTGACCTATGACCTCAATATTTTTGCCTGAATTTTTAGCTTTGTACTAGCCTTCCAGGAACAAATTAAATGGTAAGAGTGATCTTGTTCCTGAGAAACAGTAAGTTCTAATTAGGACTTGGGTTTCTTTGGGCTTTGACCTCTGTCTTTTGTAAAGAGGGATGTGCAAAAAGGAGCAGTTACTTTGCTGGAGTTTATCTCAACTCGAGTCAAATTTTCCTTGGCTTTCATGACCAGAGGGAGGAAGTTGAGAGGGACTACTCACTAAGAGAGGCGGTATAACCCATTTAATCAGGTTTACACTATAACCATATTGATTTGATTAACTTAGTAAAAGAGATTGTATTGTGCCTGCTTCCAAAATATTACAGGATGATTCCTGAATAGAATTATACCTTTGAATGAATCTTTCCTACTGCCTATGTCTCTTACTTGCTTCTGGCTTGGTCCATTGTTGGTGGACTGGAAAGATTGAGGGCAGGAAATACATGTATGATGGTTTTTTTTAAAAAAATAAACTTTAGTTTTTAGAGGAGTTTTCGGTTTTATGCTATGGATTTTAATTTATGCATTTTCCTACATGGAAATAGTCTTCTTAGAAATAAGTTGCATTGTTCTAATACTCAAATATATTTTTAAACTTCTTATTTTAAAATAATTTTAGATTTACAGGTGTTGAAAAGATGCAATAGAGTTCTCATGAAACATTTACTCAGCTTCCTCCAAAGTTAACATCTTACAAAACCATTTATCATACATTCATCAAAACTAAGATATTAGCACTTGTAAAAAGCTATTAATTAGACTACAGACTTTATTTCAGTTTTGTCAGTTTTTCCACAAATGTGTTTTTTCTGTTCCAGGATCCAGTAGATGATACCACATGGTATTTAGTCATGATGTCTCCTTAATTTTGTCCAATTTATGGCATTTTCTCAGTCATTCCTTGTTTTTAATAATCTGGATACTTTTGAAGAGTATTGGACAGGTATTTTGTACAATATCCCTCAATTTGAGTTTATCTGAAGTTTTCTCATGATTAGAGTGGGGTTTTGGATTTGGAGGGGAGGCACCCTAGAGAGAAGGTACCTTTCTCATTAGATCATGTCAAGGGGCACAACACTATCAGCACAACTTCCTGCTGGTGATGTGAACTCTGATCATTTGGTTCCGGTGATATCTCCTAGGTTTCTCCAGTATAAATTACTATCTTTCTTTTCCAAATTCTATCTGTACAAGTGATCACTAAGTATAACCCATTCCCAAGAGGAAAGGGATTAAGCCCCACCTCCTAGAGGGAAGACTATCAAAGAATTTAGAGATACATGTTATAGCCACCTCAGCAAATAATAACTAAATACAGGGAGAGAGAATTAAAGGTAATACATATCCTTTTACTCCTTAAACCTTTGACCCCTCATTGCCGAATTCACCAGTGGGTCTTGCCTGTAGCCATTCTCAGTCTAACGACAATTTTCTACCTCAGAGCTATTTTTGACAAACGTTTATTTTATTATTTTAAAAAAGACATTTTTTGCTGTGGCTTTGTAAAGTTTTCAGAATGAGTTCAATTTCAACAACGTTTTTATGAGCCTTTTAAAAATAATTCACTCCTTTATGGAAAGGCTAGACTAAATTAGTGGCTCTCAACCTTCCCCAAAAGAATGTATTCAATCCAGGAAGCCATAGAAGATTGCTAATGATTCGCATGCTTTATTTAAATTTACAAAAAGGTAAACATAATATTAATTTAAAAATATAAAATTTAATAAGGTAAGTTAGAATTTTTTAATGTTGGGTCTTTGTTTTAAAAGAATTCTTCAGTAATTATAATCATAAGGCACCAAATAACTCACAGTTTGACTCAAATGAAAAGCAAGCTACCAACAAATTTTTCATGTAACCTAAGAGACAGTGCTTCTCAAACAGCACCTAACAGCAGCTGAGTTATAAACTCAACATTCTGGATCCATTTGAACTTGCAAAGCTGTAGCAGAAAAATAGTTCTTAGTCACCCAAACATTGAACCAACGTTTTGTGTATTTATAATAATTTATCCATAGGGAAGGGGTGCTAGAATTTAGGAAGAATACCCCACAGTACTGGGATCAGACAGCCTCAAACAAAACTTAAAATACCCCTTTGGAGTGCCTGGGTGGCTCAGTTAGTTAAGCGGCTGACTTCAGCTCAGTTCATGATCTTGCAGTTTGTGAGTTTGAGCCCCGTATCGGCCTCTGTGCTGACAGCCCAGAGCCTGGAGCCTGCTTCAGATTCTGTGTCTCCTCTCTCTGCCTTTCTCCTGCTCATGCTCTGTCTGTCTCTCAAAAAAATTTTTTTTTTAAATTAAAAAAAACCTTAAAACACCCAGATGTATCACTATTCCTTTCTGCCAAGCATTTCTCTACCACAACTCTGCCTATTGCTGGAAGAACATTTAGAAGAGCAGAGACCTACACAATTAAACACACTAATGGTGTATGTAGTAACACTAACTATGTACCTTCAATATGAATTTATGGAATTAAAAACAATACAGAACTATTTTCCTTTTCTTACTCTGGCTACCTCTGCAATGATAACAAAACAGAGTGTATCTTCATTAGGGTGTTTTATTAGCCTTTATTGAGTCCCTACCACATGCCTAAAGAGGATGCTTAGCCCTGAAGGGAATGAAATATGCTAAGATAACTATGCTTCATTTGCGATTATGAAACAGGTGGACACCACTGTCCAGTGTCACCCAAAATGTTTTCAGGTCTTTGCTGGTCATACCATCTGTTTCAATGCCAAAGATCTCACCCTCTGTTTGAGGTGCCCTGCAAGGGTCCTGGGCTCTGTAAAGGGATATACCTACATGGAGCAGTTCAGATAAGACTATCTGTAGTGAACCTCTGGAGATGAATAGGTGCTAATTTAGCTGGGTGATGGTCTGTAGAAAGGCAGACTGTTGTTAACAGGCTAAGTACAGGGGTGCCCGGGTGGCTCAGGTAATTAAGCGCCCAACTTCAGCTCAGGTCAGGTCATGGTTTGTGGGTTCAAGCCCCACGTCAGGCTTATGGTTTGTGGGTTCAAGGCCCACATCAGGCTCTGTGCTGACAGCTCAGAGACCGGAGCCTGCTTCAGATTCTGTGTATGTGTCTCTCTCTGCCCCTACCCAACTTGTGCTCTGTCTCTGTCTCTCGAAAATAAATAAACGTTAAAAATTAAAAAAAAATAGGTCAGGTACATGTAATTTATAGAACATAAATAATAGAAAAGGCATTATTAATTATGCTGGGACAAGACATGTAAACAGATAAGCAACAGACTTACATTTCGGGGCAAACCTGGATGTATGGTCATCTTTTTCAATAGCAAACACTCAACAAAGACATTAAGGACATGGACCCAGGGCACAGCTGACCCACAGTGCTGTCAGGTGGTGGTGGGAATCTTGCAGGCATTGGCTCGGCTTCTGACTAGGGGGGCGTGAGAGAGTGGTGACTCATAGTCTGTCCAAGCTGATGCCTCTCTGTTCTCATGCTCTTCTAAGTTCAGTGCCTTCACCTCAGACCCTAAGATGTGCTTCCACCTCACTACCCCTTTCCTGGCACAAGTAACTTTAATGTCATTTTTTGAAGGAAAGCTGTCTGGATCTTCCTCTGTTCTCGTTCCCATCTATTGTTACAGCATAAGTTCTGTGGTTGCTTTTTTTCCTTGGCCTACTGCTTTTTTTCTAAAAAGCTCACTCTTCCTTCTTTCCTCTCTCTCTCTCTCTCTCCCCCTCTCTTTCTTTCTTCTATCTATTTAGAGAGCATGATCAGGGGAGGGGGAGAGAGGGAAGGAGGGAGAGAGAGAGAGAATCCCAAACAGGCTCAATGCTGTCAGTGCAGAGCCTGATGTCAGGCTTGATCTCACAAATAGTGGGATCATGACCTGAGCTGAAATCAAGAGTCAGATGCTTACCCTTTACCACCTGAGCCACCCAGCAGTCCCTGAAAGCCTTTCTAACCAGGCTTTTGCAAGTCATAAGGATTTGGCTTTCAAATTTATTGTGTGGGTACGAAAAGCCTATTTTGGGAGTCAAAAACTCTTTATTTTCCCTCCTTGTATTCTCTTAATGTTCCTAATGGTATGCAGATATTGCCCACATATAAGGAAGTGCAGATAAAGAAAATCACAGAGGTTAATAATTCAATATATTATCTGCAATGATATCAGTGTTCTCGATGGGATGCATAAAACTCTTACATGTCAAGCACTGCTTTGCATACCAGCTGGTTTTATGCTCACAATCACAGCCGATTGGTGCTGTTGTTTATCTCTATTTTGCAGCTAGGGAAAATCAGGCTTCATTCATAGGATAGAGAAAAGAGGCAGTCTGATATAGTAACGACCAAACTGGGCTGAATCCTAGTGTCAGTTTCACCCTCACCTTCATTGGTCTCATGTACCCAGTGAGGAAGTTTCTTTTTAAAACACTTCAAACTGTAAAATCTGATGTAGAGTCTACAATTCTTCTCTAAAACCACATGGCTAGTTGTATATTAAAATTCAGAATTTTTTTGACGTGTAAAAGTAGTTACAAATACGGCATATTTTTGAGTAACTACAGCAGGATCGAGGGCAGCACCTTACCATCAAAGAATAATATTTCTGCAGCAATGTTTTTGCGGTAAGAAAAATAAGGATTATAAAAACTATTTTTTCAGGTCAGATGAGTCTGCAAAGTTAGTTTGCTCTGAACACATAAAAAGCTTTATATTTTTGGAACTCTTTGTATTTTATTATTGTGAAAACTGGAGTAGTGAAACTTGTCAGTGATGCAAAATGTTATATTCTATTATTGTTCATCATACCAGATATGTAGAATTGATGCATAGAGTGATACACTGCATAGAAAGTGATTCTCACATCACCTGGAAATTTTACAGTGCTCCATGGGACTAAAGATTAATCATAGTGATGACACATAAAGGAAATGACAGCAACCAATCAGGTTCCTAATTCTCATGGATGTAAATTCCTTCTTCCAAATTCCTGGAGACACTTGAATAAAAGGGACAATATTAAGAACTCCAAAAGCCTTCTTTACAGGCGATTCCCATATGTTAAGAGAAAAGTAACAGCAACAACAATGATAAAGCAGATATGTCACCCCTCCCAAAAGAATAATCAGCTGAATATATGCATTGGAAGGCACAGACTTTAAATCTGACACTAGCTCCATGGATTCAGTGCTTCGAGATATGACTCGGGGTATATCAAAGTCATTTAATTTATTCAGGGAGCTTGCTACCTCTACAAACTAAATACATGCATACACATTAGGTTCTTAAAGCCTTACAAACTTTATAAAGCTTATATTTAAACTATATTTGACCTTTAATAGAGTTCTTGAATAATAAAAGATAAACTGACTCTTTTAAAAGGCAAGAAGAAGAAAGAATATACATGCATCTCTTCTTCTTCATTCCAAACTGTTTCAATATTGCCAGTCATATGTTTAAAACAATCAAATCATCTCAGTAAAGCAAACACATAAACTAAGAGGATGGCAATTATTACAAAGTGATGACCATTCAGGGGTAATTTCCTGAACTTTGCCATTCAGGGGTAATTTCCTCAACTTTCAGGACAGAAGTGCTGAGGCTTGGCTGATGGTGGAGGAAGTCTAGCTACCTTTACTAATGCCCACAGGAAGGAGCAGGAGACACAGATGGAGCATAAGCTGAAGACCACGTCAGAGAGCAGGAAAAGCTGAGCAGAGGACAGGTGAAGGCATCAGCAGAGGGAAGAATGCTTAAATCACCAAATCTGAACATCACTGATGACCTTCTATGAAAGGGATGCCACCTGAAAGGATTTTGAAGCTTCAAATAGCACACAATGTTGGCAGTTGGCAGAGTCTTCAAGAATATGTTTATTATATATAGCAGATAGGGCACGCTTGTAGATAAACTTTGGCTGACTATGTTACACAATATTAGTGTCTGAATCTATATATTCTTTGATTGCTTACCTCAGATGTTCATAGCAATAGTCATAAAATATGATCCGTCATAAAAATTTATGGCTCTTCAAAATAAGGGTTACAGATCCCAGGTGATCTTCAGACTGGTTAGACTATAAAGACAGAACACACCTCTGTGGGCTTGAGTTTCTTAGAAACAAAAGAGGAAAGGACTGCTTTCATTTTGATTGAATTTGCATTAATATCAGTCTACCAACAGAAATCTAGAGAGTGAGAAAAACCAGAATATGTTGTCTTAGAAGCATTGCGCTCAAAGAGAGTCGATCCACTAGCCTGGGAAAGAAGGTCTGGTACAGAGTCCAGAGTCTTTCTCCACCTGAGGTTCCCACTGTTATCTCTTCTTCTCCTTAACTCACAGTGGTGAGTCTAGGGAATCACTGTTATCACTTCTTCCTCCTTCTCCCTCTTTCTCAACTCTTTTTCTTTGCTCAAACATTGTGTGTGGCACAAAGGTATGTGTAGATAACAGTGGAGGAAGTCGTGATGGAACTACCTTCCTGAAGTTTCTTAACGAAAATAGATATAGTAGAAATTCTGAGGAGGTTTTGACACCCTATTTAATTCACAGATGAAAAACTCTGAGAATTTCCGTGTCCAGTGGGGCTATCCTGTCTAGTCATGATGGTTTTGATTTCATAGGGGGCAATTACCTTTGTTCTGTACAGTGGCCACCAACTGGATCCTTAGTTTCACCTAACTTCTTAGAAAATGCATGTCATTGTTTACATAGAAAAAGAAAACAGTGAGAAATGTACCACCTCTCCGGGCAACTGAAACGACAAAGACAAACTTCAAAGGATTTTGGGATGAAAGTTGAGTGGATAGTGTCACCTTTAGAGAGAAAGATGAGTGCATCTTTACTTTTGCAAATAAAGCAAGAATGTCAATGACCGAGTGGATGTGGGAAGAGTGAGCCAGCACTGGGATTTCAGGGATGCTCCGTCAGTGCTTGTCCTTTATTTACTTTTTTAAAAACATTAATTTATTTATGTTGAGAAAGAGAACGTGCATGCACATGAGGAGGGGAGGGGTGGAGAGAAAGAGGGAGAGAGAATCCCAAGCAGGCTCTGAGTTGTCAGCACAGAGCCTGATGCAGGACTCAATCCCACTAACCATGAAATCATGACCTGAACCCAAGTCAAGAGTTGAATGCTTTACTGACTGAGCCACCCAGGCACTCCAGTACTTGTCCATTAAATTATTGGATCTTTTCACTGTTTTTCACATCCAATAAAAAATAACTCAAGATGTGTGTCTAAAAGAATACCAAAACTAGCTGTGCTTTTGGAAAACTAAAGGAAGAAAGTAGGCATAATTTTATTTCTTTTTTAGTTCTTTTTAAATTATGAGTCACCTGTTCCAGTTAGGTAGATGGGGTTGTATTTACCAAATGACTGCATATTTTACTTCACTGAGGGAAGTGAAGTACACTTCACTTGATTTCCTCACAGTTATTTTTTAAAAACTTCTTTTTTAGAGCAGTTTTAAGTTTACAATTAAATTGAAGGGAAGGTATGAATATTTTACATATACCTCTTGTCCCCACAAATGCATAGCCTCCCCAATTATCACCATTATTCCTCCAAATAGTAACTTTTTTTTAACCAAAGATGAACCTACATTGACACATCATAATATCCAAAATCCATAGTTTACCTTGGGGGTCGCTCTTGGTGTTGTACAGTCTATGGATTTGGACAAATGTAAAATGTTATTTTTGTATCATTATTATATCATACAGATTACTTTCTCTGAACTAATGTCCTCTGTGGTCCACTTATTCAGATTTCCTTCTTCCTCCACCTCCCAACCTCTAACAACTACTGATCTCTTTATTGTCTCCATAGTTTTGCCTCTCCCGAAATTAGTATCATTGGAGTTATACTGTACAAGGCCTTTTCAGATTGGCTTCTTTCAGTTAGTAATATGTATTTAAAATTTCTCCCTGTCTTTTCATGGGTTGATAGTTCATTTTTTGTTAGCACAGAGTAATATTCCATGGTCTGGATAGTTTATTGTCAAGTTGCTTTCCGTATAACACCCAGTGCTCATCCCAACAAGTGCCCTCCTTCATGCACCCCCATCAACCCTCAGTTTGTTCTCAGTATTTAAGAGTCTCTTATGGTTTGCCTCCCTCCCTCTCCTTAACTATTTTTTCCCATTCCCATCCCCCATGCTCCTCTGTTAAGTTTCTCCTGTTCCACATATGAGTGAAAACATATGGTGTCTGTCCTTCTCTGCCTGACTTATTTCGTGGCCACAGTTTATCTGTTTATCTACTGAATGACATCTTGGTGCTTCTAAGTGTTGGGAATTGTGAGCAAAGCTGCTATAGGCATTTACATGTGGGTATTTGTTGGACATATTTAAAAATCTTTACATAAATACAAAGGACACTATTGCTGGATCACATAGTAAGAGTGTATTTAGTTTTGTAAGAAGCTTCCAAATTGGCTTCCAAAGAGGCTGTACCATTTTTCATTCCCGGCATCAATGTATGGGAGCTCTACATCTTGCTAGCATTGTTGTTGTCTGCGGGGGACCAGCCCACGCACCCCAGTCGAAAGGTTCCGAGTAGGGGGTTGGTGTCAGCGCAGTATCTATAAGAAAGAAGACAGACAACGACAGACAAGACAGACAACGGGCATGGTGGAAAAGCCACACTTTACTTAGATGGCCAGGGTCTTATATACCATAGGTGATTACATCATTTCTTTAGTTGTTACATAGTTCAAGGTCTTTGAAGTGAAGACATGCTCCGGAAAGGATCGTGTTTAACAGGACAGGTGTAAATATTAGGAATTATCAAGTAATTGCAGAAGAGGGATTCCCTAATAATAGTCTGGCTCCAGGCAGAAGATGAGCCTGCAGATTTCTAGGAGGATATTTACCTTTCTTAAGACCCCTCATCAGTTATGCATGGGCAAGATGCTCATCCTGTAATAGGCAAATCTTTTGGCAGAGGCTTGTGGTTTACTCCCAACAGCAGACAAAGAGCTAGAAAGCAAAGTAAGGGGAGGGCTGGCGCCACTGACCCAACCAAGTTGATTCAAAGCCTAAAAGTATATGTCTCTTTACAAAGCAATGAGAAAATCACAGACAGGATGAATAAAAGCTACACGTGTGGCCCAGGAGACCAAATATTGTTTGAGGGTTAATTTTTGCCTACTGGACCCCAACAGTTGTCAGTGTTCCAGATATTGGCATTAGTGGGTGTGTCGGAGTACCTTATTGTTGCATCTCCTTGATGACGTACGATGGGGAACATCTTTTTGGCACACATTTGTCATCTCTGTATCTTCATTGAAGTGGTGTTTCTTAAGGCCTTTGGCCCATGTTTTAATCAGGTTGTTTCTTTTCTCCTTCTTACGTTTTAAGAGTTCTTTGTATATTTTGGGTAACAGTCCTTTATCAGATGTGTCTCTTGCAAATATTTTCTTCCAGTCTGTTGCTTGTCTTCTCATTCTCTTGACATTGTCTTTCACAGAGCGGAAGTTTTTAATGAAGTCCAAATTAAAAATTATTTCTTCCATAGATCAGGCTTTTGGTGTTGCCAGAAGTTACCTTCATACCTAAGGTCATCTAAGTTTTCTTCTATGTTATCTTCTAGGGGGTTTATAGTTTTGCATTTCACATGTAGGTCTGTGATCCCTTTTAAGTTAATTTTGTGCAGAGTGTAAGGTCTGTATCTAAATACATTTTTTTTGTTTGCACATGGAAGTTCAGTTGTTCCAGCACCATTGGTTAAAAACACTCTCTTTGTTCCATTGCATTGCCTTTGCTTCCTTGTCAAAGATCATTAGACTATTTTTATAGGGTTTATTTCTGGGCCCTCTGTTGTGTTGTACTGATCTTTTGTACTGTCTATTCTTTTGCTAATACCACATTGTCTTGATTAGTGTAGCTTATAATAAGTCTATAAGTCAAGTGGTATCAATCCTCCAACTTATTTTTTCTCCTTTAATATTGTGTTGGCTATTCTGGGTCATACATGCTTAAAATTGGAAAGTAAAAAGTCTAATACTTGGATTTGACTTATAAATCATGTCATAGGCACACAAATAGGGAATTGATATGGTTTGTCAAGATGCCTCAGAAAATTTTGAATCACTATATTTTAGACTCTGGGAGTAAAATAGTTAAAATATCAAAAGGGAAATTTGGGCAGTAATGGATAGAATAGTACAAGCAATAAAAATGTATCTAAGGGTTCTTTAGATGAGAAGATCGCATGACTTTCCTCAAAGGCAGGTTACACATGCACACGAGAGTGAGAGAGAGAGAAAGAAAGAAAGAGAGAAAGAAAGAAGGGAGGAAATTGATAGAAAAATAGGTAGACACATAGATATTAAGAATATATGTTCTAAGTAGAAAAAAGGAAGAACATTTAAAAATATATTGGACACTATGCCAACTATTGTGACTGACATTATTTCAAGTTATTGAAATTACTCAGAGTGTTATACAGTATTATTTCCTTTATACATCAGTCTCAGAGACATGAAGATTTGTCCAAAACCATTCAGAACTGAGATTCAAATAAGTCTCTACCTGGCTCCAAGGCTCACCTTCTCTCCACTATGTTATATGTCATATTTTTTGTGTGTTTAATCAAACAAAGAATAATTTTCACTGAATTTTTGTGTTTTGTTTAATAGCTCACTATATATGTCCAGCCAGAGCAAAAGCACACAGCCGAATATGCCGCAAACATAACTAAAATTGTGTTTGATTATTTTGAAGAATACTTTGCTATGAATTACTCTCTTCCTAAATTAGGTGAGACTCATCTTTTATTTTTTAATTTTTAATATTGCCTTTGCTTTCATCTAAGTTAAGTCATTTCCTCCAGCTTTAGCATTTTTAGCTCATAGACACCCCTTAGTCTTTTTATTATATGCCTAAAATATGTGTCTAATATTTCCTAGGTCTTGAAAGATGCATTTTGGATTCCTTCAAGAATAATGTCCTTACTCACTCTGTTCTTACCTGTTAAATGCATAGACTTTTACTTCCAAATAAAGATTATTGTGTGGAACTGCAGATGTTCATAATAATGGAGTCAGAAAGAACAACCTAGATTAGTTGATTTCAAAATCATTACTGTTGCAATAGCCTCCACTGCCCCTCTCGCATCAATGAGTTGATAACTAAAAGGGATGAATGATGCTATCGGAGTCCCATGTGCTTCCAGTCCTTCTGTTGTGCAAGACTAATTCTAGATTCTCCAGCAGTTAAAGTGAAACACACTGGTGCTCCTTTCATATGTGTATATATGTGTATATATATATATATATATATATATATATATATATATATATATATACATACATTTTTTTAATGTTTATTTTTGAGAGAGAGAGCGCGCGTAAGCAGGGGAGAGGCACAGAGAGAGGGAGACATAGAATCTGAAGCAGGTTCCAGGCTCCAAGCTCCTCAGCACAGAGCCCGATGCAGGGCTCCGACCCACAAACTGTGAGATCATGACCTGAGCTGAAGTCAGACACCCAACCGACTGAGCCACCCAGGCACCCCAATATGTATTTTTTCTAACTGGGGACACATTTTCTTTTTAAAATAAAAATAGGGCTATAATCAAAATGGTATGGATATGACCAATAGTGAAAATATCTGTATTTGTAAGCTTCAGTGATATTAGCAAAGACTTTAAATAAAACACTCATATAAATGTCCGTAGGGATAAAATGAAGGCACCAAGAAAACCAACAACCAAAAATTGATTTCTCTATTTTGGTTTATGCCTCTACTTCAACAAATTATCAGTGCAAAGTGACTGGGAAGTCAGATCCTCTGCACGGGAATGCCTGTGGCTCTGAGCCACTTTGTAGATGCTCCGCTTCCTCTTCAATGGCACCAGCTGCCACCTATTACAGAAAGAGACAGGAAGAGAAACGACTTTTCGTGAAAATCAGAATAATATTTATAAAATGTTAAGCACATCCATTTAGAAGTCTCTTCTCTACCTCACCTATGTGGGACTCTTAAAATTTTATTCTCTCTTTTCATTTTTTCTTCCTTATTCTCCCTTACTCCTCTTTATACTTTAAAATGAGTTTTCAACCCTTTCCAAGTTAACTCTTTCCTAGACTTTTTTTATGGATTACTTCTGTATTTATTACACTCCTCAGTTATTAAATACTCTAGAGTTAATTAATTATAATGCTAATATTCACTAGAGAAATGAGGTCACAAAAAAAGTCCCTTTGTTCAAAGGGAGAGAGAGAGAGAAAGTGAGAGTGAGAACGAGAGAGAGAGAGAGAGAGAGAGAGAGAGAGAGAGAGAGAGGTACAAATTATATTCCATAATAGTGTAGGAAATATTGGTCCTTGGAGGGACTATTTTTCCACCCTTTAAGTGGTGTTCTTGAGACAAAATAGCTAAACCCAAGAATGAAGATGACATGAAAAGGAAACTACTGCTGTCATCTTGATTTTTATTGAACCGATATGTTTTTCACTCCTTATAAAAACTTTAAGAATCCTTATTTTAACCAGAAAGGACCTTTTCTTATATGTTGGATAAAATTTTATTTTTATTTATGTGTCTCATTGAAATTCTGTGTAATTATACAGAAATTACATTTTTATTACAGTTCATTAACTGAAGAAGCTGTTAGTCTGTCCACTAACCAAGATCAAACGTTTCTGTTTGGGGTTTAATATGGAACTAATCAGCACTGCCTCTTCCTGTCATTATATCTAAGATTATAGGCCCAAAGAAAAATAAAGAATAGAAAGTCCTGGTAGAGTCTGACATCGTAGGTCTGGGAGAGAATTTAGAAAGAATACAGTCTATTTCATGTTGATCCAAATTATTTAATGCACACAAATGAATGGGAACCTATTCATTTAGTAGGGATTCAAGTTGATAAATTATGTAGAAACAGGAAAAAAGTGGAATTATATATTTTCTCTAATATTCTGCATCCTTGGATAGAAATATATCTCTCTGGAATTTGAAGCCCCACACTTCTAAATCTTCCTTTTAAAAACTTCACTTTCTTATTCCTCATAGCTTATTCTCCAAAGCAAATGGTCACTGTTACCTAAGTAAAAATCTTGGGGGAAAAAAGCTAATAAAAATGAAGTGCAGAGAGAAACAAAGATGTCAAATTACAGAGCACTGAAAAGAGCATTGCCATTAGTATCCTTCTTTGAAAAATAGAAGACACATTGATATCTGGAGTCAACAGGAAATGTTCCATGGAAAGTTTGAGTGCCTGAAGACTGAAAAGTTCAGTAGATTATTGTTTTTCATTCTAAGAAATTATTTTTAGCCTTTTTAAAAAACATTCATCCAAAGAACTTAATTTGGTAAGAAATGTTATAAACAAATGCAAAGAAGTATTTCTCATGGGACTGTTTCTTTTTCCATAGATGAAATTGCTATTCCAGACTTTGGCACTGGAGCTATGGAAAACTGGGGACTCATCACTTACAGAGAAACCAACTTGCTTTATGACCCTCAGGAATCAGCCTCATCAAACCAGCAGAGGGTGGCCAGTGTGGTTGCCCATGAACTTGTGCATCAGGTATAGAATCTTAGCACCAAATTACCTTGTTTTCTTTTAATGTTTATTTATTTATTTTGAGAGAGAGAGAGAGAGAGAAACTGAGAACGAGAACGAGACTGAGATCGAGAGAGAGAGAGAGAGAGAAAGAGAGAGAGAGAGAGAGAGAGCGAGCAAGCACGTGCGAGCACACACAGGCTGGAAAGGGGCAGAGAGGCTCTATCAGTGCAGAGCCTGATGCGGATCTTGAACCCACGAACCACAAAATCATGACCTGAGCCGAAATCAAGAGTCAGACCCTTAACTGAGCCACCCTGATGCTCCTCAAATTTTTGCTTATTTCTTTAAAGTGGCTTAAGACCATAGGAATAACTGAAATTAATAATAACTTCACAAATACAAAACAGCCAATCAGAAAATCCTACTTGAAAGACTTTCTTAGTGCTAGTAAATATTTTACCACAAGTGAGACACATTGTTTTGCCGTTAGTAAATATACAGGAATCCTTGCTATAACTTTAGTCCCAGTAATACCTAAATAAAGGCAATGAACTAAAGATAATTTAAGATCATTTAAAAATCAGGAGAAATGGAAAAAAAATCAGGAGGAATATGCAGGAAATAAATGCTAGTTAAGCACAATACCTGCCACTTTTGTATCAAGTGACATTTTCATGGACAAATAAATGTATTGAAATTTTCTAGGCCTCTCTACCTCAAGCGTACAAATTTAACTATCTCTTTATTGCTTATAATTCCAGTGGTTTGGAAATATTGTGACCATGGAATGGTGGGAAGACTTGTGGCTGAATGAAGGCTTTGCTTCCTTCTTTGAGTTCCTGGGAGTAAGCCAAGCAGAAGAAGAGTGGCAAATGGTGAGCCCTAACCACATAAGCTCTCAATGTCGATTTTCCTCATGCAAAGTGACTGGAATAAGGACAGTGTCCTTGAGTCAGGGGCCTGGTGTGATGGTGAACTGGGTAGCCACGCCTGTTGTGTGCACAAAGTAGAGTCGGTCAGCTCCACTGAACTCTATCTCCCTCAGGGCGAGTGCCCAGGCCTCAGAGAGCAATTGACTAGCCCAGTCTTATCCTTGAAAAGGTCCCTTAATAACCTGTGTCAAAGCAGGAAAAAAATAGTGACCTTAGGCAATGCATATTTAATTTAATTTTAAGTGGCTGCAGTGCTAGTCCTTTGAAAAATCTCTAAGTCTAATTTTGCAAACAACTTAGTTTACAGAGGTTTCTGAAACAGTGTGGTAAAGAGATAAGAGCATCAACTTAGTGTTATAGGAAGTGTGACCTTGAGCAAGTGACATATCCTGAGTCGGTTCTCTCCTTTATAAAAGAACATTGTTCTCTCTCTTATAAGCCTAAAAGCTCTTAAAAATACATGTAACTACCATTATCCTACCTCATGTCCCTAGGGGCCTGGAACAAAGGTGTCTGTGAACCCTAAAGGTACTTTTTTTTTTTTTTTTCTGAAAAGCTAAATCTGTCTTTATCTCTGTTTGGATGGTGTTGGTATGCGTATCTGTTAGTATCTATGAAAGCTAAGTGTGTAGATTCGTAGTAGAGAATTACAGAAGGCTGGGTACCACAGAGACCACTGCCCTCTACTGGACAAAATAAAAAGAAAACTTTGAATGCATGAAGCCTTTGGCCCCTTCCACAACCTATCTTAAGAAGTGAAAAATTTAACTTGCAATCATTCCTGCTTTAGAACTTTAATCGACATCAGGGTTTTTCAACCATGGAACTATTGATATTTGGGCCAGATAATTCTGGAGTGGTTGACAATGGTGGAGACTGTCCTGTATTGTGTAGGATATTTAAGAGCATCCCTGGCTTATATACACGAGATGTAAGTAACCCCCCCTCCCCAGTTGTAAAACCAAAAATGTGTCCATATATTTCCAGATGTTCCCTGGGGGACAACATCTCCACTAGTTGAGAACCACTCAAATATGTTGAAAATTGTTGGTTTTGCAATTTTCTGAAATTAAACTATATAAACAAAAAAATACATTGTCCTCTATTTTCTATAAAGTAACCTGATGCCATACTTATATCAAGATATTGCAAGACGTTATAAGATTTTAAATTGTTGAACTATACACACACATATGTATATGACATTTTAATATTCCAATTCAGTATTTCAAAATACCAATTAAATTCAGAAGAATTTAGTATGCAGTTCTTAAGTGAAACTTAATCACATGGTCCAACTCATTCATTCATTCACCACCATTCATTCATTATTAAGTTCATTCATTTATTTTGAGAGAGAGAGAGAGAATGAGAAAACATGAGCAAGGGAAGGGCAGAGAGAGAGGGAGAGAGAGTGAATCCTAAGCAGGCTTCGCACTGTCGGCTCGGAGCATGGAGGTGGGGCTCAAGGTCATGACCTGAGCCGAAACCAAGAATCAGACGCTTAACTGACTGAGCTACCCAAGTGCCCCCATCCATTCATTCTTTATCCATTCATTCAGTCTTCTGTGTTCAGTGACACTACAGAGAATCCAGAACTGACTAAAACTGACTAAAACTTCTTGCCCTCAAGGAGTTCCCAGTTAAGGGTATGGTGGGCAGAAGGGACAGATAAATAAAAAGACAGAAGGTAAGAGAGCCTGATAAGTACCACGATAGTAGAGCTCTGCTTCACAGGTGAAAACTCTGATGCCGAGGAAGGGAATACAGCTTTCCAATCTCAACATAGACAGTTGGTAGCACAACCAGGACTAGATTCTGTCAAATTTCCTGTCACTGAGACCTGAATTCTTTCCACACCTAAAAGGTGTTCAAAGTTTTAAATCCAGGTCAAATGTACCTTGATTGGCTGTTATCACTTGACAATAGTACCTTGCCTATTATAAATGGAAATCGCAAAATTGGAAAATGTAAATATGATATGCTCCTCTATGAGGGATATATTTAACAAAGTAAGACCAGTAAAGCTTTTGATTTTTTTTTTAGTAATGATTTAACAGAATGAGATTTCAGAATCTAATTGATTATGACTCAAAATAATAATAGCAGCTCGGTGTTGGGTTTCACTCCAGCAGGGACTATGCCAAATGCTTGCCTTGCATTATCTCATTGAATTCTCTAACAATTCCCATTATCCCTATTCGATGGGTGTGGGAACTTGCTACCTACAGATCTAGAAAAATGGAAAAAATGAGTTATGAGTCATGGAAGTAGATGGCTAGACGTCTCAACCCTGTATTTTGCTGAGAAAACATAGGATTGGAATGGGAAGATGAACTATGGCAAAAACTAATATTTTCTTTCATTAATTATGAGTCATCTAAATTCTAATGATTAGTTGACCAAAAAAAAAAAAATCCAAACATCAAGTTTTGGCAGATCAACATGTATCCTCACTTAATTCTGAGAACAAGTCTGTGAGGTGCTAGCATGCCCGTTGCGCAAGTATGGAAGTAGGGCTTGAAAAGTTTGGCGCGTGTCCCAAAGTCACACAGAAGTGGCAGAAACCGAATTCACAGATGCTTGTGTCTTCTTGGCCTGTCACGTATGGGTGAAGCCAAAAGAATTATAATAGAAGAGAATGGAACCCATGCAGATCAATAGTGTAACAGGTGATTCATTTTGGACACCTAACACTTGCCGTAAGTAATTTGAGCGATTCATATTTATTTCGTCCCAGTTTTATATAAATGATATTTTGAAATACGGACCGGTAAAAAGGAAGTACTGTTACTGTATTTCTTTGGTTCATTGTGTCATTCCAGAGAGAGCAGATGTTACTAGAAGATGTGTTACCCGTACAAGAGGATGACTCCTTAATGTCTTCGCACCCGATTGTTGTCACGGTGACAACTCCTGCTGAAATAACATCTGTCTTTGACGGGATATCCTATAGCAAGGTGGGGAAAACAGGACGTGGTTGCAAGCATCTTCCCGTGTGGTGACTCTTAGTAGACGCCTAAACATGGTGAGGATGGTGAGACTATGCTCCCGGGCTTTCGGAAACAGCGTGGAACTTATTCTAGATGCTGAATATTTAGAGTTTGTACTTTTCAGTCAAATCAGTCGATGCTGGTCATTGTCACAAGATTTTGAATAAGGGTTTTAAAGATTTCTCCCTTCACTTTTGTTTAAAACCTCTCTCATTCTTACGGAACATATACACTTTAACCTTCAAATTTAAAATTCTTCTATTGGATCTGTTAAAAGACAGTAAATCTTTTTCTGCTATGTGGTCTTTGGAAAATGCCATATATGAGGACATCTTTTCTTTCTCTTTCATTCTTTCTTTCTTTCTTTCCTTTTTTTTGGGGGGGGGGGACACATCTTTTCTGTAGAATCCTTTAATGCTTCCAGTAAGAACGGAAACCCAACTCAGTTGGAAGGAATTCCTCTTATCCATTTTTATACAAGATATGTAGATGAATTTATTAGCATGTTGTAGATGGGGCGTTTTGATCCATGAAATTTTTTGCAAAGCTACTGAAGATCTGCAGTGACCCATTTTCTCCCACAGCATTTCCTTCCTACATCTCCTCCTCCAAATATACTCACACCTGCATGCAGCATAATTTAGTTATTTCCCTTTTGCTGCTCATGGTCTACCCACTATGCTAAGTTGCACAGAAGCCACTGGAAATGAATACATGTTGTTATTCTGGATAATACCTAGTTTTATTTAAATCAAAATATTATAATTATTAAAAGGAATGCTAGATAAAATGACTTAAGTGAGAAAAGCCTTCTAGAGACTACTATTTCAAATTTATAGTATCATATTTTTGGCTTTCCCTGTCATTCCCAGGCTTTTTAGGCTTCTTGTCTCATTTTTCTTTCATACTGCTAATGATTCTTTCATATTTCTTTTAAAATGAACAATTTCTGGTCCAGTAACAGTATATTCTAATAACTCACATGGAGATGTTTATATTTTATTAAATCAATTTCTTTCTGAGTCCTAGATATTCTATGGGTTTAAGACACTAGGTCAGAAATAAATAAATGTTCTAGACCTTTAGTCTTCTAGGTGCAAAAATAATTTATACTTAATAAATTGCAGTCAAAGTCAAAATTACTAACTTAGATGGAGAGTGGCACATGTTTTTCCAGCAAGTTACTTGAAAATAGATTTAAAAATTTATAAATAGTGAATTTTAGTGTTAACCTTATAACATATGCAAAGAAAGTAAAGAGCAGAGGTATTCATTAGATTCTTCAGACAAAACCAAATGAAATTACGTTTGTAGAGGATTTTATGCCTAAATGATATGTCTATATTAAACTGTTTGACCAGATAATTCCTCAACTATCTATTTCCACTAAATGTAGTATTTTTAAAGTATTGAAATATATTTAAGAAGTAGCCAGAATTTTATCATGGAATCACTTTCCTTATTCACCGAAAAATAAGGGTTTTCTAAGTCTTTCTAAAGGTTCTCTTTCATTAGAAAAGCTCCATCTGCTGGTTCATTTGGCAAAGTGCAGTAATTACTTAAACCCCAAGTCTCTGAAATGATGGCCACTTTATCAACTTCTCTTTACCTTTTGGTTATTTCAGAAGCCTAGATATAGGGGGTGTGCCAAATGCCATTTTTATCTTAAAACCATAGAGCTACATCCAAGTAATTTAGCGGAGTCACACTGAAGAAATAATCTCACACATATTATCATAAAATACTAGTCACAATAGCGATCACTGGTATCCTCTACTAGTTCGATTTGTCATTCTTTTCCACCATAGGGCGCTTCCATTCTGAGAATGCTTGAAGACTGGATAACACCAGAGAAGTTTCAAAAAGGATGCCAGGTATGATTTACTACTTTTAATGGTGTTAAGTGTAAG
This sequence comes from Suricata suricatta, assembly GCF_006229205.1. Taxonomy (NCBI): domain Eukaryota; kingdom Metazoa; phylum Chordata; class Mammalia; order Carnivora; family Herpestidae; genus Suricata; species Suricata suricatta. Next base: position 106,275,936 of record NC_043700.1, on the reverse strand, counting down.
CTACGTTGCTTCGTGGCTGATAAATGTCAGTACATGACTAAGGGAGGACAACTCCAGTTTACTTTGTCCTCTCCTTACTCAGGGGTAGATTAAATAGCAAAACATAAAGTTCACATCCAGTGGCTACACTGTGTCTCTAATTACCATTTAGCAGAAATTTCATGGAGAAGTTACTTGGAGTCCTTAGTTATTTTTTGATCTCCTTTACATGTGTATTAGCTCAGGCTGCCATAATAAATACATCGAGTGGGTGGTTTAAACAACAAAAATTTTATTTTCTCACCATTCTGGGAGCTGAGAAGTCTCTGACCAAGGCTTGTAGAGAGGGCTCTCTGCCTGGCTTGCAGATGGCTGCCTTTCTCTGTGTCCTCACACGGCCGACGGAGACAGCTCTCTGGTGCCTCTTATCCTAAGGACACTTATCCCATCGTGAGGGTCCCACCTCACGACTTCCTCTAAACCTAAATGCTTTCCAAAGGCATCATCTGCAAACACAATCTCGTTAGAGATTAGAGCTTCAATGTATGAATTTTGGGGTATGCAATTCAGTCCACAGCCATGTGACATAAAGATTGAGATGTATCTATAAAGGTCTTCCTTTAGGGTTCCTACAAGCACTTTTTCCTTATTATTGGACTTAAAAATGGCAAATATATACATTCAAGGCATGTGTGGAGTCAAGGAATAAAGAGGACCCGCTTCCTTTTGGAAACAGAAATGATAATAAATTTTCAAAAGCATTTCACACATCTTTTTGGTTTTTCTAGCAAAGCCGAAGCCAAGTCTCTCAGGGTTTTACGTTATCACTGCTGCTCCCCTCAGTCCCTGAAAGTGTCCTGTCTGCAGGCTGGCCCCACTGTGGCTGAGAGACGGAATTGTCTTCCTGCTTCTTCCCTTTCTGCTCCATCCTCCCTTCTGTGGGGTCCCGGGTGGCTGGGTGGTGCTGGCTGCCAGTCCCGAACACAGGAAACGGGTCAGAGCAGCACCCTGTCAGCTTTCTCAAAGATCACCCGTACTCCTTTTGGATGTGGTTACCCAGGACAACGCCCGCCCACCATTCCTTCAGCCCTCACCCCCACCAAGCTTTCTTATGTGGCATCTAGCACTCTCTAGGCTACCCCAAAAAGAAAAGTCCATTTCTTCCCAATGATGAAATTCCTAGGTGACTATTTATGTAAGAAGTAAGTCCAAGACTTAGGAAATATTCAGGGAGTACATCAACACATTTTACTCCTTTTGTCCATCAATACAATATTCTGTGTGGACGCTGCAAGAAAGGGAGGAGCCACGTGCTTGTTCTTATGCGTACATCAGAACACCTGGTGACTTTTCCATCTGCTTCAAACTCACATTTCATCATATCTTCTCTTGCTCTGAGCACTTTCAGTGGGGACGTCTGTCTTCTACATCTTTGCATATACTCCAGTCCCTAGTAGATTGCATTATACATGATGGGCAATCCAAATAAGGCTTCTGAAATGAATGAATGGTCTATAATAAATGACCTAGAAAAAAAAGACAATTCATTTTGGAAAAATTAAGTTAAAATTCCATTTGCATAGTTTCATTCTGAATTAAACTGGTGGATAATACATTCTTGGAATCTTCAAAGCTGACTTCAAATAAAATTATTTTTCTAGTAACTCCTAGAGATGTACTAGGAGTCTTTAAAAGTGAATAGCTATTCTAATAATTCAGAAATACTCTCACATTTCCTTTAGCCTGGTATCTGTGGTGTAATTAATTAAAAATCCAATCGTATCTAAAACTAATATTTCTCAAGTGAAATCTGTCTTCCTCCATCCTGTGACTACAGATGGAGCTAGAAAATGAACCAGGATGAATAGATATTGAGTTTTTCATGCCAACATAGTGCTGTGGAGCAAATTAACACACACAACCCCCCACTACTCACTAAAATATTCACTTTCCTCCTACAATCTTCAAACTCCAGCTAATATCTGAAAATAGTATCTGATCAGTATAGACTACACTCAATAAGCTCCCAAGCTGATTGGAACATTCTTTCACTTCATTCAAGTATCTGAATAGCATCTTTACTTAAATCAGCATCCCTCTCTGACTGCTGCCCCTAAATTCCACAATCCGTGATATTGTTCAAGATCCTTCCATGGCAAATACTAACTTTCTGCCCAAAGTGACTCTTCATTAGCTAACCTGGTGTGGCACTGAATCTGGGAATGGCCAGCTGTCTGTTTTCTTTCAAGCTCATCACCTTCCCCCAAACCCCATCTCCGACATCAAGGTAGGTAGTCGTGAAGGAGAATAAGATCAAAACCATCACCTGGAAAATCGTTAAAGCTGTGTGTGTGCATAAGAAATGATAATAGATGGGGCACCGGGGTGGCTCAGTCATTTAAGCATCTGACTTCCGTTCAGGTCATGATCTCATGGCTGGTGGGTTCGAGCCCCTCCTACACTGCCCCCCCTCCCCCCGGTGCTGACAGCTCCGAGCCTGCTTTAGATTCTGTGTCTCCCTTCCTCTCTCTCTCTGCCCCTCCCCTGCTCACACTCTGTGGCTTCAAATAAATAAATATTTAAAAATGTTTTAAAGAAATGATAATAGATAATGAGGCATTTGTAAAAGTATATGGTCATGAAATCAAGCTGAAAAATATATCTATGCTTTCTTTTCCTCCCAATATAAGATGTATCCCTGATGGGACAGCAATTGCTCAGCTGCAACGTGTCCTTTTCCTTCCTGGGATACAGTGTTCTTTTCCTTTCGTGCTTACCTCACCAAGCCCAACTGATCAGGGGCTTGTATGGGGGATGGAGGTCACCATGAAATTTTGAGTGGATGACTGCAGTGTGACTGTTCAAGGTGAAGAAAGAAATTTCTTAATATAGAGTATTCAGCAAAAGTAGTAATCTAGACAAGATAAAATTGATGTCTTTTTTTGAGAGAGAGAGAGGGAGGGAGAGAGAAAGAGTGAGAGAGCATGCATCAAGCGGGGGAGGGGCAGAAGGAGAGGGAGAGAGAAAATCTTAAGCGTCCACATTCAGCAGGGAGCTTCAGAGGGGGCTCAATCTCATGAGGAGGAGATCCTGACCTGAGCCAAAATCAAAAGTTGGACACTTAACTGACTGAGCCACCCAGGCACCTCAAAATTGATGTCTTTTAATATATTGTTTATATAAACGCGCATGTGGCCTATAGTTCAAGAGAAGCAAGAGACTGCAGTTTAAAAAGCAGTAACAGTAACAACACCAAAGACAGAAACCTCCTAAACTGGTTCAGGATTCAGAATTCTTTCGCGGTTACCTCACGAAAATCTCATCACCTCTCTAGGCACCAGTTTCCTTCACCCTCCAAGATGTCAGTTGTATTAAATAATATTTAATGTCCCTTGTAGTTCCAAGATTGCACATTTCTAAGCTCAAATCATTGTGAATATACAAATAAATTCCTCTGAATTAATTTTAAAAAAGCTACTACTCACTAGAAGTTGTCACTAACAGGTAGCTATGGTTATAATTAGTTACTACTATTCTAAGTATCCAGTTATTTTGTTCAGAATGAATGATTTGTGCAAAGCTCTGGAACAAATGCTTAAAACTGATACCGAGTGAGTGGCTTTCATTTCTTCTCCCTTCCTTCGCCTGCCCTCCAGTGGCAGTGCTGAGCAGCGAACTAATCAAAAGGACAAAAACAAAGGCAGCTTTCCAAACTGGTCTCAACCCTAGTCCAGGCTTCTGGGAGCAGTGCTACTAATATTGTTTTATCTCCTTGTGCCTGAAATGAGAGGAATTTAGAAGATAATGTGAGTTAGGTACAGTACCTCCTGAAAATCAGAGTCAATTAGAGTGAAAATGTCATGTGCAAAGTCAACCACTTGTTATTCTTCGAAGGCTCAAGGGACACTTAAGAAACTGATGTCCTTGTTTTATTTTATTTTATTTTTATTATTATTTTTTATTTTTGGAAAGAGAGTGAGTGTAAGCAGGGGAGGGGCAGAGGGAGAGGGAGAGAGAGAGAGAATCCCAAGCAGGCTCTGCACCCAGCACAGAGTCCAATGCGGGTCTCCATTGCACGACCCTGGGATCATGACCTGAGCCAAAATCAAGAGTCAGATGCTCAGCTGACTGAGCCGCCCAGGCGCCCCAAGGATGTCCATATTTTATTTGAGACAATTCCTGACAGCAACAGAGGCGTAATACAGCAGGAATGTTGGAGGGGGTCCTGGAGAAGCACTAGTGACACCCAATTATGAGACTAGGAGAAAAGTGGGGATTTTCTTTAGGGACCTACCACATTGGATCTAAAAACTCAGACATAGAGAGATTTTGTGAACAGAATTGCTAAAGGGGAGGGCTTTCTTGTTTAAAAAAAAAACCACATATTTTAAAGCTATTTGAAGAGTAAAGACATTCTTTAAAGTGAATAATTTCCCCAGTTTATCTGTGATCAGGATCATCATTATCATTCTTACTATTGGAAAGGTTGTATATCCATTTCTTTAAAGTAGGGGTCTATTGGGGCCCCTGGGTGGCTCAGTCGGTTAAGCATCTATCTGACTTTGGCTCAGGTTGTGATGTCGCAGTTCATGAGTTTGAGCCCTGCATTGGGCTCTGTGCTGTCAACTCAGAGCCTGGAGCTGCTTCGGATTCTGTGTCTCCTCCTCTGTGCCCCTCCCCTGCTCATGCTCTGTCTCTCTCTCAATAAATAAATGTTAAAAAATTTTAAATTGCACAGTGGTGCAATTTGAAACCTCAAAGCAGGGGTCTACCAACAGCTACTTGCCGGCCAAATCTGGCCCCCCACTCACTTTTCTAAGGTCTGCAAACAAAATCATTTCTACAACTTTGAATTGTTGAAAAATCACAAGAAGGACAGTATTTCATGTCATGTGAAAGTTACATGAAATTCAAATATCAGAGTGCAGAGACAATGTTTTATTGGTTATTCATTTACATATTATCTCCGGATGCTTTTGTGCTGCCGAGGCAGAGTGGAGTAGTTGTGACAGGCACTGTCGAGCCACCAAACTTAAAATCTTTTACTATATAGCTTTTTACAAAAAAAAAAAAAAAAAGTTTGCCGAGCCCTGGCTTAGAGACAGACTCACCTGTTTTATCTTTGCACATCGCCCCAAGCACTCATGTGTGATGGGGTCACCTAGTGTCCGAGATGAGACAACATCACTGTAAGTGAAGGTAGGGGATGTAGCCAATAGTGAGGCTAACAGCTCTAAGTGAAGATCATTGGATTATGGATCTCTCTTCATACTGGATCACAAGTGCTATGGACTGTTAACCGTCTGCTGAACACTTGACTGCCCTTAAGTATCTCATATTTCTTGTCCTGAAAAAATTAAGCATTTCCTCTCCTGTGCATAAGCCCATTAGACTATTAAAAAAAAAAGAACAAGGCACGGGCTCCTGGGCGGCTCAGTCAGTTGAGCATCTGCCTTTGGATCTCAGCTCAGGTCATGATCTCACAGTCATGGGATCAAGCCCTGCATTGGGCTCCACACTCAGGGTTGAGCCTAGTAAGATTCTCTCTCTTTCACTCTCTCCTTCTGCTCCTCTCCCCTGCTTGCATGCACTCTCTCTCAACTTAAAAATTAAAAAATTAAAAAAGCTACATCATTGATAAGGAAAAATATTCCTCGTGCTTTACAAATAAATTATTTGACGTTTTTATAAGTTACAAAATGTTTTGCTTGCAGTGTCTCATTCGATTTTTATTGCAGGTACACTTGCCATATTATACATTAGGGTGAAGTATATTGACGGATTCAGCTCATGTGGTGGAAGTATGAGAAAAGCATACATTGATTTCTAAAATCCTTGTTATCTTTCAATACAGATATACTTGGAAAAATACAAATTTAAGAATGCAAAAACTGAAGATTTTTGGAGAGCCCTTGAGCAGGTAAGGAGTATATCCCCAAGTATTTCTTTGATTAACATATGATTTATCAATCATTTCTTCATCTAATTAGTCTATTTTTCTATTTCCCCTAATTTGTTAATTATTCCTCATTTTCTTTTAAATATCAGGCAAGTAATTTACCAGTGAAAGAAGCAATGGATACATGGACCAAACAAATGGGTTATCCTGTACTTAATGTGAAAGATATGAGGAACATCACACAGAAACGCTTTCTGTTGGACTCAAGAGCAAATTCTTCTGAGCCACATTCAGCTCTTGGGTAAGGATCTAAAATGCATTTGAAGGAAAAAGCAGAAATTAGATGGAAATACTGGCCATTTGCTTAGATCTTACTCTCCAGTACATGATTGATTGGTAATAATATAAAAGCACAATGTCTTTAGGGAAGCAAAAGCATTCAAACATGGGTCCATGGTCTCCGGGTTCAAGATGGTGAACTGAGACGTGCATCCAAGGACTGTTCTTCCCAGAAACCACTGAATAAAGGAATAGAAGTGCTAAAAGAAACAAACTCATAAAAGAAAGAGGAGGGGCTATATAGATTCTAGAAGAAAAGCCAGAAGGAGAAATAGTGATAGAAAACAAACTGAGGAAGAGGAAGCCAGATAAAAGGGACTTGCTGTAGAGGTGGAACATCTTCCCTCTCCCTGGATCGCCTCGGGGCTGACTGTCAGCATGAGGAGTGGAGCCCAGGAGTGAGCAGTGAGGCTGAAACCAGGACAATTAATTTGAAGTCTAGACTCAGGACAATTGTGCCAGTCAGACACACCCCCGTTCCACTTTCCCTTCGTTTACTGACATCCTTTCCTCTGTTCAGAGCTCTTACACTCTGCCAGAAGTCTGGCAATGACTCAAGGGAAAAATCCAAAGGCTCTTCCCTCCCTCCCCCCACCCCCACAAAATAAATGCACTGAAACAGTGGAGGAGAGCTAAGGATCTCCATTTGGTGAGGATGCCCAGAGTACCGCTTTCTTCCATACGGCATTTGTAGGAGGATGGGCCGGAGCTGCTGGATCCCCTCACACATGCTCAGAGCCCCCAGGCAGACTTCTGTTCAGAGGGAAAGTCTGTTTAAAAAATACACCTCCCCTCTCAGCTGCAGAAGGATTACATACAAGATACCAAGAATAATTCATCTAGTCCTTCTTTTTGAAATTCGAATGGACAATTAAGATCACAAGACACATAAAAAAAATCTAAAAGCATAAAAGGTTGAACAAACAAAAAACCTGTCTCTGTAAGAACATAATTGAGGAAATAGAAAATAAATTTATGAGATACGTTCAGAGATCAAAGCAGCCATTAATGCTCATTAAGTCAGAGTATCTTTGAAAAAACAAACAGAATATAGAATTGCTCTGAAAGATTAAATTTTTGGTTGTCAAAGAGTTAATAGGCCAAGTTGCAATAAATTTGGGGAATTCTCTAAAATGATAGGGCAAACACAGAGAACTGATAAATATGAAAGAGAAGACAAATATGGAATGTCCAGCATCCAACTAGTAGATGTCTATCAAAAAAGAAAACAGAGAGGGGTGCTTGGGTGGCTCAGTTGGTTAAGCATCCGACTTCAGCTCAGGTCTTCATCTTGAAGCTCGTGAGTTCAAGCCCCGCATCAGGTTCTGTGCTGACAGCTCAGAGTCTGAAGTCTGCTTCTGATTCTGTCTCCCTCTCTCTCTGTCCCTCCCCTACTTGTGTTCTATCTCTCTAATGTGAATAAATGTTTTAAAAAATATTTTAAAAAAACAAGGAAACTTGAGGGGCAAATTATATGAAAGAAATAATAAAGGACACAAGGATTCTGACTCCATTGAGTTCACAGTACCTACCTAGATTCTCATGAAATCCCAGAAAACGAAGGCACATGAGTTAGAGTGGCATTAGACTTCTACACAGCAACCTTGAATGCAAGAAGAAAACGGAGCAATCATCTACAGGGGTTGCAGCAAAAAATATCTTCAGCCTCTAATTCTCTACCCAAACTAAACCAAATGCAAATGCACAGAAAAGACATTTTCAGACTTGCAGCTCCAGAAAATGCTTTTGACACAGCACTTCTTGGAAAGTTACTAAGGCTACACCTGGGTCCAGAGGGCCCAGGCTCATTTTACGTGTTCCTTACTCTGGGTCTAGACACAGCAATTCTTCAAGGAGCCTGACTCCTTCTAGTGGGAAATGGTATAGCAAGATCTCGATTTGGGCACTAGAGGTGCTCATTACCACTGAACAAAATTAAGGGGTTCTTTTTTAAATATAAAATACGTCATGAGTTCATCTTGATGTAGCCAATTACATTCATAATTCGGGGTTGTTCTAAACCTCTTATGTCTTACATCTGTGCTTTCTTTATCCCAGGCCAAGAAACTTGGCTCTAAATAATACTGTAAATGGCAAAATGAAATACTATATAATTACTAATTTTCCTTATCCCACAATACACGCCCAAAAGTCTTAGAATAACAATGTCAACATGCTCATCTGACAATATAATTACAACAAAAAAGTATTAGCTTTCTACAGTTCCTTTTATTCTTAATATGTACTTTAAAACAACGTACAATATACTGTTTTAGAGTCATTTTAATATTTTGTCTATGTGTAGTGATTTTACCAACTATATACACACCAATATTCATTTGTTTCGTTATATGCTTGGCTTTTGAGAAATTGAACTTTAAAAACCATTTGCATTTTATGCTTATGTAAGTAATTTGTATGACACCAAAGTCAAATGTACTAAACAAGTTATATTCAAAGAAGTCTGTGCTGTTTCAAGACAAAAAGCACCAGGCTAACGCAGTGCCCCACCGCTGTCGTCTCTTGGAGGCCAACACTTCCAAAGTGCTCTGGTTTAGTGTATGTGTTAGCATCCTTCTTTGTTTAGAAGAAATGGTATATTATATACCGTTTTCCATACTGACAGGGGAGGAAGGAGACAAAAAATACGAATTAAAAACAAAAAGAGAAGGCACAGATCCAGGAAACACTGTATCCAACCGAGGAAAGTCATGAAAGGAAATGCCGGCCAATAGCGATTCAGGGGGGTCACAATGCCACGCAAAAGCACAGGAAGGCGGGGCTCAGGTAGATGATGGCCATGCAAAAGGAAGAATGGTTGAGAAAATGGAAAAACCTGGGTTTGTGAAGGCCCATCTGTTGGGTCAACGATAAAGGAGAAGAAAGCTAGAGAAAGCAAACCAAGGCTGATGTAAAAAATTGTGATCCAAGAATATAAACCAAGTAGAATAATTTTATGCCACTGATAATCCATACAAGGAAAAGGAGTCCATTTGACTCTTATGTCAGGGGGTTAGGGTAAATTTTTATTTAAGTGACTCAGGGGGCCAAGAAATCAACCCATAGAGAGAGAAATGTAACTCCAGCCCACTTCTTGACCAACAATATGTATACAACACTATAATTTCATAGATGTTATTTGTTGGCTTTTTAACGTTCATAATCATCACTGAATAACATGTAAAACTTTCGTTACACTGGCAGAGTCGATTATAAATATAAACAGTCTTTAACATTGTAACAAGAAGGAAAAGGCTGGCAGAGGAAATGAGGTGGAAGAGGAAGGAAAGGTGGCAGAAAGTGTCCGGATACTAACTCAGTGGTGTGCTGGTGCTGACTCTAATCCCAACTCAGTACCTTCATGCTGGAAGCTGGAAATTGGCCAGTGAATTAATGGAAACCAACAAATACAGCATTCTGCTTTCCCCACCCTCCAAGAGCCAGTTGTTGAGTGTTTGCCAGCGATAGAATGTCCTTCAATTTCTCCTCATTGTAAAATAGAGGGATCTTACTCTTATTTTACAGTTGGGGAAGAGTAGCAACACTAAAATTTATGAAACAGGAAATGGCAACATGATTATATTATTGTAAAGGAACAATTATCACCTATAGCAAATTGAATAATTTTACTTTCCTAAATTTTGACTGTTAAAAGGGAAATGGAAGAGCAAACAATATAAGTAAACTAAATACACCCTCTCTCATGGATCAGTTAACAAGTACTATCTGAAAAAAGGAGGGGGGAGCTATTTAAGTTACAGAATTAGATGTGAGAAGAATTAAATCCAGAAGCATTTTAAAATTTGTTTTATGTTTTATTTATCATTTTGAGAGAGAGAGAGAGAGAGAGAGAGAACATGGGCAAGGGAGGGGCAGAGAGAAAGGGAGAGAGAATCCCAAGCAGGCCTTGTACTGTCAGTGCAGAGCCCGATACAGGGGCTTGAACCCATGAACCGTGAGATTGTGACCTGAGCCACATCAAAACCCGGACGCTTAACTGAGTGAGCCACCCAGGTAACCCTGGAAGTAGTTGTTAAAAGCAGATGCTTCCAAGAGGGGCTGGGCTGTGGGAAGGGTGGAAAAAGAGACTGGCTTTTCAACAGCAGTTCTTCTAGTTTTTGAGAATGTTTTTTATTTACAAACTGCACAAATGAAATTCTCTCGAATATTTAAACAGCAATTATAAACTCATCAATCAAATTCTCTTGCATATATCATTTATAAGTAACTTCTGAACATAACTACTTAAAATTTTATTAAATCCCATTTATAATTTCAAAATACAAACATCTAAAGACAGATTTATAAATCAAATTTTAAAAACCTTCCTATATGTTTGTATGAATGTAATTAAAATTCATACAGTAAACCAAATTTCTTGGGCATTTTCAACATACTAAGCATCAAACCTTTAACTTTACAAACTCAGAGATTTCAAAACCTTTAGACATGACTCCTGAGTTAAGGTATCCTAACAATTTCAGTTAAAATTATAAATACAATATGTCATTTCTCTTTAATTTGCCAGACTTTTAAAAATTGGCAAGGGTGAAATTGGAATGGTCTTTATTCAAATATTGTGGAAGCTGACAAAATGTGCAGACAGCCAGTGATTTAACACTTGCCATACTTGTGTGAATATAACCTGTACAAAAAGTCTTAATATTACATCCATTTCTGTATAACCAATTGTTTTTGTCTACATTTCTGGGATGCCAATCCCTCCCAACAGAAAAGAATGAAATCAGGGTCTCAGGAGCTCTGGGACGGGGCTGGCCACAAAGCCTGGGTCTACCACTTCGGGGGTATCATCATCTCAGCCTCCCATTACCCAGAAGAGCCTGCTCCTAGACAGCACCCTGGCTAAATGGGAACAACACTGTGTAGTACTAGTTCCCTGGACATCATTCCAATTTCACCTTGGCCAGTTTTTTCCCCAGTATCATTGACAAACAATTAATAAACATCATGTATAAGTACGACAAACATCATGTATAAGATGTAAAACATGATGGTTTGATTTATGTATGTTGTGAAATGATTACCACAACAGGTTCATCGCCCATGGCGATTTTTACTGTCCCTTCTTTCAACTTCTGAACACTTGGTTTGGGTGGAGAGATTTTTGCACCCATGGTCACTTCAGCTGGTCTCTAATCTTCACTGCCTGATTTCTACCGAAAAAGCCCTTTACCCTCTTTATCTCCTCTTTAATAGTCTCACTGATCTTGTATATAAAAAGTTACTTATGTATACATCATCACAAGAGCAATTATTCAGTAGCAATTAAGGTAATATGAGGAAGGAGAATTATAGGGTGTGACCAAGGTGTCCCAGAATAACGATAAGCTCTTTCATTAACAGTTACTGTTTTATGTTCTAGCAAATTAGACTGGCCAAATTTAATACTGCCAGAGATTATTTAGATATTAAAACGTAAAAATATTTCACTTTTGTGAAACAAGCTTCCATTGGGAAGTAATTACTCTCTCCTATCATGTGTATCTATGGACACAGTGAGCCTGAATTAATGGGTGGGTCAGGAGCTTGAATAGGGAAGGGCACGAAAGACTTTCTTGAAGAAGTGATATTTAAGCTAAGGAAATTGATATGAGGGGATGACCATGGAGGATGTTCAAAAGAGACACTATGACATGTAAGAAGGCCCTGAGTAGGGGGAAAATAGCATATAATATGCAACACGTATTAAGCATTTCTACATACCTGGCACTACTTTAAGCACTTTAGAGTTTTTTAATTATTAAAACAGGTGGGGAAATTGACAAGTAAAAATTATTAGACAACTTATTCAAGGGTACAAAGAGCATAAGTGACAGAACTCTAATTTGAATGTGGGCAGTCTGGCTCCAAGAAACTGAACAGTAAACAGGCATTGGGCACAGTGGTGAGAGAGGCAGGGGCCAGGGACATAGACCACATGGAGGATTTTGAACAACAGGTGCAACTTTAAGGAATTCCAAGAGAGAGGTAGGATCACCTCTGCATTTTTCAAAGTTCCCCTCTGGCTGCATTATAGAGACTTGATCAGAGCAGGGCAGGAGTCGAAGCAGGAACATCAGTTACTCTGATAATTGTAGCAAGTAACTCATGCGAGAGGTGATACAGAAGATGGGGTCTGCACTAGCAGAGTGGCCACGGGCTGGAGGGGTGTGGCAGACATTCCAGAGACTGGGTTGAGCTACAATTTCTCATTTAAGAATAAACAGTATGCAGAGAACTGAATTGGATGAATCTACAGATAATAATCTCATTTTAGAATGTCGTTCTCATCTTGTTCTACAGTGGTCTCGCTCAATTTTTAGAGAACTGAAAGATCTTGAGAGTCATACTTTGACACATACTCTATATGTGGGTAACAGAACCTATCTTCTGGCTTCCAATTGAGGGCTTCAAAAATTAAGTCACACAAATAAATAACACACTCAGGTGTTTCCAGAAATTCAAGGTGCCAAAATCCAAACTGGACTTTCTGTCCAGCGCATCAGAAAATGAAGAGCACTCATTATTGTTAAACGAACTACTTTGAAGATATTGACTGGCACCTGAACTAGAAGAACATCAAGAAAGCCAGTGGAGCTCACCTTGTTGAGGTCCATTATCAGATTCTGCTCCTGGAAACGTCAGATATCCAGCTTTACCACAATAAGTGAAATTCAGAGTGATGGGGTATCTTGCTGTATGCAAATGCTGAAAATTAATAGTTTTGCCAAAATGAAGGAAATTTGAGTTCCTAGACCAAGTGAGACCAATCACGGAGTGTCTGTATAAACTTCTTTATCTTTTCTGCATTTTGGAAAGGAAAGATTAGGCTAGAAAAGCTTTGTTTTCACTCTTTCCTCTTCATAACGTATGAATGAATTGAAACCTAGAACTGGCTTAGGTGATAATTCAATTACAAAAATCAACATAATAACTTGTGGCCATTCTGTTAACTATCAATGTTTAGTTTATAGTTTATAGTTACTGCTTTACATTCTAGCAAATTAGATTAATAGCCTTTGGATATTAAAATTTTTAAAAATATTTCTGGAGAAACAAACCTCCACTAAGAAAGCTTCACTGTAGTTGTTCCCTTCTGTCATATGAATCCACTGATTTGTTGAGCCGAAGACATACCCCAACACTGTTTTTAAAGTGGTGGGATTGTCTACGGCCATACCACCCTGAATGTCCCTGATCTCGTCTAAAATGGTGGGATTGCATTTTTTAAACTCCTTGGTTATGGATTTCTCTTCACACAAACACAATAATTTATTACCAAGTAAAAATATTATCACTTTTTGAGTTATAAAAAACTCATGGAACTATATTAACATTTATACTTTTCTCTAGTATTTTCTTTAGTCTCTTCCTTCAGATACTGTTTTTATTTAGATTCATAGATGCATGGTTTTTGTGATCACTTATTATAAAATCAATCTACTTGCTCCATTAAAAAAAAAGCTATATAGACATAGGAAAATAAACCCAAAAAACATGTGCTATGCTGTTGAGAACATTTGTTAAAAATCTATAATAACTACTGAACAAATAGGAGAGAAAACAACATTCTATCAAAAGTGATCCTTCATGATTTTTCACTTGGTTAAAAACCTAGATCATAATATATGCCCTCATCCCCCAAGAAAGTAATGAGCTCTTTCTTTACCCTTAATGTTCACCTTACTCTATGTCTAATAAAAAATGTGGTTGATTAAGTTGTACTATAAACTGAATGGCCCCTCCCTTTTCTCACTGCTTAAAGATTAGGGAATTTTTACAAGAAACTTTTTATAATCCAAATGGCCCACACATGTGTAAGTTATTGTTTTAACACTATGGACTCAATCATCTCTTAGAAGCAGACTAGATTCTTGGCTCTATCAAGAGGAATTCTCTACTCTCTATCAGTGTCTTTAGTGAAAATTAAATTGGCCATATTTAATACTACCAGACCTTGTTAGATACAAAAAATAAATTATACCTTTCAAAATGAATTCTGATTCTCCTAAAATTTTTTTAATGTTTTTTATTTATTTTTGAGAGACAGAGAGAGACAGTGCGAGCAGGGGAGGGTCAGAGAGAGAGGGAGATACAGAATCTGAAACAGGCTCCAGGCTCTGAGCTAGCTGTCAGCACTGAGCCCAATGTGGGGCTCAAACCCATGAACCATGAGATCTGACCTGAGCCAAAGTCAGACGCTTAACTGACTGAGCCACCCAGGTGCCCCGTGATTCTCCTAAATTTTAGATGTCTTATAGGAGACTCTCATCATTCCATTCATGTAATTTTCATTTCTTGACATTTTGTACTCAAATCTATTATTTTGCTCAAATTAGATTAGATCCTGTAAGTGATTCTAAAACTATAAAATCAATCAATCCTTTTAGTCCTATGATTCTCTTACAGACTACAATGCAATATTTTTTACATAACTTAGTAGTATACTTTATGCCCACTTTTGGGCACAGTGTCGTCTCGGAGACCATGTTTTACAGGAGATAGTTAACAATGCTTTTTTAAAAATATTTTTCACGTTTATTTATTTATTTTTTTGAGAGACAGAGAGACAGAGCACAAGCAGGGAAGGGGCAGAAAGAGAGCTGGAACCCACCAACCCTGAGATCATGACCTGAGCTGAAGTAGGACACTCAACCGATTGAGCCACTCAGGCACCCCTATGGGAGAAAGTTAAAGTATGAAGTCTTGACTGTGCACACAGGGCATCCAGACCCTTGTACACTCTGTTCTTTCAGTCAGATTGACACTGGGGAAAGGAAGGGAGGGAAAGAAATGTTTGTTTATGTGGCAACATCAAAACAGAAGAGCAGTGAAAGAACAAAACATGCTTCTTTGTCTATCTATTGAGAAGCTACAAGGGATCACTTTCAGGTTGACTTCCCAAAAAGTGGATGCTGAGGTGATGATTCAGGTGAAAGCTACTCACCAGGAAGTGTTTCTATGAAAGACTGAGAAGGGAGTGGGAGGTGGGATGTCAAGCAGCAAAAGTGCAATATCAGGCAGGTCCTAGAGAGGCTAACTATGCTGCGGGCAAGTTGTGGAGACACTGCTTTAGATGAGTCCTGATAGAGGAGGCAAAGAAGATTCTCCTGCCATCCATCATTGGCAAAGGACTACATCCACGAATGTAAATTTCAAAGAACTTCTGGCTTTCCTCGCTCAGGCAGCTGGAGGGCAGTTCTCTGACCGACAGACCCAGGTGCTTGGCTGGGGGAGGAGAGCACATTGGAATCTAGGGTGTACAAAAATGACAGAGAGATTCCAGGGGACAGTCTTTGGTACACAACCCAAGAAATAATTTATGCATTGGTGCTATGGACCTTCTAGCCCAAAACATTCCACAGCAATAAAATCCTCAAAGAAAGCTGGTAACAACTCAATCCTATAAAGCATTTCAACAGTTATGAAACAAAGTATTGCTTCTTTCATGTAGATGGCAAAACGTATTCTCCCTGACTTGCATCAACTTTATTATGAATTGAAAAGAAGTATCATTCCCCATTCTCTGTTAGGGACTTGAATCATCACAGATGTAGAAAAACAAGGTGAACTTTGAGTTGGTAATCAAATCCAAACACAGATTCATCCTTCTAGATCTGTTGTGTGTTCTGATTGATAGTACATGATATGAGAACAATCAAAAAAATTTAAGACCTCTTTTATGAGATTTCAATCATGAAATGTTAAGTATATATTGTACCGAAGTACAAAGATAACCTCTTCACCCTGCTCTATGAGAAGTACTAAGTTACTAGAGAGATCACTAAAAAGCCCTGAAATATGTTTGTCTGATGATGTCTCCTCTGCAGCACGCCTGAATCATATGATGTAAACTAGGAGATATTTGAAGAGCATGAGAATCTTTAAAGGATGATGGTGGTGGTGTAATTTGAATTTAAACATAATTTCTAAAATGTGTTATTCCCTTTGTGGCATTTTAAAATTGTCTTCTGAATTTGAAAAAGACTTTGTGTTCCTTGACAGAAACAAAGCATATTAGAGTATGTGTGTGAATGGTCAATATTATTATATAATGTTTTATATTTATGCAATATTATTCCAAAGTCCAACACATTTTATTGAAATCATAGTCATGCTTAGCTAATTTGTTGATACAAAGTTTTAAATTTTAGAGATTTATAGAAATTGAAAGCAGTTATATGGCCTATCTTCATCACTAAAGAGTGTTATATTAATTGCATTAATTGTACCCTATACACTGGATGTTCATTTATGAGAAAAATATGCTTGTCTATTTCTTTTTAATTTTTATTTTGGAAATGTTTTTATTTTATAGTAATAAAAGGAAAATTTTCCTTTTTAAAAAATTTTAGTTACACCTGGAATATTCCAGTTAAATGGACTGAAGATAATGTATCAAGTATTACCTTCTACAATAGGTCACAAAAAGGAGGTAAATTTCATCAACTGATTTATTTCTTCTTTGAACTAATATACCACATTAAACTAATGTAAGTATAAAGAAGCAACAATAAAGATGGAGTTTATGATGTATATTTCAGCTAAAAGAGAACTCAAGTAATTTATCAATGAATTTGAGCTCTTATCTATAATAATGAGAAATGTTCTACCTTAAGATGTTTTTTTTAATGATTTACCATGACTTACACAATAACTAATACCCATACCCAAAGGAGAAGTGTCACACACCCAACCATTGGATGATCAATATATAAGTTTTCTCTCATTCTTCCCCCCTTCCTCATTTCTTCCTTCCTTCCTTCCTTCCTTCCTTCCTTCCTTCCTTCCTTCCTTCCTTCCTTCCTTCCTTTTTTCTTACTTACTTTACTTTTTTTCCCCCCTTTAGAACAGAGAAGTAAGTCATGGAATTTCTTAAAACCAAGTCTGGTTTCTTAAAATGCTCTCATTAAATTAGACCTATCATTTTTACAATCCAGTATGACATTAGAATCTTTAATGACTCCAGATTCTTTTTTAAAAAAATAGTTTATTGTCAAATTGGTTTCCATATAACACTCAGTGCTCTTCCCCACAAGTGCCCTCCTCCATTGCCACCACCTCTCTCCCCCCACCCCTTCCCCCTTCATGACATATCAGATAAAGGGCTAGTATCCAAAATCTATAAGGAACTCACCAAACTCAACACCCGAAAAATGAATATCCAGTGAAGAAATGGGCAGGAGACATATGCAAATTCTTTTCTAAGTTGTAAATTGTCACCAATAGTTCAATGCACTATCTGTATCTATTTCCTTCCTTCCTTCCGTCCACCTGTCCATCCATCCATCCATCCATCCATCCATCCATCCATCCATCCATCTCCCTAAATGAATTACTTGGTATGTGCCTGTGTTAAAATTCAGCTGTGGCTGCTCTATTTACTTAAATTAACTAGAAATATGTTTCTATGGTCTATCTTCTGTGGTTTGTCTTTCCCTTTCTTGAAAAAAATGTAAAAACAAGGAGACCTTATCACCTGTTGTCTCCTTCAGATTGCTGAAAAAATAATAGGGCATCCTAGAAGATTACTGCTTTTTATACTTTTACCATTGTGCTTGTTTCATGTTGCAAAATCATTTCCTTTCTAAGACAAATGATACTCTTCTTCACCCTATCCCATGCAGGCTTGGTTTCAGAAAAGCATTTGGCATGGATTGTCCCTTGTGGCTTCTTAGGAATAAAAGTAATTCATTTATCCTTTATTTACATATACCTATTTGCTCCTGCAAAATATTCTAAAATATTAAGTATTATTTTCCCTAACAAGTAAATTTTTACCCAATTTCCAGGAGATTGAGTGTTTTTAAAGTCTTATTGAGATAAAATTCACATATTATGCAATTCACCCACTTAAAGTGTTTTTTATTATATTTGTAGGTGTGTGTAACACACCACAGTCCAGTTTAGAGTATTTTAATCACCTCAAAAAAGAAGTTCCATGCTCTTTAGCTCTCCTTAGCCCTAGGCAACCACCGATCTACTTTCTGTCTGTATAGATTTGCCTTTTGGACATTTCCTATAATGAGATGATATGTGTAGTATTTTATGGCTAGCATTTTAAATTTAGCATAATGTTTTCAAGGTTCATCCGTGTTTTAGCACATATCAGTACTTCATTCGTTTTTATCGACGAATTATATTCAGATTGTATTGATATACCACCTTTCGTTTATTTATCAGTTGATGGCATTCAAATTATTTCTACTTTTTAGCTGTTAATGCTGCTGTAAACATTTGTGTACAAATTTTTCTGTGAATGCAGTAGGCTTTTTTTTTTACCTTTGGTGTTTCTTTATTTTTATTGTAAATTCTTGGGTGTGATTTTAATTTTTACTGTAAATACTACCAGCTTTGCTACTGTCAAGGTTAAGAACCCTTCCTGTTGCTTTTGCTACAAAACTTTCTCTTGATCGTTTATTCTAACAATTACTTTGATTGTTATGGTCAACATCCCTCCTGAATTCTTCTAGAATTCCCAGATCAATGCCATTTTGCCTTACTATTTTTTATATGATTATGTTTACTTGAATACTGAACTCTATCTTCTGTGATCTGCTTTCTGACCATTTTCTTACTCATAAGCATGTGTCAATGGAAAAAGGAGAAGACAAAAAAGACACTTTTGAAAATGTGCAATACCACTGATAAAAGGCAAAATGAGGCTACCATTCCATTAGAAGGTTTTCAGTGAACGTGGTTTAACATATTACTACATATATTTACCATTGGTTACCACTGGTTAACTGAGGGTTAGAGGAATGTCTTGGCAGCTGCTTACTTTGCTGTTAACAGGTTTAAAAGCATGAATAATTTATCTATGCTAACAGCATTTTCTTGGGATGAGGCTTCCATAAAAGTGAATTTTGCAGATAACTAAAGCTTACTCAGGTATTTTGTAAAATAAACCTGAAGAGTTAACAATAAATATTTTTGTTATATGTATTATGTACTTATTAGAATATTTGAATTATAAATTTAAGCCTTATTCATCAATTAATTAATTAATTCTTTCAAGCCAGTATTTAGTGAGGGCTCACTTTTGTGCCAGACACAGTGGTGGGCATGGAGATAATGCTGAGGAAAAAAACATCCTTAGCCTTTTTGTGCTTACTGTCTGGGGAGGCGCAGATGAGTCAGCAGGCAAAGATGTGTCATAAATGTCTGGTTCATGGGGGCTACCAGCCTAGATTTGGGGGTTCAGGAAATGTTACCAAAGAAAATGACATCTAGGCTGAAAGCTAGGGCTAGTAAAAGTAGTGTTTCAATGGATGATAGGATTGACCAAGTGTAGACAAGAACTGAGCTCTGGACAGCTATTGGGAAAGTGAGAGCAGAAGGCTCTCCCAGCAACTGTATCCCTCTGTCTTTACATTGAACACATTACTTTTGGCTATAACTATTAATTTAGCTGTCTTTCCCATCTTCATAGCATATTTCTTAAGGAAACGGAGCTTACTGTTTTTGTTGTGGTGGTTGTTCTCTATACTGAGCAGGTACCCAGTAATGGTTTATTGAATGAATAAGTGAAAGAATGAAGGAGAGGCTCTAATGTTCACAGAGCTTTGAAGGCAAACCTGTCTTTATCTGAAATTTTAGAATCATGACTGCTCACTTAGCCAGAAGCAAACTGGACATCTCCTCCTACTTCAAAGTGCCTGCTCCATTTTTAGGCTATGCAATAAGTTCCTGTTTCCTGTTTGGGGACATCTTTAGTTCTCAGCTCAGAGCACAGATGACAAACATGTCCCAAGTGCACTGAATGGACAATCAGCTCAGGTTACCAGCCCTACCTCCCTCTTCTTGGTTTCTCTATGATTCATCAGTTAGAGATTTCCCAGGCAATGTTGGGACTTCCCCCAAGGCCTTTTATTTACATTTGTGTTGCACATGAGGTTTTAAACATGAAAAAAATTTAACATGTAATTTATAGAGGACCTCTGTCACAGACATTTCTCAGGCTCTTCTAACTTGCCCTGCATAATCTCTCTGCTCACTGTTTAGGTATGTTTTGTGCAATCAGTGTAATCAGTCCTTCCTTATTCCTAGTATTATTACTTTATATTTTAAATATCATTATTTAACCTTCATATGCTCTGTCTTTTCTTTTTCAAGTAAATTATAAACTCCTTGAAGATACAATCTATACATCAAACTCCTTGACGGCAGGTCAGGATACCACCCTCTTCCCAGCAAGGTTCTGTGCACCTCTTTAGACTTACTAAGAGTTTAGTTAAGTCCTTGCTTGATGAAGGCTCGTTTGCCTTCAGACTACTGTGCTTTTAGAGGATGCGTGTGTATACTTCAATTATGCCTCTATCTTTAGTACTGCCTACTATTTTGTCAATGCACCTACATTTAGTAGTATACCACCTTTTTACTTTTTTATCTGCTGCTTTCTAACATTTACAAGACTTGAAGGTCATCACATGATGTCAGATAACTAATCTTGCTAAAACATAACATTTTAAGATGGGTGTTTGTAATGGCCTAAGTTTCTCCTAGCCCATCGGAGATGGTAATGATTTTGTGATGACTGTGTTCATAACTCTTTCAGGTTTGAGGATACATTCTGGATGGTTTAAATAACCAAATTCTGAGTATATATAAATAGAATATTACTAGCTTTGACGGTAGTTATAGTTAAGTATATTTTATATCAAAATAATTATGGGCATATTTTTTAATATAATAACAGAAGGAGAGACTTCATTCTCTCAAGCTGAGCCTCTTGGAACATTTGAATTTTGATTGGGTCATTATGAATTCAGTTTTGCAGATTCAAAAGTTCAGTTTCATCAATTCATCCCTGGTCAACCAAGTCTTGAAAGATTTATTCACACAAAGCAAACATATAAGAATGCTGATTTGTTAATTTATACAAATAAAAATATACTGGCCAAGGTGAATCAGAATACTCAGGTTAGCTAGTTAGGTATCCTTCCAGGAAGAAAGTTTACTTAATAAGAGTAAAGAGAGAGTTAAGGTAGGTCAATTATTTTAGAGATTTCATCAAGCTGTGATAGCTTTATATATATTGCATTAACCAAGGGAGTCTAATTATTGTATTTAGAGGCTATTTTGATGCAATGTAAGTTTTTTTATTTATGCAACAGTCCAATGGAGGTATTCCTGACCTGCCATCTCTTTTAGGTGGCTCACTCCCAAATAATAACTTCGAAATCTTGTCTTTCGCCTTCTTATGGCTCCACCAACCCCCTAGACTTTCGACTCTTCTGCTAGATCTTTGCATCTGACCAGAAGACAGATGAAAATAATGAAAGGACCAACTCTAGAAGTTCATCTATTACTTCTACCCACAATTTATGTCCAGACGTCAATCCCATGTTGCTACCTAACTGCAAGGGAGTCTAATAAATATAGTCTAGCTGAATACCCAGGAAGAAGAGAGAAGAGTGCAGTAAATCACCAAGAGATTTGCCTCTGTCACGTATGCTGTTCTCTATAGGAGGCAATCTGTTAAAAGATCTGGAACACATGTACCAGCTCATCTGTGCACCTGCTTCCCTAGGCAGACTGAGACACAATGATAGATTTTACTACCCAACTCTTCTTTGCAATTATTTTTTTCCAAGCACCAAAATCATCACCAGTGGTAATCCTTCATCATGGTAGCCACGTTGCTTTTTTCTAGATTCCTGTTTATTATATATTACATATTAATACTGCGCCTTTCTTTTTAGGGAGATTCTCAAGGCCATCTACTCAGATTAGGAGGGACTCTATACTTATTACTAGCATAATCATTAATACTTTCTTAAATAAGTGATTTGTTGAAAATATTACCACAAATATATAACCAAATCATTTTACAAGAGATCATGTTAGTCTTAGTTTAAGAGATTAAAATTTTCTCCCTTGACTCTAAATATTGATAGTGCATCCTAGTAGAAAATTTTAGCTAAGTGTAAATTGTGTGTCATTATCAAAACTTACTACTTTTGTATCTTTCAGCTCTTTTACTATTGAATGATACACAAACTGTCATTTTATACTGAAAAATAATTTGCTTAAAGGATCAGTGCAACAAAGCATTTACATCACTAAAGGAAAACGTTTCTTTCTCTAGAATTATCAAGCTATCTAGAATTATCAGCTGTTTAGCTGTCTAAAGCTTGTTGTAATTATTTATATAAAATAGTATGCAGGCATACCTCAGAGATATTGTGGATTTGGCTCTAAACTACCACCGTAGAGTGAATATCACAGTAAGGAAAGTCAAACGAATTTTTTGGTTTCCCACCACGTAACATAAAAGTTACGTTTACACTATTCTGTAGTCTGTTAAGTGTGCAATAGCATTATGTCTAAAAAACAGTGGGCATACCTTAATCAAAAAATATGTTACTGGTACAATTCTTAGCCATTACCTGAGCTTGCAGTGAGTCATAATCACTGAGTACAGATCACCATAACAAATATAGCAATAATGAAAAAGTTTAAAATGTTGTGAGAATTACCCAAATGTGACACAGAGACACGCTTAAGTAAGTGCTGTTGGAAAAATTATACCAATGGACTTGCTCCATGGAGGATTGCCACAAACCTTTAATCTGTAAAACAAACAAAAAACAAACAAAAAAGCCCTGCTGTTTCTGCAAAGCACAATGAAGCAAATTTCAATTAAGTGAGACATGCCTGTATTAAAGAACTGTTACATGAGTTCTATTACTGAAATCTATCTGGATTGCAATTAATTAGCCTCTGGATGAAATTTTGAAAAAGGAATTATCCCTTTGTCTTCTCCACCAGCTAGACAAAAGAAAAAAGGAATTTTCTATAAAGAGCTCCTACCCAGAAAGAATTCATTTAACACTTTTATACGTAAAACTAGCAAGAAACAGAACCAGACAATTTATAAATTGAATGACAGGGTGTTACGTGCCCATTAAATTTCCATTTTCACATACAGGTATCCCCTTCTTTCTGAAAGTTCATGTTCTGTCATTTCATCTTTACAAAAGACCTATATTAGTACGGTAATGGCCTTTTTTCACAAAAATGAACATGCTCTTTGGGTTTCTTTCAGTTAGCAAAAACAGGTACTAATGTAGATCTTTCACATAAAAAAGTGATATTAATACAGACTTTTAGAAAGTGGGAGATTCTCTTCTCTCTGTGCCATTTCAGCTTATGAAAGGTTTCACAAGAATGTGTTACTTTCCCCGATAGTCAGGGAACTCGGCATAGAAAATGAAATTGCAAGGCATTTGCTATATACATTTTTTAAGTTTATTTATTTTGAGAGAGTTAGAAAGCGAGAGTGGGGCAGGGTCAGAGAAAGAGAGAGAGGGAGGGAGGGAGAGAGAGAGGGAGAGAGGGAGGGAGGGAGGGAGGGAGAGAGGGAGGGAGAGAGGGAGGGAGAGAAAGAATATCCCAAGCAGCCTCTACACTCTCAGCACAGAGCCCGAAGCAGGGCTCAAACTCACGAACCAAACCAAGAGGTCATGACCTGAGCCGAAATCAAGAGTCAGCTGCTTAACAGACTGAGCCACCCAAGTGCCCCATACAATATACTTTTAAGTGAAAAAGATTATGAATCCTAAAAGCAGTAAAGTTCCATTATGTGTATTGTGTGTGTGTGTGTGTGTGTGTGTGTGTGGATACACATCTATAGAAGACACACATGCAGTAGAAATAAACATTATTTTAGCTAGTGGTGGGTAGTTTTCATATACTTCATTATACTTTTTTTGTTATTTTCCAAATACATATTTGGAACTGTAAGGACCACATATGACCATTAAAATCAGAAAAAAATTAATAGTAAGTGGAGAAACGAAGGGAAACATATGCCCATGTTCCTCCGGGAATGGGCACCAGTATTTTAGTCCTACTTACTTCACCATGCAACTAAACAACCCAACGGTATTTTGCTGTTGACAACTGTTCTGAAAGTAGCATGAACTTGGAAAGTCCATAACTACTGACTTCCTGGATCTCAGCTTCCTCATCTATAAAGTGAGAAAAATCACAGTAACTCGAGACAGGCTTAACTAGGTATATATAAAGCACACTAAAATACTGCAGTATTTAGATGGATTGCCAGGAACTTCTCAATGTTATTTATATTTGCCTCGCTATTTATAGAACTGCAGCATATCCCCTTTCATAATAATGAGGATAGCTACCATCTGTTGGACAAATAACTGTGTGACCAACACTTTACTGATGTTATCTTATTTAATCTTCACAACAGTCCTGTGAGGGATTTTTATCCCTATTTCCCTTATGGTGAACTGGGACACAGAGAGGTCAAGTGATTTGGCCAAGATCACACAGCTAGTTAGTCACAGAGCAAGGGTTTTATCCTAGATCTGTCAGAATGAGAAGTTCACGTTCTTTCCCCTATAACATATGGCTCTGCACTTAGCAAGAGGCTCTCCTCCAGATACAAACATTCAAAGTGTACGGTTGCCAAAAGATTAGCTTCCTTTCAACAACTTGTCCATGGGAGAATGACAAAGAAAGATAAATACTACATGAGTGAGGTAAAGATTTATAATTTGTCAAGTATCTTCTCTGGACGTTCCGTAAAAAAAAAAGTATTGTCTTGTTGAAGAGCTCACTCATATATTATGAAAAACTACTGTGTCCTGGAGATCTTCCAAACCTGTGAACACTTCCAAAATTTAAATCATCTTTCCTCCCAGACTAACTCATCTTCCTGTATTCTGTAATGGCAACATCGTTATTTATCCAATCGTGCAAGCCATTTTTCCCTCCTCTGACTTTCCACGTCAAGTAAGAAAACCAATTGTTGATTTTACCTGTGATGTGTTTCTTGAACACATCACTTCCTTTCTTTTTTCATTACCTCCACATTAGAGTAAGCCCTTATTCCCTCCTGCCCTAGGTTATTATAAGATACTCTAAAATCTCCTTCCAATATATTTCTCACACCACTATCAAAAGTATCCTTCTACAAAGCAGACTTGAGCATGTTATTTCCCTGCTTAAAATTCTTCTCTATCTTAACCGTCTCTCAGAAGATGGGTTGCTTCATATGGCATATGGCTCTTGTACTTTGAAACCCCAGAGTTTATTCCTAGTTTCAACTTCTATTTTCCAATATCCCTTCCTACATCATCCCTACATTAAAATTGAAGTTTTTTAAATATCCTAAGTATTCCCACACCATTACTTACATTGCATATTGTCCAGGCAAACAAGAGAGTATATGAATTAAAGAGAATAGCAGGAATGCTAACAAATAAATACTGGTTGTGTCAGAGCACAGCTGTTATTTTAAGTGAATATTTTTTATCTCAGACATAAGTTCCTTCAATGCTGAACGTCTAAAATCTATATACTAGTGCCTTATGTAAATACTGGATGCTACTTTAGAAAGAGTTAATTTGGCAAATCCATTGATGAAAAACAGTGATGTGATCAACTGAAATAAGGAAACAGAAGACTTTACAAAGATAAATCAAATCGAAAGAACAAGTATGAAATGGATTACAAAATCTAGAATGTTGTATTTGGGTTACAATTCTATTGCAAGCCTACTTGATATTTTAAAAGCGTTTCTGATTCTCAAATCATCATTCTGCTAGACAATACCCATTTCCATCAATTTCAAAGCTGGTTTTAATAAATAAAGTGTTCTTTTATATGTTTACATTTTGATCACCTCCCCAGGCTGCCCAATGCATATTCTTAGTGTAATTAATCTATCGCAATTAGAAAAATATGGACTACCCCCAGAAGCATGGACTGCCCTGTCTTTTGGCATTGTTTACATTTGTTGAAGGATTGACAAGCACAGAATTATTCCACTCCTTTGGCAAACTTCTACCAGTATGAAGTATAAGTTACAAATCACAGGACACTTATTTACTTAAGTTATTCTTTTTCAGCTCACGCACTACAGTGACATTATAAAATTAGGCAACTAAATAAGAGTTAGGCTTTGGGGCTTTGGATCCAAATCAAACTTGACTCCTTGAGCTGATATTTCTTTTCTTTTCTTCTGACCCTCTGGGCCTAATTTCTCTGTGTTTACAGTATATGCAAACATGTTTCTCATTAGTATTTATTTACTACCACAGGAATCACTTTGAACTCTTCTAATCCTGCTGGAAATGTTTTTCTCAAAATAAACCCAGATCATATTGGGTTTTATCGTGTAAATTATGAAGTACCAACTTGGGAATGGATAGCTACCAATCTTACCTTCAATCACACGGTAAGAGTAGCAACGGTTGTGAATTGTTTTATTTTTCTTCTAAGACAGCAGCTTGATGATATTAATTTTTTCAACATTCTTTGCTTTAGGAATTGTGTTTCTTACCTCATTTTCTTCTTCTTCCCAGGAGTTTTCTTCTGCTGACCGTGCAAGTCTTATCGATGATGCTTTTGCCTTGGCAAGGTGAATTTTGAAATGAGATTAGGCTATTTAAAATACTGTAGATTTTATCACAAATCTCTTTTCTTAATGAACTGCAATAATGCTTAAGTATTAATTATAGTTTAAAGTATCCAGGGCCACTATTTATAACATTATTGTTTTCCTTAACTCTCTTTTTAAAAACTCGTATAAGCCTCATAGCCCAAATACTGAGATTGGCTCTTATCAGACCTACAAAAACTCACCTTTGACTAGGGTTTGACTATATTGGAACCCTTGAACTAATTAGGAGTGACATTTGCAAATGCTCAAAAGAGCACTTTATAATTTGATTTAATAAAATGACAATGTATTTCATTAACTTAGTTCTATGAGCCTAAGCCCATTGTATGATTTTATGGCTAGAGTTGTCAAATCTTGTTCAGGTCATCAGGGTAAGAAGAATGAGACATGGTGTTCTAGGACTGATCAGACCTAAGGTACCATTTAGTAAATTTGACTGCTTTTCCCCCATGACTTGAACGTAACATACACTTAGAAAAAAATAATCAACATATAATAGGGAAATGGAGGAGTAGTAACCACAGTACCTTTGAGGTGTTTTGTCTTGTCTTCAAGTAGTCTCACACCATTAATTCAACTGGTATTTGTTGAATTTCTGATACTTTTGTAGGAGCTAGGGACACAGCTAACTGGTTTTGCTGGCTTTGTAGTGGCCTCATCCTAGACACAAGCAGTGCCCCTGAGAGTGAGATACTACTTCCTCAAAAAGCCTTCACTGGCCCCTTTCGTCTGGGTTGGGTGTCCCTTTTGCAGACGCTGTATTTCACCACAATATTATACTGTCATTTCTTATTAATTGTCCATCTCACCTACCAAACTGTAAGTTATGTGAGGGTAGGAGCCCAGATCATGTTCCTGTTTATTTTATTCCCGGCTCCTGTGACTGGCCCATGGCAGAAGCTCTTTAAATATGAGCTGAATACATACCTGAGGGATAGTATACCAACACTAAAGGCATGAGAGAACTATTTTACACAGACTTCCTAGATAATATACTGGAAGTCAGAAAGCCTTCTCAACATTTTTAAAGGAGGGAATGAGTAGGGCTGAAAAAGGAGCTCAGGAACCAGATTGAAATCTTGGTTCTGTATAACCTTGAGTAAATTTCTCAACCTCTCCCTGACTCTTGAGTAGAATGGAGATGACCTTGTAAGACTCTTGTGAGAAATAAATGAAATAATGCACATAAAGCACCCCAAACAATGTCTGGCCTGTAGCAAGTGCTTAATTAAAGTGTACCACTTGACTGTACCAGACATTGCACAGACCTGGGAAATTAAGTGGTAAAGGAAGATAATATTTTAAAACATAATAGAACAAGTAAGAATTCTTTTTGGGGGAAACTCTCCTGTGAATGAATCATGACCTTTTCCAAAGCTTGGCATCTTCTTGGCTGTTAGAAATTACACAGAACTGCACTATCTTTATGGTTTAATTCCCATCAAAACACAATGCAGACAGTTCTTTTTGCTTTAAGATGTGAAAGCCTCTTGAACAGCTCTCTCTCTGGGGAACTGTGTATAAAGCAAATAACTCACAGAATTGAAAGACTTTCTCGTATTTGCTCAGCTCCTTGGCCATAGCCCCGTAAAATTTTGAAGAGATACAGAAAGGAAGAAAGTGAAACAAATTTGAAAACCAAAAATAATGTAGAGTCACACACAACCCATCTGAAAAATACCTGAGCCATCACCCGAGCTATTGAGCTGTCACCCAATTTCCTTCTGTAACATATGAGGAAAACAGGATTCAGGGAAATAGAGTCCACCAGTAAGCTTTAGGGAGAAAAAATGAGAAACATGTAGTTAAACAGGTAAGTGCCTGTAGTGGGATAAGAATTCATACAGTTCCACTTGGTTGTTCAAATGGAAATGTAACTATCATGTTTCATAAGCAGAACTAAAAGAGCACGTCTAAAAATAAACGCATTCTTGATTCCTCTGTCCCCAAATTTGAGGAGCCAGTCCTCGTACTGCCCTGGATGAATATCAAGATGGTACATTTGTCCAAGGCAAGGAATAAAAATTCTCACAACACTTCAAGTCCCCCAGACAGGCTCAGTTTGAGTAGGTGGCCAGTCCAATAAAACCATCAGAGTTACCTACTTCATTTAAGGTTCCTCCCTGTCCCCAACTCAGGCAGGTTTCAGGCTGGCTTCCTGCAGTGGGAACAAGGTGCTTGAGGTCTTCCTCAGTTTGCTGCGTGGAACTTCTACTTCTCCCCCACTCACTGGGCTGCCTCTGATTCCTCCAGACCTAAGGCCAGGAGAGCCACAAGGGAGAGCAGGGGAAGGGGAAGAAAGATCCTGACATATTGTCTACATTCGGTCCTGTCTGAACTTTGTAGATGTTTAATAATGACTCTTTTCCTTGTGTGCTGGGGTCCTCGGGCATTTGCCATCCACACCTATTTCTATTGCTAAGAGTTTTTCTCCTGCAGTTCCTTGAGATGAGGAGTGAAAACCTCAGAATCACATCTACTCCATAGGAAGTGTTCATATATCTTTTCCCCCAACAAAGTCTGGAAGCATGGGCCACCCCCATGCAGTCTTGTCTCTTCGCTGAGGTCACAGCAGCAGTCAACCATTGTATCTTATCCGTTAGATTTCTTGAAGTATCAGACACCAGGTCACTGTGCCCCCAAACTCCAGGTTCCACAGGTAAAACTCATCAAGTGATCTTATTAAAAACCCCTTTTCCTAGGCTTGATGTAAGGGGAAAAGCCTCTTGTGTCCTCCTTTCTCCTGTGGAAGGAGAGCATTCACAGTATACTAATAGCACTCCCTAAAGCCTCTTTTATTTTTATTTAAAAAATTTTTAATATTTATTTATTTTTGAGAGAGAGAGAGAGAGAGAAGCAGAAAGAGAGGGAGACACAGAATCTGAAGCAGGCTCCAGGCTCTTAGCTGACAGCAAGAGCTTGATGTGGGGCTCGAACCCACAAAGACTGAGATCATATTCCGAGCCAAAGTCAGACACTTAATCGACTGAGTCATCCAGGTGCCTCCCTAAAGGCCTCTTTTAAAATGTCTCTCTCCCCCTAGCCTCTCCAATGACAATAATACACTAGTGGTGGGTTATCAGCAAAGACACACAAAAATCTATCCTGACCATGTTAGTTCCAATTGGTGGGCCTGCATCTTACTTTGGCATTTAGGTCAAGAGGGTTAGGCAAGGGACCTTGCCAAAACTGAGACAGAAAGAATCCTTTTTTGTCCACCTGTTCCAGTAGGTTTTTCCTTTGCAGTAGCTTATACTGTGCTCTGTGGCCCACTCTGTGCTACAGCCAGCAGAGGGGTGAGGAGTAACATAAGGGAAGCAGAGAGTTCTGGCTAGCAAGCCGGTGGGTGGGAGCAGGGGTCTCTAGGTGAAGAAGGAATGGCAGAAAGGACAGCCTAAAGGGCCACCTATGCTAATGATCTGAACAGAATTTCAGCCAGGCTTCACAGAACAGTGACTCCTATGACACCCAAGGTGAGGAGCAGGTGAGCAAATAAAGATGGCCCCATAAACATCAGCCATGCCAAGGTTACAGGTCACTACTTTTACCATTTTATTGGTGTTTGCAGGGGTGACCAGAGCATAACACAGTCCTGGATAAGCAGTTTCACCCTCCCAACCTTCCCCACTGCATCCCAATGCCACCCATGGACTCCCTTTTATTTTGTATTTATTTATTTTTATTTTTTTAATTGTTTATTTATTTTTGAGAGAGAAACAGAATATAAGCAGTGGAGGGGCAAAGAGAGAGTGAAAGAGTGACAGAATTTGAAGCAGGCTGTGCTGACAGCTCAGAGCCTGATGCGGGGCTCGAATTCACGGACTGCGAGATCATGACCTGAGCAGAAGTTGGATGCTTAACTGACTGAGCCACCCAGGCGCCCCTGGACTCCCTTTTAAAGAAGGGACAAGTAGCATAATCGGCTAAGACTCTAAAAAGGATTATTTGTTTGCAAAGAGACTGGTTTAAGCAGAGAAGAGAATTGGCAAGTGAACACTGAGACATCAGACACATGGGAACTTTTGAAATTCTCCACACCACCCAGGGCTTTGCTGGGGAACATCGGCCCATGAGGTCAGCCCCTTCCACCGAGGCACCTCTCTGAACTGTTTCTAATGTCTCAGTAAGGAGCAATGTTTGACAAGACACTATGCTTTACTTGGCTTCTTCTGGGAGGACTGTACTGTCTTTCCAGGTCACATCTAGAAAAGTAAAAACAAACCCTTTGTTACAGGATTCCCCAAACTTCCTGGGTACCCCAGGCCAAGATAGGAGAGCAAGAATTCTCTCATTAGACCCCTTGGTCCTCTTGTCCATTGAGTTTGGTGGAAACTTTCTTTAAGTTTAGCTTCCATCATCTTTGGATTGTAGGACAGTTTAATCCCATCAGGCTAGGTAGCCTTCTACTAGATCAAGAGGAGATTTTTTTTCCCAATGCTTATTGATTTTGAGAGATAAAGAGAGAGAGAGAGAGAGAACATGGGCTGAGGAGGGGCAGAATGAGAGGGAGAGAGAGAGAATACCAAGTAGCTTCCACACATTTAGTGCACAGCCCAACACGTGGCTCCCTCTCATGAATCTGAAATCATGACCTGAGCTGAAATCAAGACTCCAGATATTCAACTGACTGAGCCACGTAGGCACCCCTGGAAGATTTTTGAATAAAAAAAATTCCTAACCACATCTAGCTTTCAGAACTGCTGTATGTCTATGGATTTAACTAATGGTGTTTGAGACTGAAAGTTGCATAAGAATGCTATCCTAGGTTGAGTTTCCTAGAAAGAGAGTATGAAATGTGAGTTAATGTATGTGTAGTTTATTGAGAGAGAACTCATGAGATAGGGAGTATGAGAAGCAGGATGGGGCAGGGATAAAAAGCTAAGCCACAATATGGTCTCAGATGGAGTCTAGCTTTGTTACATTCCACCAGAAAGCTATGAATTGTGCTGAAGAGTGGGTCCAACTTGAGGGAAGCAGATTGGCTTATTGTATTCCTGAATCTGAGAATTAATGGCCAGGAGTGGGGATTGCATAACCTTTTAGACAGGATGGATATATTTGGTCAAGGGCTATTCTCTGAAGAAGGTGGCAGCTGTGAGCCAGCACAGGACAGTAAAGTGATTTGAGAAGGGCACTATAGGTGTCTTTGTTCCTAAAAGCAGGTCTTCACATGTGGTCCCAGCAGTAGCAACACTACCTATGAGCCTGTAGGAAATGCAAATTCTTGGGCTCTACTCCAAACTTGCTAAATCAGAACTCCTGCTAAATCAGGAGTATGTGATTGAATGAACTTTCCGGGTGTTCCTGATATATGCTCAAATTTGAGAATCATAGTTCTAAATGACACTGCTCTTTGGGGCACCTGGGTGGCTCAGTTGGTTAGGTTAAGAGTCTGACTTTGGCTCAGATTGTGATCTTGGGACTCATGAGTTCAAGCCATGAGTTGGGCTCTGTGCTGACAGGTCAGAGCCTGGAGCCTGCTTCGGATTCTCCCTCTCTCTCTCTCTCTCTGCCCTACCTCTGCTCACACTCTGTCTCTGTCTCTCCCTCAAAAATAAATAACATTAAATGATACTGCTCCTTCTCTGGAGTTATCAAATGCCAGTAGGAGCTGTGGAGTAATGTAATTTGTGGGGAAAGAAAGGTGTGTCAGCTAATTTCTCAAAAATGTTATCCTTATAATAACCAGCAAAAATTCACTCCCAGTCCAGCATTCTGACCATATGATTCAGACTTAAAGAAAACAAGTGATACCAAAATGAAACTATTGCATAGCTGTCAAGCATGTTGGAAAAAATAAGGCAATGGGATAGGATTTTGATTTTCAACATTTGAATACATAGTATTATTCCCTTTTTACTTCTACCTATGCTGTCTAATTAGCCAATTCTTCTGGCCTTAATAACCAAGACTCATTCCTTCTAACCTTTTCACCTACCTGAAATGTACAGTCCACTTGGTTTCTGACCAAACAATCTGTCATTGTTCCTAAACTTTCATTATTCTCTTTTGCTAAACTGATCCTCAGAGCAACAACTATTCTTCATAACCACCTTAAAAAATAACCAATTGGACATAGTTGTTGCTTTATCCACTGGGGAAAATAGAGAATCATTAAAATTAGAAAATTCTCAGTTTTCAAGTATGAACATAAAATTCTACATTTCTTTTTATTTAACAAGCATTATAAATTAAACACACCATTCTCCATATTATTTATACTTTTATTAAGGAAGGCAGAATGCTTCAAAATATGAATTCCTTCTAAATAAGATTAGGAACTGAGAAAATAGGGGAGATCAACTCTCTGAATTGAAAACAAACTCTGTATCATATCTCATTATGCAAATCAAATGATACCAAAGATTTTTATTCTTATCTGTCTGTCTAATATTAGCACATTCTGTAATCAAACTCTTGGAAAGATATCGAGATATATTTACTTTCTTCTTCATTACAGAATAATTTCAAACATAATAGCCAACACATCAGTATTGCTAACTCAATAATTTAACATTTATTATTTAATTTAAACTTTCAAAATGTAATTTGAAAAGACAGGATTCCCATCTAAGGTTCTTTTCAAAACCTAGTCTAAAATTTGAGAAATAAAAGATTTCTGAGAATAGTATTTCAAAAGAATCCCTTTTAAGGAGAAAGAAATTGGATTCTTTAAACTTTGAAATGTCAATAGAAACTTCTGATTTTGTGGAAAAACAAAATCTATATTTATTAGTATTACTTGGAAATATATGAAAAAAGAGATGTTTTAATGGGTAATATAAGTTTAATTGGAATGTTTTAAGTATTCATAATTCATGGGTGTTGTTATTCATGCTTCATGTCAAATGTAAATAATTTCAATAAGGTATATTTATCATGGTATGTTTGTATATTGTAATCAGCTTATTCATCAATATTAACCAAAACTAAATGGCTTTTATCCAAAATTTCACCTCAGCAATTTTTCTTTTATTTTTTTAAATAGTTTATTGTCAAATTGGTTTCCATATAACACCCAGTGCTTCTCCCCACAAGTGCCCTCCACCATGACCATCAAGCCTTTTTTCAAATGTACTTTTCATTGTTCTGTCTTCCTCTTTACTACTGAAAGTATGAAAGCACTAATGTATCATGTGAACAAAACTCTTTGATTTCACCTCCCAAAATAAATGCTTTTCTTAATGTTTAGTAGAAAGATTCTCATTAATGTTTAATTCTGTGATTTCCATATGAATACTTTCAGTCAAGTGAGTATTAGTCTATGGTTTCTGATCAACTGTGTTTTTTTTTTCTCTTTCTTAGAGCTCAACTTCTAGATTATACGAAGGCTCTAAACTTGACCAAGTATCTCAAAATGGAAGAAGACTTTTTACCATGGCAGAGAGTTATTTCAGCTGTAACCTATATTATTAGCATGTTTGAAGATGATAAAGAGCTTTACCCTGTGATTGAGGTGATGTTAATGCTAGACCTTATGAAAGTAAATATGTAGCAATTAGAAGAATAGAGAGGCTTCTGAGAGGAGCTTCCAAAGCACATCCACCAGCCAAGTGAAATGAAAGGAAAGTACAATGACATGACTAGTCAAACTAAAGATGCTACCTCTATTTTTTTCCAACTTGAAATGTATTGGTATTTCTGGTTCAGTCCACCATGCAGTGACATATTTTAGTGTTAGAAAGAATACAAGAATTAATATTTTCATTAAAATAGACAAGATACTAACTAGATCTTATTATTAATGGACTTATCAATGTTAAAATGACTCCATTCTTACCAAAATATAACATCATATTTCCTTATTCTTACTGCTGTTATTTCCACATTAAGATTTTATGATGGGAGAGTCTTTCTAATTACTTTGTTTTGTGATTTCTGCCAAGCTTTGCTAGGTCACTTGTAATTTTAAGGAAATTCTGGATTCAAATCTCTAGCTCTTCTACTTACTGAATGCAATTACTTGGACAAATGTTTTAATATTTGTGAATCTTCATTTTCTTTGTATAAAAGGAATGTCAGCACCTCACTGTCCATGGCAATGGGATAGTGCAGATCATATAAAATAAACACCCTTTGTAAATCTGAAAGCAATAGACATATATTAGTTATCACTATTTTAATGTCATCAATACCTGATTAATCTTCTTAGCCCAGTAGGTAGGTCAGGTGTTACTCCACTTATTAAAAATGTTAACTAAAAGGTAGAGATTAATAAGAGCTTACTCAAAGTTTTATAAAACACTAGAGAATGATCCAGGATGTTATCTTCAGGACTGAAGCAAATTTGCAATGTGATAAGAACCTAATACATCCCTTCCTAAGGAAAGACCCAAAATTCTCTGCACTAATATGAAAGAAGATTACAACAGGGGCTTTATATGATAATAAGTGACAAACTTGATAAATAGTAAATTCTTACTCACTGTACATGGTGCTTTTATTTCAGGAATACTTCCAAAGTCAAGTGAAGCCCATTGCGGATTTACTGGGATGGAAAGATACTGGAAACCACCTTACAAAGTTATTTCTTACATTTTTAAATTTTCATTTATTATTTGTTAGTGTATGTTAAAATGTGTTTTTAAAAAATGCTCAAGGCTCCAGCTTTGTGTGTGTTTGTTTTTTAAGGTTACTGCGTGCCTCAGTATTAGGGCTTGCATGCAAGATGGGAGACAGAGAAGCTTTGGACAATGCTACCCAGTTATTTCAGCAGTGGCTGACTGGGACTGTAAGGTGACTGTTCAGCATGTGCGCATTTCCAGAGGCCTTCAAACTTATAATGAAGAATTAAAATCTCTGAAACACTGTTTCTTCTTCTAGACTTCCTGTAAATCTCAGGCTTCTGGTATATCGGTATGGAATGCAGAACTCTGGTAATGAGACTTCATGGAACTACACTCTTGACCAATACCAGAAAACTTCATTAGCTCAGGAAAAAGAAAAACTGCTATATGGATTAGCATCAGTGAAGAATGTTACTCTTCTGTCCAGGTAACTTTTTTTTTCACTTATATGAATGGCATTTAATGGTTTATGTGTCACTTTAAGATGCTAATTAAAGTAAGACACATTTCTAAGAACATACACTTTAATTTCCTGGAGAGAAAAAAAATATCTTTGTAAGAGTTGAATAAAGAAATGTAACCTCACCTGAAAACAGTTTCAGTTTGAGCAGTAGGCAGTTTCTAGTTGTGAGCAGTGGTTCAATAATTTCATCCAGGACCTGGGGTGTTTCTCTTTCAGTTCTGCTATCCTCAACATATTGGGTGTCTCCTAACCTCTAGAGCTTCAAATATTTTGTCTTCACGTAAATATGTTAAATGTTGTTCTGAACAAAAGCAAAGAGTTCCTTCTTGCAAATTTCTTCTTGTTAAGTTGAGTTATCTCTACTTCCCCACCAGTACTGGATGACACTTGATCATTCTGGGTTATACTCTAAGTCTACCACTTGATCATGTGGTGACTAAGAAGAACTTGAATTCCTTTGACTGATTTGGGCCATCATCATACTCTGAGGCTGGGGTAGGAAGGAGCTTATCTACTTCCCTAAGATCAGAGATGCCTTGATCCAAGCCCAGAACAAAATTGTTTCCATCAGCACTGAAGGAGTGTCTGTCACAATATGTATACACACACACACACACACACACACACAAATATATTTACATTCCATTCAGAAAGACTGCTTGAAGACCATCTATGAGTCTTCTCACACTACACCTATGCCTCCAAATCAACTAGCATCTGCCTTAATTCATTTGTTGTTTAGTTATGGTTTCTGAGTTATTTACTTCATTCATTTAACAAACACTTAGGATGTCCTTTCTATGCATAGGTATATAAATTGTGGGAATAAAAGTGAATAAGATGTGATATCTATCCTTGAGAAGCTTATAGCTCATGAGAGAGGAAAATATAAATAAGAAATTACAATGCAATAACCAGTTTGTAAGGACTGTTGGAAACACACTGTATCCACCTAGCAGAGCCAACAATACTTCTTTGCCATCTTGTCTTGGGATAGAGGTCAGTTCTCCTGCTCTCTGCCCTTAAATAGTCTATCAAGAACCTGATCATTTTGCCACTCCATAAAACATCATATTGATCCATTATTTTGATGGCGTTGTGCTGATGATCTGATAAGAAAATCAGCAAGTGCTTCCATGCCTTACTATAACTCTTATGAATTAGAGGATGAAAGATAAATAACACAGAAATGCAATACCACCACTAAAGTGCAGTTTCTGGAAGTTCACTGGTCTAGAGTATATTGAGGTATTTTCTCTAGGTACAGCCATGACATAAAGTTAATAAAAATCCATTGATTTGGTCACTTAATTTATCTTGGACTTATTTGCATTATAATTATAATTAATTAACGATAGTTACTTAATCTAACCACATAGGCTACATTAGAAGGTTTTTTCTTATAATGTGGGGAAGAACAAATAAGATGTAGCTGTTATCCTCTAGAAAACAAAAGTATAAATACTTTCCCTTAATTTACTGGCTTCACCCCCCTTTTCTTAGTTTAGAGGGATAATAAGTAAATGGGTGAAGTACTTCTATTCAATAAATGCAATTTATTTTTAAAACTTAATAGTTAAAATTTGAATTGTGTTTCTCTTTGGCTTTTGCTAGATATTTGGACTTGCTCAAGGACCCAAATCTTATTAAAACTCAGGATGTGTTTACAGTCATCCGATATATCTCATATAACAGCTATGGGAAGAGCATGGCCTGGAATTGGATTCAACTCAACTGGGACTATCTGGTCAACAGGTGGGATCATCGGCTAATGGTTTGCTGTTCTCTTTGTTTGATATCATCTACATGTTCTTTTTCTCTTTGCTGTACTTCTCTGACATCTGGAATGGCATATTATTAGAAGTAAAAGATCAAAAGATCATGGTATTTTCCTCCAGGAAAGCAATATACTAGTTAATTTTAGGCCTAATTCCTTTTCTAGAAATTATTGTTCCTAACTGATCTACAGATTTCTGAAATCTGAAGAGATGCCTAATTTGTATTATTTTTAGTTTGGTTAAAATAAGTTAATATAATAATATTAATATTGTTAGTATTATATATTATAATATAAATCTTCTTTATCTTCAGATGTTTTGAAAAGTTCTTAAAAAGGGACCTATATTTCCTAGGCAATAGCAATTTTAAGATGGGAAGTAGAAAGGGCAAGAAAAGAACAAGTCAAACTCCAGAAATGATTTCCCAAATTTCTTATTTCTTCAGTCCATGTAGAAGAAATGTCATTCTTGGTGCTAATCTTCTAAACTTAATGCTTATTCCCATTAAAAAATTTTTACAGAATATAAAATAGAATATGGATTACAGATTCCAAATAGATGTGCAAACATTGACCGGAAGACCTCTGCCCTGTGTAATCCCCACAGTGGGAAATAGGCTGTTATCCTCTCCTCATCTTTCCCATTTTCCCATCAGCACTGCCAAGTCGACCAGAACTGACTTATCAAAACTACTAATTATGAATAAAACTTTCTGTTCTCTCTTGTACCCCATCATTCATCAGACTGCCATTAGGTTCATTCATATTTATCGTCTTCTGAGATCCAGAGCATATCTGTAGCTTTCAACCCTGACACCCTATGTTGCTTTTGCCGATTTGTGATGAATTTTTGCCCTTTCTGTTCTTGTAATGATTGAGTGAAACTGCTCATCCATCTCTATGAAGTTTGACTGGTGTGGTGTGTGTGTGTGTGTGTGTGTGTGTGTGTGTGTGTGTGTGTGTGTGTGATGCCTATCTGTGTATAACCATTTCAGTGAAATGCATGGTGGAACTGATAAATCTACCTATTGAGAACATGTTGTTATCTGCAGATAACACTTCATATTATGCAAGCTATTACCTCCTATTTGCTTACTTTATGCCTAGTGACATGTACTGAGTTTTTTGTTCTAATCAAAAAGACTATAAGTCATTTTTTTGGCATTTGCTCTATGAATTATTGTAAAAAGATAAGTAAATAAAGTACCATTTTATATAATAAAGTGGCCATTCCATTATTGTTTATTAAATAAAGAGCTTCTCAAGGCCTATTTGAATAGTTCTAGTTTGACTTATTTCAAATAATGCATATTTCATTTAAAAATTAGTTCATTGTCATTCCTCATAATTAAGAACTAGAAAAAAACAGGTGTTACTTTGTCATAAAAGTCATAAACATCTGGCCCTAAAATAAATTAGACCTAATCCTGAAATTAAAAAAAAATTGATAAACTATTTTCAGTGTTAGTTCCAAAACCCTTGCCCAAGGCTTTTAATATTTCTTCATAGTCTAATGATCTAATTCTCATGAGGTATTATTTCACATAGCCTCAAACATAAAATTATATTACAACCACATGTTGAACACAAAAATAATGCCCAATATTAATTATGGTTAGTTTGAATAAATAGAATTTTCCCACTAAAATTGGATAGGATAAATTAAACAAAAATGAGCAAGCTATATACAAATATGTTCAAACTTGAATATTTCCCAGAATTCAGAATGAGTGGTTTTCCTGCCTGGGATCCTGAACAATTTATTGTCATCCTAAAATAAATAAGCTGCTTTTTTATAAAGGGTTTGTCATATGACTTTTATGACAACTGATGGCCACATCACTGATGTCCTTTCTAGTTTGAGACTTAACCAAAAAGTTCCAAAGATACTTCAGCAGTCATTTTTTGCTTTTGTTTACCCCAGTAAGGTCTTAGATGAAATGTGAAGGGCAATGAACTTAGTAAGTCAGTAGTGTGGTGTGTTAAAGTTTGATTTGAATTTATGACTGTGGATGAAAATTAAGTCAATGGGGACATGACTGTAACTATTTAAAGACGGCCGTCTTTAAACAAACAAAACACTTTAATTAGAATTTAATTAAGAGTTTTATGAGCATTGAAATAATTTCTTTTGGATTGTATAATACTTATATAAATATTAAATCCAAGAAGATGCTTGTTATATAATATTATTTTTAAATATTTAAGATAAATCCTGATTTTAGTTTTAAAAATAAGTAATATGACAAATATATAGCATATTTCCCTTTAAATGCTATACTTCATGTAATGTTGGTTTATTGGAATGAACATATTTTGTTCTTACATTTTTAGTATTTACACTAGTAGTTTCAGTCTTTATTCAATCTATCCATTACTAGTCCCCCCAAATATTCTTTAATTTACAGTCACTCAGAACAAAACAAAAGAGGAATACTACAGAAGTTATAAAAAATCACTGAGAAAAATCGTTTTTTACCTCGAATTAACAGACTTTTTTTGAATCTATAGAAATCATTACAGCAACTTAGTGTAATTCCCCTCTTTTAAATCCCCATTTTCTTATAAAATGGGTATGTATTTTATTGTACAAAATACAGATAAGCAAAAATAAGGATATAAAAATCACTCATAATTCTACCATTTAGAAATAACCCTTGTTGTCACATTACTGTTTTTCCTTGAGATATTGTTCTATGGCTGTTTATTCACAAAAATGGTATCATATTCTACTGTTGTTTCTCCTGCATCATCCTATATCATGGATGTCTTTAAGTATGCTTTTTCAATGTTATTTTTAATGCTCAATCATATGTCAATGTGTAGATACTTCTTAGTTTACTTAGCCAATCTCCAGTGCTCGCTTTGGCAGCACATATAGTTAGCCAATCTCCATATGTTGGATCATAAAATTGTTCCAAAGTTTGTGATGAATGTGGCAGAGCTGTCACCCAGAAAAAATTTACTGTTATCCTTGCTAATTGTATATAAAAACTGATATCTCATTTTAAATTATAATTCCTTCACCCAGTAAATATTGTGTAACATCTACTATGTACTATGCGCTGTGCTTGACATTGAAGATCTGGTAGTAGAGACACACCTGGTTCTCTGTCCTCATGGAGCTCAGAGTTTGGTGATGGAGTCCAATATTAATTAAAGAATCACACAAATACATGTATACTTAAAACTGTAATACCTACAAATAGAAAAGGTTCTAGGCACACTGAAATCATGTAAAATGGAACAGACCAAGTCAGGAGAAGCTGAACATTAAGGGCTTCCCTAAGGAAGTGCTGGTTGAGCTGAATTCTAAAGGAAGAGTGGGAGTGAATCAGGTGAACAGGAGGTGAAGCATTCCTGGCTGAAGGCCTACTATCAGAAAAGTGAGAAGGTAATGGCCAACCTTTGCAGGGTCAAGTTAAGATTTGGGCTGCTGTTATAAGAGCAAAGATGAGTCTATAGAGGTTTTAAGTAAGAAAGTGAAATGGTTGATTTTACTTTCAAGAGAAAGCTCTGGTGGGAAAGCACAGACCTAGATGGGGGCCAGAGCAGATTTGAGAAAAGCAGTTAGAGAGCCACCGGAGCAGTCCCGGCAAAAGATAGTGACAGTTTGCACTATGGATGTAATGATAAAGATGAAGAGATAGTAACAACATTTAGAACTTGGTGAATTAGAAATAGGACCACAGTGAGGTGACAAGGATAGTGCCTGGATTTTTAGAAAAGATAAAACTTGGAGAAAGAGAACAATGGTTCAGTTTACTATTTATGATGTCATTGAGTCTCCTTTGAGATGCTGAAGTGGAGATAGTTTCAAGGAAGTTATAGTTCCTTGTCAAATGCTTAAATATTTAAGGTTTAAGTAAGTCCAAGATTGAAAAACACCCATTAGATTTATTGGCAAAAGAGCTATTGGTAACTCTAGAGAGTTTCTCAGTGGTGTGATGGGGGTAGAACCTAAATCGAAGCAAATTAATGAAATAGTCAGTGGTGAGAAAATGAAGATAAGAAATGTAGAGAAAACTCTTGAAAAGTTTGACTCTGGGGGTGCCTGGGTGGCCCAATCGGTTAAGCGTCTGACTTTGGTTCAGGTCATGATCTCATGGTTTGTGGGTTCAAGCCCCACGTCGGGCTCTGTGCTGACAGCTCAGAGCCTGGAGCCTGCTTCAGATTCTGTGTCTCCCTTTCTCTCTGCTCCTCCCCCACTCATGCTCTATCTCTCTCTGTCTCTCAAAAATAGATAAAAGAAAATAAAAAAAGAAAAAAAAAGAAAAGTTGACTCTGGATGTGGAGGTGAGAGAAAGGATATTAAGAGAGATGCCAGATCAAGGAAGAACAGTTTTTTCTTTTTTTATGTGGAAGATCATTTTAATATAGCTAATATATTTTAAACCTGATGAAAAAGACCCAGTGAAGAATGAGAGCTTTAATATGTATGACAGAAAAGATTCTTTTAAAAATAAAGTTTTAAAAAAATTTTTAGTGTTTATTTTTGAGAGACAGAGAATGAGGAGGGGAGGGGCAGAGAGAGAGACACAGAATCTGAAGCAGGCTCCAGTCTCCAAGCTGTCAGCCCAGAGCCTGATGTGGGGCTTGAACTCACCGTGAGTTCATGACCTGAGCTGAAGACAGATGCTTAACTGACTGAGCTACCCAGGTACCCCCAAAATAAAATTTTTAAAGTGGAGAGAAATTAGAGCCAATGCACAGATGATAGAAGAAAGATAGGTATCTTTGTATGTTTGTAAACTAAAAGATGTAGGAGTTACTAAATATTTTCTCTGTGAATTAGAAGACAAGGTCATCTTTGTTGGAGAGGGAGGGAAGCAGAAGAATGTCTGGAGGTTGGAAGAGAATGAAACACTTTAAAAAAAAGTAATTCAAGATCAAGAGAATGAATTGACCAGGGTAATGTAGGACTGTCAACATGGAGGGTCCACTTGAGATTGATATTCATGGATTTATAGTGAAATATTATGGAGAAAGTTGGGTGATCTTCCTTGACAGATTAGCCATCTGGCGCAAACACAGAGGAAATGGGCAGGTGATTTTTTCCAAAGCTGGACTTTTGATGGAAACAAATTATTAAATTATAAGGGAGTTTACAGCTTAGGAAAAAGTGTTATTGAAAATGGTAGACCAAGGAATTAAAATTATATAAGGAAATACATGCAAGGAAAGAAGAGCTGATGGTCCAGGAGAAAGGAGGGGGAGAGACGGTCAATGGGCCAGAAATCAGCTAAACTCAGAGAATGGTCATAGTGAAAACAGAAAGGTAAACTTGATCATAGAGGGTGCATAAATGGACAATTTTAGAGTCAGTGTACTTACGGATGATCACAAGGTATGATAATGGTAATTGGTGACCAAGGTAAAGAAAATATCATTGAGAATGAGGATGTCAAGAAACTAAGGAGCTCAGATGTCA
Source organism: Suricata suricatta (assembly GCF_006229205.1). Classification (NCBI taxonomy): domain Eukaryota; kingdom Metazoa; phylum Chordata; class Mammalia; order Carnivora; family Herpestidae; genus Suricata; species Suricata suricatta. Next base: position 106,233,044 of record NC_043700.1, on the reverse strand, counting down.
TATTTGTTATCCCTGAGGATCTTGAAGTCACAGCTTGGAGCAGAGAGGAAGACCAGGAGTCAGATGCCAAAGCATATCATAAATTAGGTGAGAGGAGATAACTAGAAGGAACAGAAGTTTTTAAAAAGAGTGGAGAAATAATAATCTGGAATCCATGATGGGGAGGATAAGCACACGAACTCCATTTCCGACCTTGTGCTACAAAGGATGTGGGAAAATAAGCATTCTCCACATGAGAAGTAATATTCCCAATAAAGGGATAGTTCCGGATGGCTAGATGGAAGGCATCAAGAGATTGGGAGATCTCAGAGTATGTCAGGAGTGAGGAAGTACAGCATACAGATTAGGGGGCAGTATTGAGAATAGATGCTTCAGAGTCTTATATTTGGGATAATTACGAATGATATTATACAAAGGGAAGTTGTTTGCCTTAGACTGCTAAGACATGAAAGAGGAAAGATGTGGTAGATTTAAATTCAATGGTATCTATGTTAAGAGTGAGCACTGGACATAGTACACTGGTTAGTTATTAGAACATTTCATGTTTTTTTCTCATTAGTACATTTTGTCTTTATGTTTCTTCTGCAAACTGTGGATTCATTTCTTTGATAATTTCATGTTGACATATTTCTCCCTTCTACCAATTGGTATAGTGAAATGTATTTGTATAGTGAAGAAATGTATAATGAAATATTTATGTAGTGAAAATATTTGCTCTTCTCACAACAAAATGACAAATTTTGACTTCATTTCATGAGCTTTTTAATATAAAATTTTCAAAATATGTGTGTAACAATCTTAGTTTTTATCTCCATGGTTTCTGCTTCTGTTATGTGCTAATTTTTAAATGTAAAATTTCTCCTACTATTTGTTTTTACCTCTCTATAAAGCGACATATTTTCTTTTATCTTTGTCCGGCATTCCAGTGGTTCAAAGTTAATACATAACTCTTATGGTTGTTTTTATTACACTGTGACTAGTTGTGATGAGATTTTTACTTGTATCACAATTATCCATATTACTGTCTGTGAGGAAATTTCTGATCCTTACTCTTAAAGAGAGCAAGTGCAAAAGGGACTGGAATTGAGGATCATCTCTAAAATCCTATCTTTTCATTTAGCTAAAAGTGTCTTTGCTTAGTCTGACTAATACAAACCATATAACCAATATATATATATATAAGTAGCTAATATAGACGAATATAATAGACAATAAAGCTTTTTGAAAGAAGACTACATAGCTTATACTCAAATTTCTGTACCTGTGGGAAGATGTATGGAGTATTTGTCAGGATAAAAGTGACTAGAGCTACCCTGCTGTATCAGAAATACAGACATGCAGCAGCTTAAAGGATGTATGTAATTATTTCTCACTCATGTTAGTCTCCTGAAGTGAGCATTCCAAGTTGTTTAAGTCGGTCTGCTCTGTGAGACATAGTACCTTATCCTATTGGTTTGGTTGAAGGTTGGAGGGAGGGGAGAAAAATGAGAAGTCCAAGGCAAGAAATTTTCCTTTATGTAAGCCAGGAGGCAGAGGCTGGACCTACTGCTCCTGCAGTGGTAAGATCTGAGCCGCCCATCTGCACCTCGCTCTGAGGGAGGCTGAGAAACGTAATCTCTGCCTGGGTTCTCACAGCCCAGGAAAAAAGAACAGATTTGGGGAATACAGCAAGCAATCTCCCACATCTGGGATAGTGTTGAGGACCTTTCTAGAAAAAAAGTGAAGGATTTACTAAGAACATTTCCTGAATAGAAATTTTAAATTAAATGTGTTTATTATGTTTTACTTACTTGCAAATTACTTTTTAAAACCCGCAAAAATCAAAAGGAGATGTCTACATCTAGAGAAAAGATTTAAAGTTCTAGGCACTTATATTCCCTTTTACTTCCTTAAATTTCTCTTCAGATATACTCTCAATGACAGAAACCTTGGCAGGATTGTCACCATAGCAGAACCGTTCAACACTGAACTACAACTCTGGCAGGTATGAAGAGAAACCCTCTGGACTTGTGCAGGAAGAAAGAATTTAACTGTTTTCTTTGTTTCAAATAGAAATGGCATTTTCTCTTTTCATGTCTCAGAAGACAAGGAAAAAGAAATAATTCTTATATCTAATTAAATGTGTACCTATTTTTTTTCTAAACTGAAATAATTCAAAGAATCAAGAAACAAAGTTTAAAAGTTGAGAAAGCTGAGGCCTTGCGAGGCTTAGAAGGCTACCTTTTGGCCCACCAGTGCATGGATATCATGTCTCTCCTGGTAAAGGTAGCCTGTAATAAGATGGTCAAGATTTGATTCCTTTGAAAATTCATACTTTTGGAATTTAAAGACTTTTTAAGTTTCAAATAGCTCAGTTCCCAGAGGGAAAAACGTTTATCAATGTTGGACAAATAGAGATTATATGAGTTTTCAATATCTGTATATTATACATTGGAATGTTAATATTCCTCTGTGCATTAAACCAAATTTGGGCTCCTGGGTGGCTCAGTCAGTTGGACATTCAGCTCTTGATTTCGGTTCAAGTCTTGATCTCCTGGTTCACGGACAGCGCGGAGCCTGCTTAGGATTCTCTCTTCCTCTCTTTCTGCCTACCCCCCGACCCCTAAAAAAGAACTTGAAAAAGAAAAATATAATTTAAAAAAGAAACAAAATAGTTATTATATTTGTAAGTAGCAAACAATACTATAATTGAAATTTGGGGAAGATTTTGGAAGGAAGAGGAAAAATAGAATGAAGTTTAACAGAGATGTTATTGTAAGTCCTTAATAAGTGAACTGAAAGTATATTAAAATATTCCAGACTCCCGAAGTGAAAGGCTAATAAGCAAAACCATCATTCCACAGACTGAGTTTTCCAGGGAACACCTGGGGAATGAATAGAAAACAGAGAAAGCCACAGAAGCACAGAGCCATGCCTGCCACTTAATGAGCTTCTCCTTCCCCAGCCTGGCAGAGCCTCCTTTGATTTGACATGCAGCCAAGAGTCCCAAAGCCCTGCATCATGACTGCTAATGTAGGAGATGGGCTCAATCTAAATGATGCACCAAGACTGTAACTTGGTGTTGTAGAATGATAATGAATTTCCAGGGAAGGAAGAAACAAATCCAGTTTGTAAATAACAGTCTTCAAGACTAGTTGGGCTTCAAATGACTTTCTTAATTATTTCCCTTTCTTTTCTAGATTGAAAGCTTTTTCAAAAAATATCCAGAAGCTGGAGCAGGAGAAAAACCTAGGCAGCAAGTGCTGGAAACGGTGAAGAACAATATCGAGTGGTTAAAACAAAATAGAAATACCATAGGACAATGGTTTTTGGATTTACCTAAGAATGGTTAATGTGTTCAAATAACATGTTTTAAATGTGTGAATCTGTTGTTTCACCTGTTAAACATTTGGTTACCTAATTTAGAAGCACTGTGGAGAGAGTTTTCTACCCAGATACTGCTTTTGCTAAGTAGTGTGTTTATATGTCTTGCAAAGCTTTTAAATTGTTCTTCTTTGTTTATGAAGGAAGATACTAATAGAGTAGTTAATGTACTCAGGGATTTCTTCTAAGTGTACTTCATAGGAGATTCTTTGCAAACTGAAGAGAATTTAATAGCCATTTTAATGTCTTTAAATAACATTCTTTATATCTTAAATCTGTGAAAATAGAACAATTTGGTCTTAGCTTTACATTTTTAGTACCAAAGAAACACCACTTAATCTTCTCTCTTGATTGATTTTTAAAGTTTAAATACCAGTACTTGAGGGACCAAAATTACCATCTTAATCTTTATTTTATTATTCAGAATTACACATATCTAGTATCATTATATTCACATGTGTCCTACTCCTTTAAATCCTACCAAAGTAACCCAGGTTTAAATTTTACTCAAGGACTGCATGAATTAGCCAAAGAAATGGCTACTGCCTTTGCTATAAAATCAACAGAACTCTCTTCTCCTTTATAATAAATCTGAATGACTAACTTGAAAAAATACATTGTTTTCCAGTGTCACCTTACTCTCGAATAATAATGACTGCAGCATTCCCCAAATAATTTAGCATGAGGCAAATATGATTCAAGAACCTAGCCTTTTTCATGCTTGGTACTCCTGCCCCATTCCCTACAAAGCTCCTTCAAATATGCTATGAAATTAGAGGGAAGATAGTGCTTAACTTTGCTCCATGGATTTTAGAGGAAAAAGGCTAAATAATTGGAAACTGGTCAGGAAAGAGAGAAGGCTGATTATTCCATAAAACTAAATGGAATTAGAATTTAGCTTTGATCTAACCTAGCAATCTAAGTGTGAAAATGAGGAAACCCATGTATGTCTCCAGCATGACTCTGCATATCTGAGGATATTTCTTCTTATAGATAACTTTTATGTATAAGCCCTTAGATCCTAATCATACAGAATAGCACTGATCAAATTTATGTTCGTGACTTGATTAAAGACATCAATTTTGTAGAAGCCGGTGGCAAGAATATGTTTAATATGGCACTTGATGCCTAGCTGATCCACAATGTAAATCCAACAGACATAAAAGAAGGTAAATGACTATGTTGCAGCCTGCTATATCTAGAAAATCTAAATTTATCTGGGACCTTCAGAAGTATAAAATATTTAAGATTGGTCTGATGATAATTCAAGCACATAAGAACAATCAAAATCATAGCTTTGACTTTACTTACATAATGATATGCCTTAATTAAATACTCCCAAACTTTGTAAACCTTCCTACTGCTATTTCTTAATTATTGCTTCCCAATCTACACAGCTAAACTGGCAAATTCAAATGTAGACTGGAAGAAAAATATTAAAAAAGAGAAATTTCCAGACCAGAACTTTAAAAATATTACTTTAAATTATTTCAGAAGAAAAAACACAGTGACACCATAAATCATCAGGAAAGCCTCACTATCCTCAGGAGGCTTAACACTCTAACTTCAAATTAATCACAATCAAAACCAGCAGTTCAAGTCTATGTCTTGTTTTAAGTGGACAAATAAGGAGTAGAATGGCTTATCCTCTCACTTTATGTAATAAATACTTTTTAAAAAGAAAAATGCAAGTTTGAGGGGGATGGTAAATAAAGCAATTCCAACTTGCCTACAAGTCATTCTGTTTCATTCCATTTTAAGCACCACAATGGAGAATGAATTGCTTAGCTTTCTTAACCCCCTGTGAAAAAGAAATGTGTACGACTCTGTCATAATAACTCGACTAGCCCTTTGGGCCCTTCTCAAAAAGCATCTGGTTTTTTTTTTTTTTTTTGAAAGGCTGATGACCGAAGGACCTATTCCAAGAACAATTTAAACTACTCGGCTTGCTTTGTTTGTCATGATTTTCACAAGGAAGGAAACTTAGCATGTTGTTTCCAAAATTAAAACACAATAAACCATCAACTTCAAAAAATTAACTGGAAGAAATGATCGGCAAGGTCATGTAGCAAGGATTAGGGTAGTATTATTACCTTTGACTGAGGTAGTCTACTCCTGCATTCAAGATTGTTGCTATGTGCCTACATAAGTATAAACTTGGAATTCAAATAATATACGTAAAAGTGATAGGTGGAGAAGTTCTGGAAGCAGAGATATAGAGCTAGGTTGATGGCAATGGTATTCCTATAGTTTATCCTCCATGTTGGTAAAGTGTTAGTTGAAAAATAAATAAATGTAAGGTGGCAACAGAAATTGAGAACTGTAATTCTCAAAGGAAATTGAGAATAAGGAGGGAACAGAAGTAGGGGAATAGAATGACCAGTGAAGTTTTTCAAAACGTTACTAAATAATAACAGCAATAGCTAAGTTTTTCTTTTAACCAAGCACTGTTTTAAACCCTAGCACTCCACATACATTAATTTCTGTATTTAAATTTACAGAAACCCCATGAGGGTTGATACTGTTAGTTGTAGAACTTGCTCAAGTCATAAAGTAGTGTCTGGCACCAGCCAGAATTTGAACCTTGGCAATTTATCATCAGAACCTATGTTCTCAGCCCCAGTGTAGAACAGACATGTGTTTTATAATGGAGTTATCTGGATTTGAATCTCAGCTACTTGGTAGCCAAGTACTTTCAATCTCTCTATTGCTCAGTTTCCTCATCTATAAAGTGGGGATAAAAATAATGACTACCTCAGTGGGTTATTGTGGGGATTAAATGCAAAAATCCATGCAAAGGTTAAATGTATGGGAAATAATAATCACTGATTAAACATTAGGTACTTTTATTGTCATTATTATGGCATCTCCTACTCCCCACTTAAGATACGAGCTTGGGTAACACAGTAAACTTGGGTTCAAGAATAACCAAACCTAAGCAACTGAATGCACTAAGGAGGGGCAGCGTGTCAAACTATGTTATTGTTCCAAATAGTCACTGTCCCTTCTTGGAGAGGATCCTGTTATCTCTAGCATGGTCTAGCTTGGGTATGTGACCTACTTTGGCTGAAATATGAGTAAGAATGATGTTTGTTGACTTTAGTCAAAAATGTCCAAGGCCGGCACATTCTTTCCTATCTCCTCCATTTTTCTTCTGCTGCTAGATCCAGCGATGTCCCAGGCAAAGGCACCTCTATTAGTCTGAATTCCAGAATGAAAACAACGTGGAGCAGAAAATGTAGCCAGCACACAGTGCACCTGCACTGTGAGAAAACCTTTGTTTGTTATCGTAAACCACTAAGATTTTGAGGTTGTCTGTACCTCAGCATAAGCTAGCCTAGTTTGTCTAGTATGAACACTAAATTAATGTGTTATTTTTTCCAGTTCTCTCATCTCATCCTTCCTCTGTCAGGGGTTAGCAAACTTCCGCATGCTTATCTTTGTAAGACTTACAGCTAAGAATAGTTTTTACATTTTTAAAGGTAGGGAAAAATAAAACTAAGAATAATTGTGGTATATGAAAATTATATGAAGTTTACATGTCAGTGCTCTTAAGGTTTTACTGAAACACAGGTTCAGGCATTCATTTACATATTGAGCATGACTGCTTTCCTGTTGCAACAGCAGTGCTGGGTAGTTGCCACCAGAGGTCTTATGGCCCACAAAGCTTAGAATAGTTACCTTCTGGGGCCCTTACCAAAAATGTTTGCTGACCCATGATTTTATATTTATTTCTTTCCTCCTTCCGCATTCAATTATTTCCCCCCTTTACCTTTTTTATTCCATGCTCCAACCCAACGTTTCTCAGCACTAGCACTATTGCCTCTTGGTGCCTGTTAATACTTTGCTGTAGAGGGCAATCCGCACATGGTGAAATGTTTAGCAGCATCCCTGGCCTTTATCCTCTAGTTGCCAGTAGTGTATCCCCCAAGCCCCCAAGACTCTAGACAGGACCAAATGTCCCATAGGAGGCTAAGTCTCCCCAGGTGAGAATCACTGCCTGACATTAAACTTGCGAATAAATGCTATGGCCATTATTTAGCCACCCTAAATGACAGGTAAGGAGAGTATAGAAATTCAAAGACCATTGAGAAGAAAAAGAGGTTTGGGGAAAGGTATAATGATAAAGAGAAGGCTGAATAAAGTACTCATTCATTCATATATTCATTCAAATTACTAATATTGAGTGGTGCCTGGGTAGCTCAGTCAGTTAAGTGTCCAACTTCAATTCAGGTCATGATCTCATGGTTCATGGGTTCGAGCCCCACATCAGGCTCTGTGCTTTCAACTTGAAGCCTGGATCCTGCTTCCAATTCTGTGTCTCCCTCTCTCTCTGTCCCTCCCTGACTTGTACTCTGTCTCTCTCTCTCAAAAATAAAGAAAATGCATAAATATAACTAATATTTATAAACTACCTATTATATGACAAGCCTTGTTTTAGGATACTGGTTGTCCTAGATTCAGGAATGGATTTAGAAGACAACCAGAAGAAAAATAGACATTGTCTATTCTCACTGTGCTTTCATTTCAGCCATCTTCTCTGTCCTCATCCGCCTCTACTGCCAAGCTGGGATGCCAAAAATTGTACTTCCCTGGCTTGTGCATGATTTAAGTTCTGCCAGTGATATACACTTCTATGAGAACTTGGAAGGAAAATAGAGAAGAGGCTGTTTCCAGGAGAGTGCAGGGGGAAGCAGTTTCTGTGGTAGACGTGAGCTGGCAGCTTCTGAACTCCATGTCCCTGTGTATTTACCATCTCTGTGGTGCAGGGAAGCTCTGATGAGACATTCATGGTTTTCTCACGTCTGGGTGATACTAGAAGTTTCTGGTCTCTGGGTCAGAGAGGTGGTGATATTCAACTTTGAAACCAGAAGCCTAACACTGACCCTCTAACTTCTATTCCTCCTGCCCTTTTAATGATGTAGGAGAGCCTAATTCCCTATCTTCCATGTTTTTCTACTTGGAATATCTACAGCATTTTCTGGACTGAGCCCTGAGTGGTACAAAGTGTAACTACAGATTTTGTTTTGGTTTATATTTCCATTTTACCCAGTGTTCTTTTCCTGCCCATTGTCCTTCGTATATTAAAAAGCTCCAAGCTGGGTCCTTAGCTTGACACAGAGTGATAGACTGGATTGACCCTCAGAGAGTCCACTCTAGCCTTGATGAGTTTTAGAATATGGAAGAAATTATAATAGGCAGCATTTGAAACAAATTCATGTCTGTAATAAAGGGGAAAAAAACCTGGGGCCATGTGTTTTCCTTTTGTGTTGAGATACACAAGCATATTAGAATGCATCACTGAGAAACCATCAAATTTGACCTCCCCAGTTCCTCAAATGTTAAAAACAGAGTTACCAAATGTTCCAGCAATTCCACTACTAATACCCAAGAGCACTGAAGATATATGTCCACACAAAAACTGGTGCATGAATATCCACAGAATCATTCATAATGAATGGATAAACAAAAGGCGGTATGGCCATATCATAAAGAGGAATGAAGTAATTTGATATATACCTTAACATGGATGAAATTTGAAAACTTTATGTTAAGTGAGAGAAGCTAGTCACAAAAGGCCACACATTGTATAATTCTATTTTTCTGAAATGTCCTAAATAGGTAAATCTGACAGAAAGTAGAGAAGTGGTTGGGAGGGGCTCAGGAGGAGGATATGGGAAATGATTGATTGGAAATTTTTTTTTTTTTGAGATGATGAGAAAGTTTCAAAATTAGGTAATGGTGGGCACATGGTTAGTTCATCAACAGAGCATATGACTCTCAGTCTCAGGGTCATGAGGTCAAGTCCCATGTAGGGTGTAGAACCTACTTAAAATTTTAAAATAAATAGAATTAGATAATAGTGATGGTTGCACAAATCTTTGAATATACTAAAAACCACTAAATTGTAATACTATTTTAAAACGTTGAATTTTATGATGATGTATGGATTATATCTCAATAATGCTTTACAAAAACATTGTCTTCCCTTTTTGGAGCCTCACTAAACTCATTAAACAGTAGTACTGGCTCATGAGAAAGTCTTATATTCTCTGCAATGGACACTCATAATGTTCATTCCACCAAGTGCTTTTGTCTTCTTAAAATTGTTTTTATTTCAAGATTCAAGAATTTGCATCATTAATTACAAAAGATCCTTATATTTTCATTCAAAGATTCAGGTGGTTCTTAAATTGCATTTTTCATCATCAGGATTCCATGTGATCTTGACAGAACTAAAAATCACAGTGTCTTATTTGCCCCTCCCTCCCCCCTTGGTGCCCATCCCTATGGTCAATGGTCAGCTGAGGAGTGACCACTCAACCAAAGCAGAACAAATTAACATATTCTGGGGTTATTATACATGAATATTAGAGAAGTCCCCTTTCTGCTGGGGTTGCTGAGATAGAAGATTCCTGGCCATTCTCGGCCATCTTGCTACTGCATGAAGAGAAGCCAAGCAGAAATAGCAAAGCTATGAGAGGAAAGAGGTAGAATCCTGCCTACATTATTTGAGCCTATGAATTTGTCTGTATTTAGGCATCCCTGAGTTCTTTGAAGAAAAAAATGAACCTATAGATTTTCTCTACATTTGAACTAGTTAAAATTGAGTTTCTCCCACTTTCAATGAAAAAGTTCCCTCACATTCTCTCAAGACAAGTTATATAGCTACAAGAGGATGTTAAGAAAAAATACATTGTTAAGGCTAATAGAAGGGGTCAACAGTTGTTACCGGACGGAAGAAAGAAAGGAAACTAGGAAGGAAATAAAGGAGGGAAAATTAAGGGGAAAATGAAGGGATAGAGAGAGGAAGGAAGCACTTTACCTGAAAAGGAAGGGAAGGTAAGAAAATTGCCATAATGATCATCACATATCACCATATAAACAGAAGAAATTTTCTAATTTGTTTTCTGATAGTCCCATAACAATTTTTTCTCCACTTGAAAACTGAGAGCTAAAAAAATTAAATAACAGCCATAATAACTGAGACCAATATTATATCCATATCATGAAAACAAAAGCAATCAATCACTGAACTTCCAAGGCCATGGGAAAAGCAAGTAAAAGAACCACTTCCCCTCCCTGCAAACAAAGAAGAGAAACTAAGGGAAAAAGCTAAACCACATGAAGAAGAAAAAAAAACTTTAATGAAGCAGAATAAAACATACAGCTTATAGAATACTTGTTTGTTAATTCAAGAATGTGTCACATTATGTGTTTTTTTTAAGACTTTAAAAAAATTTTTTTTGAGAGAGAGAGAAAACCAGGGAGCATCAGAGAGACATGGAGACAGAATCTGAAACAGGCCCCAGGCTCTGAACTGTCAGCACAGAGCCAGACTCGGGGCTTGAACTCAAGAACTGTGAGATCGTGACCTGAGCTGGAGTCAGACATTTAACCAACTGAGCCATCCAGGTGCCCTTCATATTATGTGTTTTAAAATGCCTAGGGAGAATTTTAATTTTTATGACAGATATCAATTTAATTTTTAAAAAATTTTATAGTGTGTTACTTTTCTATAAGAAGGAAAAGAGTTGTCAACTGCAAAGCCTCATTCTGTATCTTCGAATCCTTGCCTTTTTCTGTAATGATACATTCTTGTTTAATTAAAAGAATGTGGTCCTAAGAAGAGATAAAGCCCAGAAATGGAAATGAAGGCAACATACTTTTTAGAGAATAACTCATAATGCTTTTCTCATTTTCTATACATGTAACTTATAGAGGCAGTGCTCCTCTCAATCAAAGAGCTGCTGTCATTTTTCTCAGTCTAAAGCTTCCTGTCCTAAAACAAAAATGGTAATTATTAAAAGAGACTGTCCCGGTTAGAGGAGGCAGGATGGCAGAGAAGTAGGGAGCTCTGTAATCTTCGCTCGCCAGCGTTTATCAAACTGAGAAGGACTGAAGCCACAATACTCTGATCTGCAAAGATAACCTCAAAGATGCCTGAGTGAGTGAATGCGAACTGGGGAAATTAAAAAACGGACTGGCCGGAGGTGCCTCAGCCCAACACAGGGAGAGCTCCTGGAGCCCTGGAGGACAAGGGGGAGAGAAAGAGAGACTGAAAACGCTCATGGAACTGTCTGTAGAGAAGAGGTCAAAAACTCGCCCCAAGTTGGAGAGAGATACTGTCACCGCATATATAACCACTGAGTGCAGGGAGAGAATTCTGTCCCGTCTAGCTGGCGCATTCTTCCTTGGGCTCAGTGACAGTGACTCCCATTCCTGGTGGCACCAGGAAAAACAGCCCCCTCCCCCTGCACGATCCTGGCTGGGAGGCCTGCCACAGCGCTAGTGCTTCTCATCTCCAGTGGTAGCATTAAAGTCCTGAAGGGGTGCTTGATCAAATTATAGCTGAGAACTTCCTGAATTTGGGGAAAGAAATAGACATTGAAATCCAAGAGGAACAAAGAACCCCCTTAAGACATAACTTGAATCGACTTTTGGCAAAATGTATCATAGTGCAACTGGCAAAATATAAAGATAAAGAGAGTATTCTGAAAGCAACCAGGGATAAAATATTTCCCATGCTTCACATTGTTTTTATCTGTGATTACTTTTAAAAAAATAACTGAGTCTTCTCTATTAAAAGAAGTATGCTTTTGGTGTTCCTGGGTGGCTCAGTTGATTAAGCATCTGACTTTGGCTCAGGTCATGATCTCACATTTGTGAGTTCAAACCCAACGTCCAGCTCTGTGCTGACAGCTCAAAGCCTGGAACCTGCTTTGGATTCTGTATCTCCCTCTCTCTCTGACCCTCCCCTGCTCATGCTCTCTCTCTCTCTCTCTCTCTCAAAAATAAAATAAACATTAAAAAAATTAAAAAGAACTATGCTTTTTTTTTCTACAACTATATAGCTTTCTACACTTGGCTTTGAAATCTTTTGTCACTTTTGTTGAATGGATTACACAGTATTGTTTCATGGTGACCTATTTATATACTATTTGACTAAGTGTTTTTAATCTTTTGACATTTTTAACTTCTCCAAATCAAATTCTAAATGAAGTAGAAACAGAAATGTTAATTTATTTAGGTGTGTTTGATGTGTTAAATTGCATGGGAAACACTGTCAAATAAAAAGTAATGTTTAACCTTCATAAGTTATATTTACATAATCATATATCATTAATATGTGTTCTAGAAATTATATGAAATTCCTAAAAATTTGATATGTCTTGGAAAATTTTATCAGTCATAATTCTAATCATCTTAAAATATTGTGTATCACAAAAGTAATCACATTTACTTATCAACTGCACCATTTTGTGTGTGTGTGTGTATGTGAACCCTCACCATATCTTTAACCATGGCTACTTAAGACTTTTGTTATTTATATACAGTTATTGTTTTAATATGATGTTTTTGCAGAAGTGTTTCAGAAAAATGTTTATATTTAAAGAGATTCATGGGAAAGACCCTGACAGGCACTCTAAAATGCAGGTTTCTGATAACTCGAAGATTGTAGCACTGAAACTGGGTAAGAATTTCTACAAGATTAATGAAAAACTGGTTGACTCATAAAGCTGCTAGCCCAAAGCTTGAGCAAAACAAGAATTAATTAGACTGAATGAACTGAAAAAGATAATTATAATTTTATGACTTTATTTAAAATGTTGCTAATTCTTTAATGTTCTATTTTCCAGATTTAAAGGACTCTCTTTTTTCTTCTCTTTCAAGCTATGTATAACTCACAGAAATTTGGGAAAGTGGATTTTTGCAACAAAGGTTGAAATATTTATCCTTTTCTTCCTACCTGATTCTTCTAGTATTAAGAAACTCTTATTAAATAACCTTCTTTTTCAAAAGAGAGAGAGGGACTCTTAACAATACAGAACAGACAAGCTTAACGGAGGGAGATGGGTGAGGGTTAAGCCACATGGGTGATGGGTACAAAGGAGGGCACCTGTGATGATCACTGGATGTTGTGTGTAAAGTAATAAATCACTGAATTCTAGTCCTGAAACCAATATTGCACTGCATACTAACTAACTAGAATTTAACTTAAAACATTTTAAATATTCTTATTTTAAATGACAATATATGGATTTACATATGTTCAGTAAGAATTTGTTCTCTTTGCAACAGGACACAATTGAACAAGCCCTTGGCTTGGCTACCTAGCCTCAGGAGACTTTAAAAAGTCCAATCTGAAATTCCTTATGAAAAATTCCAGCAACACAGATTTAAAAGAGTTTATATAGTTGGTCACTTTATTTTCTGTACTCATGTAAATAATATGGTCACGTTTATTGAAACCAGACTCAATTTGTAAACAAATTAGTCTTACTGTGGTTGTCTTTGAAAGAAATGGGAATGATTATACAAAAATTAGTTTTCGGTCATACACCTTTGTTGATATCAGATCGTAGCGTTAACTGAGGTTTTGTTTTCTACCTGGAAAACTGGACTGGATCCTGAATTCTGGTTTTCTTCAATATTAGCCTAGGACTCTCAAAACTAATATTTCCAATTTTCTCCCTCTCCATTTGGAATTTCCAGGAAACTAAAACTGCTCTTTCCTCAAAGCAATGCAATTACTGCTGGACACTTGATATAACCTTCAGAGAAATCATCTCAGTGGCTCATGTGTGGACAGACTTCATGCCTGTTGCTAGTAGCACTCAGAAAGATCACGAGGGAATGAGCACCAGGTGGCTTCAGTCGGTTAAGCGTCTGACTCTTGACTTTGGCTCAGGCCATAGTCTTACAGTTAGGTTCGTGAGTAGGACCCTGCGCTGTGCTGATGGTGAGGAGCCTGCTTGGGATTCTCTCTCTCTCTGTCTCTCTGTCTCTCTCTCGTTCTCTCTCCCCCCCATCCCCAATGACTTTCTCTAAGTCAGTCAGTCAGTAAGTAAGTAAATAAATAAATAAATAAACTTTAAAAAAAAGAAAGGAAAGGAAGGAAAGATCACTAGGGCAATTCAAACTGCAAACCAGGAAAAATCTATCAGATTTCCGCTGCTTGACATCACTCCATCTGAAGATGCTTAGAGAATCTGACACCTAGAAGTTTCCTCAACTGACCTCTCTCTAAATTCAGAAACTGAATTTATAATTTGCTCAAACTGTTAACTTAGTTTTTCTTTTGTTTCCATAGCAATGCTAACTTTAAAAAATTACAACCCATTTGAGTTATTTAATTGGTTAAATCTTGGCTCCTGGAAATTTGTGCTTCAGGAAATTTTTCAATCCTTGGCTATTGTTCTCTGTGCACTTATCATATTAACTTCTCTAATGTGGTGTATACTCTTGAAGTTCTTAAAAGTCTGTCAGCAGCCCTTTACATGCCAAATGGTATCTATTAGGATCAGACAACTGGATGAAATCACTAACAGCCACATAAATGATCACTACATGGCCCTCCAGCCTGATGACTCAACTAATAGAAACAGTAGGTATGTGATTCTTCAGCCTGACCACATCAATGATGGTAAATGGGAATAACCCTATACTGCTTGGTCAAACTCAGCCTGTGGATAGATGACCAAAAGCAGGAACTTGTTAAAATGAAAAACAAACAGAGCAGCCTTGAAAATTGCCTGAGCAGACAAAATTTTTTGAGTTGTACAAATAAAGCTTCATTTAGCTTATTTTAAAAGACTAACTTGACCTGGGCCATTTCTTGCCTGTGCCTTTGAGAATCATAAGCAAAATTTAAGCTGCTTTCCAAGGTTCATATGAGGTAACTATTGACCAACTTATCATTTATAACCAATCACTGTGAAGAATAAACAGCTACTGTTTTCTTACTATCTAAGCTGCTTTGTAACAATATACCCCTGAACCTCATTCCGTGCTTTGGTTTCAATGCTCCATTTGCAAACTGTCTTTCGGTGGATACACAATATACTGTAATTAACACTTTGGTGATTCACTGGCTTTACTTCAGCTATTTATGAACTTTTGACAAAAAAAAGAATAGAAAATGAGAAGAAATCAATTAAACAAAAAGTTGATTCTTTGGAAAGAACAACAAAATTGACAACCCTTTAGCTAGACTGAGCAAGAAAAAAAAGTGAGAACACTTAAATTACCAAATTCAGGAATGAAAGAGGGGCCACACTACCAACTTTACAGAGATAAAAAGGATTAAAGAGAATACTATACACAACTGTGTGCCAAACAAATTAGATAACTTGGATGAAATGAATAAATTCCCAGAAAAACACAAACTATGGAACTGACTCAAAAAGAAATAGAAAATCTGAATAGACCTATAACAAGTAAAGAGATTGATTTAGCAATAAAGCACTTTCTACACACACACACACATACACACACACACACATACACACACACACACACACACACACACACACACACAAAAAACCCAGTATAAAATGGTCTCCCAGTGAATTCTACAAAACATTTTAAAGAAAGATTAGCACCAATCCTTCACAAACTCTTGCAGCAAAATAGAACAGGAGGGAACACTTCTCAATTCATTCTATGACATCATTATTACTCTGACATTAAAATCAGACAAAGACCTAACATGAAAAAAAGCCCCAAAACTTCAGACCAATCAGTATCCCTTTTGAGTCCAGCCACAAAGATTCTCAACAAACTACTAGTGAACCAAATCTAGCAGCAACATAAAAAATGAAGGACCATGACCAGTGCCAAGTGGACTTTATCCAGGAAAGTAAGGTTGTTCTGCCTTATGAAAATCAATGTAACATGACATGTTAACAAAATACACATTGTCATCCCCATAAACACCAAAGAAACATTTGACAAACTCCAACACCCCTTCATGATAAAATATTCAACAAGCCAGGAATTAAAGTGAACATCCCCAACCTTATATGAGGCATCTGTGAAACATCACAGCTAACATCACACTTACAGGTAAAAGACTAAATGCTTTCCCCCAATGGTGAGTAAGAGTTCCAAAATGTTCTCTTTTGCCACTTTACTTAACATTGTAGTGGAAGTTCTTGCAAGGGAAATTTTCAAAGAAAAAGAAATAAAAGGCATTCAGATTGGAAAGGGAAAAAAGTAAAATGATCTCCATTATCAGATGGCATGATCTTGTATATAGAAAATTGTAAGGAATACACATGCACACACAATTACTACTAAATGAGTTCAGCAAAATTGCAGGATCTAAGGTCAATACATAAATATTGTGTTTTTATATACTAGCAATAAAAATCTGAAAATGAAGTTAAAATAAATTTCGTTCTAAGACCATTTAAAAGGACAAAATTCTTGGGAATAAATTTGGTAACAGAGGTTTACACCTAAAACTATAAAACACTGTTGAAAAAATTAAAGATATAAATAAATGGAAACACATCTCAGGCTCATAAACTGGAAGACTTAATATTGTTAAAATGGAAATTCTCCTCAAACTGATCTACAGATTCAACATGATCTCTGAAATCCCAGCTTACTTTTTTGGAGAAATTAACATGATCATAAAATTCATATGGAAATACAAAGGGCACAAAATAGCCAAAAGAATCCTCAAAAATAAGAAGAAAATTGAAGAACTTACATTTCTCAATTTTATTTTTTTAAAGATTTTGTTTTTAAGCAATATTTACACCCATTCATGGGGGTTGAACTCAAAACCCTGAGATCAAGAGTCAGACGCATTTCTTACTAAGCCAGCCACGAGCCCCACATTTCTCAATTTTAGAACTTATTATAGTTACAATATCAATACAATGTGGTATTGCCATACAAATAGAAATATAAGTCAACAGAATAGAATTGACAGTCCAGAGATAAATCCTTAGGTTAATGGCCATTTGATTTTTGAGAAAGACATCAAGACACCTCAAAGGAGAAAAACAATCTCCTCAAAATATGGTGTTGGGATAACTGGATATACATTAAGAAAATGAAGTGGGACCCCTTTCTTCCATCATATACAAAAAAGAATTCAAAAAGCATCACAGACCTAAGTGTTAAAACTACAGAACTGCTAGAAGAATGCATGGAAGTAAATCTTTATGATTTAAGATTGGCAATAATTTTTTAGATATGACACCAAAAGCACAAGCAACAAAAGAAAAAATAAATTAGACTGCATCAAAGTTCAAAAATTTTCTGTCACAAATGATATAACCTACATATGAAAGAAAATATTTGCAAATTATATATCTGATTAGGGGCTGGGATACAGAATATATAAAGAACTCTTATAACTCAATAATAAAAAGACAAATCACCCAAGTAAAAATGGGCAAAAGATTTTAACAGACATTTCTCTGAAGATATACAGATATCCAATAAGCACATGAAAAGATAGTCAACATCATATGCCATTAGTGAAATACAAATTAAAACCATGATGAGATACCACTTCACACCCACTAGGATGGCACTAATAAAAAAGACAGACAATAACAACTGTTGGCAAGTATATGGAGAAATTGGAACCTTCATACATCACTAGTGGGCACATAAAATGTTGCAGCTGCTTTGGAAAGCAATTTGGCAGTTCTTCAAAATATTAGACATAGAGTTCTATGACTCAGCAACTTTACTCCTAGGTATATGTCCAAGAGTAATGAAAACATATGCCTAAACAAAAACTTGTGCACAAATGTTGACAGTAGTATTATTTATAATAGTCAAAATATTGAAACAACCCAAATGATGAATGGATATAAAATATAGTATATCTATATGAGTCAATTGAGTGATGGGGATTAAGGAGGGCACTTGTGATGAGCACCGAATGTTATTTGCAAGTGATCAATCACTGTATTATACACCTGAAACTAATATAACAGCATATGTTAACTAACTGGAATTAAAATAAAAACTTTAAAAAAATGCCCTCCCCCAATAAATGTGGTATATCTGCATAGTGGAATATTACTGAAAAGGAATGAAGTTCTGACACTTGCTGCAACATAGAGGAATCTTGAAAATCATATGATTGTATACTTTAGGTATGAATTTTATTGTATGTGAATTATGTCTAAATAAATGTTTTTAATAACCTAAAAATTGAAAAGAGAGAGAAAGAATATCCACAAATATACAAAATAAAAATAAAGAGATAGATCAGATTAACCAAAATTAGAGACTGGTAAATTGACTGTTGGTGGGAGAGTGAAGAAATGGCTGGTATCAGTGTGGATTAAAATAGCCTTTTGAATGGGAATTTGACAATTCATTTTACAATTTTAAATACACTTTTCCTTTGACATAGCTATCCAGTTTCTAGAGATTTACCCTGTAGATCCCATACAAAAACATTCATAGTATACAAGGATGAAAGGATTTTCACTGCTTAGCTCCTGAAAGTAAAAACCTATGCCAGTCACGAAACTTGTTAAATAAATTATGATGTTTCCATACATTGGAATAAGATACCAGCATTCATACCCACCCATATGCTCTATCTTCTCTTCTATTATGGGTGAGCTCCTAGCTAGGACCAATGCACTAGGTCTCAACCTCAAAAAGCATTTCACTACTATACATTCTCTCTTTCATATCATCAGTGTTTTCTTTCCTCCAAAGTTTTTATATACACACACACACACACACACACACACACACACACACACACATCGACCCTATTTCTTTTTCCAGATCTCTCCTATTTACTGCAAAATTTCTCTGAAGAGTTTTCTATGCTAGCTATTTTAGAAAAGTTAGCAGAAACTATTGGAGTTTAAATGGTTATACCATTAGACCTAGCAATTATACTATTAGGATCCCCTTTAGATAAGTCCTTATACTTGTTCACCTAGAGATATTTTACTGGTTCAACCAATATTATAGAACACTTCTTATGTGCAAGGTCTGTGCCAAACACTGGCAGTTTCTTTTATCAGGGAATAAAAGAAAAAAAACAAAACAAGAGTTACATAGGCTCATTTAAATTTTCTCTCTTGAGTTCATTCTAGTGGGGCTAAAAGCCCCACTATCCCACTAAAATTGTGGTTGTCAAGGTCACCTTGCTAAATTCAAAAGTCAATTCTCAACTAAAACAATGCTATTCTACAGAAAGCAGAAATAATAGTGTCCATCCAAGTATACAGCTAATTGATATTTGGCTTAATCTGAATTAAATTTTAGAACTTCTAGACAAATGAAATGGACCATATTCTTTACACAATTTCAGAAATACTATTTTCAACTGAGTTTTTTTTTATGTTTTATTTCTTTTTGAGACAGAGAGAGACGGAGCATGAACAGAGAGGGGCAGAGAGAGAGAGAGAGGGAGACACTGAATCAGAAGCAGGCTCCAGGCTCTGAGCTGTCAGCACAGAGCCCGACGCGAGGCTCGAACCCACGAATGTGAGATCATGACCTGAGCCGAAGTCGGAGGCTTAACCGACCCCCTCAACTGAGTTTTGATGTTTTACCAAAGTAGTAGTGAGTCTGAGTACAGATTTTTCTCTTTTGCTACTTGAATTGTCAGATGAACTGAGGGAAATGTTGACATATTCTGATGAAAGCTGAGAAACAGCTATCTGAATAGAAGTCTACTCCAAAAATAGAACCATTGTGTAAAAATGAGATTTTCCCAAATAAATAATTTTGCATTGATCTACTCTACACCTAGGCTGATCATTAAGGTCCCCAAATCACAGGACGAACATAGCCTCTGCTGTTCCAGCCTGTAAAAGGTTTAAAGAAAATATTGGCGAGCTTCCTCCTCAGCCATTTCCTTTTAGGCAGAAAAAACCCACAACTCTTGATAAAGTATCGTAAAATCTATAGCTTTAATCAATACATCACTGCAATTAACACTTTAAGATAAATTGCAGGTGTATTATAATTGGAAGGATAGATGTCAACATTATAATGAATATTATCCCTGAGTGGTGTAACTGATTCCTATCTAAGGAATTAAAGGTCTAGGTCTAAGGATCGATAAAAACTCAAATAAATGTATGCTTTTCCTAAAAGATTTATCCACAACATAATAATAAAGAGAATATAAGCTCTGATTTTTTAGAAAAGCCTAAACATAAAGTTTATCAAGAAGAAAGCAATAAAGAATTGGACAAAATGTCTGGTAAACTAATAAATGCTTAATTTGGGTAAGTAAAGTGCTATGCTTTTTTTCCTTTTTTAAAAAAATATGAAGTGTTAGAATATACTCTGAACCCAGCTAGGATTAGTCAATGACTATACATAAAGTATCATAGTTAAAACTTTTAAATCAAATATGCAGTCATAAAATAAGAGTAGAATGGACCAACACAAAATGTAGATTTAAAGCAGTTGGCCTTGATTTACAAAGCTGAGAATAGTCTCCGTGGTCAGGTGGAATCTGATCTATTTCTGATCTAGTTCGTATTCACCAACTCCATGCTTCATGTAACTAAGCCCCAGAATCTACACTGAATTCTGGTTCTGACGGCCATACTTAGATTTTCTCACATAGATATTCTTATTTTCATATTTCATGTTGGTAATGGGCAAGGGAACATTTTATTTCACAGCAGTAAGGAAGAAGAGTTAAGTATACAAAATCCAATGTGGATGCTTTGATTCCACATGATACCTCACAGATATGGCCACAGGTTTAGTTGGGCTTTGTTTTGTTAACTGCCAGTCCTTTTCAAATGAGACACTGTCAATAACAGGAAATTATGAATATTAAGTCAAGGGTATAGTTATCCACAAGTAAATTCAAGAATTAGGATGGTCTGTGGGTTATTTCAGAGATTGTAGAGGAGGAAGACTCTTTCTTGAAGTTTTCAAAAACAAGGATGCAAGTGCTGTACGTGTCGAGGAAACTTCTCTTGTAGGAATCCTGCCTCGTCTTCCTTCCCAAATGTTAGGAGTGAATTTATTTCCAGCTCCTAGGACGTCCTTTACTGTGGAGGTACCTTGCAACAGAGCAAAAGTAGTCTTTTCTCTGCCCCTTACTCACTTCTCCTTTCATATTTAGCAGCAGGAGCTGGGCACACATGGGTACAATTCTCCCATCTTTCCTCTTCCAGGTGTTTACTTATTCAGAAAGCACATGGTCTGATCTGTTTTCAGCAATACAGCAAACGTAGCAATAGAAGTTCCCTGTGAGGTAGGCAAAGTGGAAGTGAAAGTACCCAGGGTGTTGGGACAGAGTGGTGAGTACCTCGAAGTCTTTAGGTTCATTACTATCACTGCACACCCAAACTATGTCCTCCAATCAAGTCTTTATCTGTAATAACTCCTTATTTATCTCTCAGTTGGCTGATAATTCAGCTAGGAGGAAGGAGGCATACAAATTATGGGCGTGCTGAAACTTGACACCAATACAGAGCTCCTCCCAAAGCTCCACAAAGTTCAATTTTTTCAGCCACATCAGTTAACTAGCATTATTTAGAAACATTCTCAATTTTCCACTATTTGCCTCTGAAATTACATATTAAATGCATGCTGGTAAGTAAAAAACATGCTAGCTTTCAACTGATATTTTAATAATGGAGGGAGGTTTGCCTGAAAAGGAATTGAAGAGCTGACCAAGTCGTGACAGAATTAGGGTTTGAAGTTTATGCTAAAGAATGAGCGGGGTACCTGGGTGGCTCAGTGACTTTGATTCGTGTCATAATCTCATGGCTTGTGAGTTCGTGCCCCTCATCAGGCAGTCAGCACAGAGCCTGCTTTGGATCCTCCATCCCCTTCTCTCTGCCTCTCCCCTGCTTGCATGCTCTCTCTCTCTCTTTCTTTCTCAAAAATAAATAAACATTTTTAAAAAAGAATGAGTAACTCATAGTTAGAGGGACACAACCAAGTTGGGGGAAGCTTGCAGTTTTTTTGCAAATTTGATACATGCGGGAGAGAGAGTGGGACTAGCGCCACAATGCAGGATCACGGAGGTGAAGGGCAAACCTGAACTGACGTAGCAGGGTCCAGAATATGCGAAGTCTTGAGAGCAAACCTGAGGCCTTTCTCCTGCAGGCAGTTAAAGAGCCTGTCAAAAGCTTAGCTAAGCTACTCCTTGGTATTGCTGTCTTGGCATCCATTTTATTTGGCCAAAGGGCTTGCAGTGATCTTACACTGATACTAGCCCCTCATGCAGCGCACGTCCTAGGTAACAGCCCCCAGAGTCACACACACAAACACAAATTCCTGATATGACTTCCCCAGTTGCCCTTATGATCTAAAGCCCTCCCTTCTTCCCAGAGCTGTCCCCTGTGTGTCCCCTAGATAGGGCACCCATGAAGCTTACCAAAACCCTGCTCTTTTGGTTTGATTCAACCAATTCAGCCTTAACACAGGGAACCTGAAAGCACTCCACCCACAGACACTAAATAAAGCACATTCCCCAGGTGGTTTAGCCCTCTCTGCCTTGACCTCCCCACGTGGGCCCTTGAAGTGCCATGCACTTCCCCAGGATATATGAGTTCTCGATTGCAATTTCTCTTCTCTGTTTTTGAGCAACAACTCACTGTCTGGCACCCTGTGCTCCACTCAACAAAGGTTAACTTAACAAAATCATAACAGAACCACTAAAAATTTTTTTAAGTAGAGAAAAAAATAATCTGAAGACGAAGATTTAGAAATGCTACTTTGATTTTTTAAAATGCAAGGTGGACAGACTTAAGACAATCAAATACCATTAAGTAGGAAGTTTGAAGTGACTAGACTCTCAACAAGCTTCCTTTCTTGTCTGAATGATCAAGTTTATTTAAAGCAAAAGCTATGATGAGTCTCCACTTGGTCACTTACTATTCACTCCTCAGGCCGCCACAAGGATTTCTGCACTGGAAATGGTTCTTGCTAAAGTACCACTGATGCACCAATTGCTAAGCCCATGGGCATTTTTTTTCATTTCCTATCTTACCTAAACAATCATTAGCAAAGAAGATAACTGACCACATCTTCTACATTAGTTTGCTAAAGCTACCATAACAAAACAAACAAAAACATGTCAAAACAAACATACAAACTGGGTGGCTTAAGCAACAGAAATATATTGTCTCACAATTCGGAGGGCTAGAAGTTTGAAATCAAGGTGTCTGTAGGATTGGTTACTTCTGAGGGCTGTGGAGGAAGATTCTGTTCCAAACCTCTATCCATGGCTTAGATGGTCATCTTCATGTTCACATGGCACTCTCTCCGTATGTGTATCTGTGTCCAAATTTTCCCTTTTTATAAGGGCACGAATCATATTGGACTAGGGCCCACCCTTCCAAATTTGATTACATTCTGAGGTACTAGGGTTTAGGACTTTAACTCGTAACAGCCTCCTTCTTGACATTTTCCTCCCTTGGATTCCTTAGAGCTCTCTCTTAATACATCTCTGACCACTCTTTCCTTCTGGTTTCTCTTCCTGCAGATGCCCCTTAAGTGTTGGTGTTTCCCAGCATTCTGTACTCCTTCCTCCTGCTTTTTCTTCCACCTGCTATCCATCCAGGGCCCCATGCTTGCATGGCTTTTACTGTCGTATACATAGGGATGTCTTCAAAATCTATATCTGAAGTCCAATTGCTTGCATTTGTCAAAACCCATAAAACTGTGCAGCACAAAGAATAATCATTTTCGTGTGCAAATTAGAAAAAAAATTCATTTATGAAGTCAGGGGATTTCAGATCAAGTAGGGAATGTGACCAAGACATGTAACTTACTACAAATGAATTTACCTTATGGAGTAGAGGGAAAGGTGTTGACTTCTGTAACTGAAAATGAATGAGTTCTATAAGACTAAGGACAGAAGAAACTGTATTTACAAGCACTGTACTTTGTTCATAAAGGTAGTTTTCATGGGAGTTCTGGCTAACAGTCCTGATATCACTATACACATACAGTAGAAATGAATAAGCAAATGGATGGCAGATGGTAGGAGCCAGGTCTTAAACTACTGGAATGGGAATTACAGACAAGCAAGGGAATGATCCATATGGTAATAGATTAGAGTTTCAGGCATCAGTGTGAACTCATGTTTACCTTAATATAGATACAGATGGTTACAGATAGAGATATTTATAGCTATGTGTATATAGAAAGGTCAGTATATACACATTCTTTCTTTTACCTGTCACCTGAAAAAGACTAGAAGTAATGACAGCTCAGAATTACTGAGCACCCTAGCATCTGTATCTTGTTTTCTAATACTATTCTCTAACAAAAGAAACCAGGGCTCCTTGGAAAAATGGCCAATCATAGGCCTAGATTAGCATGGAGCATCTTATAGTGCCAGAAAGTAAGGAAATGCTTAAAAATAAAAAAAACCCTCACAGCATCTGGGAATGTCAGAGGGACACAGGAGCCAGCTGGAAGACCTCCCAAGGGCCAAAGATGGACTAATTTGATAAATGAAGCCATAATGAATTATAACCCAAAGAATAAAAGGAATATCCACACATCCACACTGATATGAATAAATAATTAAATAAATTGACAAAGGGGGAAGAGTAACAAATCTCCTGTGCAGATGTCGACCTAACTGATGTTGATACTCTGCCCTCAAGGAGGTGGTGCATAGCTCCCTACCTCCTTAAATGCAGGCCATGAACAACGGCTTCCTTCCAAAGAGTACAGCAGGGAAAGGTAGAAAAAAGGCAACTTTAAGTGGAGAACTTGACAAACACTATCTCAGCCAGGTGTTCCAAGTCAACATCAGTGATAAGTCATACAAATAGTATGTACTCTTGATATGATGTGATGAGCCGGCCCTTAACCTCTGTGGTCATCCTCCCAAAACCCAGAATCCCAGACTAATCATGAGAGAAACATCAAATCGTCAGAGAAGGACATTCTACAAAATACCTGACCAGTACTCAAAATGGTCAAAAATAATGACAAAAAATAAATTTAAAAGTTCAAAAATAATGAAAGTTGAGAAATTGTTACAACCGAGAGGAGCCCAAGGACATACAACAACCAAATGTAATGTGATGTCCTGGATGGGATCATGGGACAGAAAAAGGACATTGGCTAAAAACTAAGGAAATCTGAATAAAGTATGGAAGTCAGCTAATGAAGATAAAATCCTGTAACTATTTATGAAATGTATGAGTGATGTCTTAATAGCACCTTCTTTCTTGCTACACGTACTTCTTGGATTGTGAGCAGCTGAAAGAGGATGGGCTTTGGCATCAATCAGACCAGATCTGATCTCAGCTTCACCCCTTGATAGCTGCTGGAGCCAGAAAAAGTTACTTTTCATTAGGCCTATTTCCTCATTTTTTTAAAAAAAGGTGCTTATATCTCTTCATAAGACTGTTGTAAGGATAAATGAGATAATGATATATAAGACACCTGCCAGAGTAATTGGCACATAGCAGGAGCTCAGTAAATACTAAAATGTATCCCTTTTGCAAATTACAATATTTGAAAGTTAAAAAGGGCAGGTCTTGTGTATTATGTAGGAAGGCTCAATGTTTACTTTAAGTCTCACATTGCAGATTAATCCTTTGCCACCTGACACTTAAGGGGTTGGTATCACTTGTCAGAAATTAAAATATTTTCAATGCAATATGCCTTTGATGAGGGATAAAGCTTGTATCAGCTGTTAGAACTTTTCATAAATCTTCACCTTGTACTCATTCAGTATTTGCTTGAGATCTAATTATATCTTGCCTATTTGAAAAGTCCTTTCTGAACATCCCTTATTTTATTAAGAAGAGAGCGGGTAAAGGAGAACAACCATTTCATTCTCTACCGTCAAATATGAAAAGCAATAGACACAGTGCATGTTGGTCATGAATTGAGCCTTAATAAAAGTGAGTTTTCTAATTGCAAAAAGGAAATTCAGTGACAGCGACCCAAAGAAGCCCAGAACTACATACTGTGCTGAAATACAAAAGCATAAGCCAAAAGGAAGAATGGGTTCATCCTCTATTTAGATACCAAAAACAAACCATCAAGCCCAGCTGATAGGAGCCAACTGATAATGACAATGATAAATTTTTTTTCAAAGGAATAAAAGAACTATTATGGGGGGAGAGGGAAACGACCTCAAAATGTGAATGGCAAAACAATGCAACTTCCAAAGTAATTTCCAGTTTTCTCACTGGCTGTGCAAAAAACTCCATTAGATTAGTCCTCACAGAACAAGAAGGAAGAGCAGCCTCTAGTGGCAGGTTAAGGATTTTACTAAGTGACCTGGCAGAAACCAAATGCCTTTATTTCTTTTACTACATGCTCTGAGCAGAAAACATATTTCATCCAAGGAACCTGCAGACGTTTGGAGCCAAGTCTGTTAATCAGCTTTAGCAATTATCTAAGGCAGTATTTTACTTTAAAGAATGAAATCACTGAAAAAACCTGAACGAAGACAGGTTGATGACTGAAGTCCAGTTCTCACTTAGTCTTCTCTCTCTAAACCAGGAGTGACCAAAAGTAGAAATACTCTGAGAGGACAACAGAAATCTCTCTACTACCTGAGAAACAAATGTCGGGTCATCTTTTCAAAGGGGGGCCCCTCTCTCCAACAGGGCAAGAGAAAGGCTGGGAATGTGCCAGATAAATGTTTTTTCTTCCCTGCACTTCTCTGTCCTTGGAACTCGAATCTACTCACCACTTCTGAAATTTAAAAATGAACGAACGAATAAACTGTACTTCCTCATCTGTTACTGCTACAAAAACACTGATATTACCTTTGGAGGAAATACTATCTTTGGAGTGGTGCTGGGAATATGAGGTTTGCCCGTATGGAAAGCTTTACTGCCCTGGGGTTAACCAGGCTCAACCAACATGGCACACTGTCTACAGGAACCGTCAGTACCCCTGTGAACATCCAGGGGTGGGCATTTTTTAAGTTCCCACGAAAGACACTGCCGGGGAATTGGGAAAAGCACCGAGAGCCTTTAACACAAACTGGGGACTGCGAGGAAGACCCAAGTCGCTCCATGAGAGGGGCCAAGCACGCAGCTTCACATCGCGTCGCCTCCCTGGACTGTCATCAGGCTCCACTTTTGGGAACGTGGGAAACCTCGCACGTCTTCCTGGTGTGTGACTCGGTTTCCTGGTTCTCAGGGGCCTCAGATGACCGCCTTCGCTCCCTCCTCCGCCCGGGCCCCGGTCCTCGAGGCGGGCGTCTGCCGCGGGGCTGCGGGCCCCCGGCTTCCGGCCCCCCTCTCCGGGTCACAGCGCCGCTCCACCTGGCAACGGGGAGCGAGAGGTGCGAGCCGAGAGGCCCAGAGCTCGAGCACGAAGCTCCCGGTTTCTCAAAATAAAAGGCCCGCTTGGTCGTGGAAAGGAAGAAGGAAGTTTTGGGAAAGACGCAGAGGTGACCGAAACCCCGGCGGGACCGAACTGGACTTCCCGGACCGGAATCCCCGCCCGGCGGAGGAGGCAGGAGGCCAGGAGGGGCCGCAGGCGCGCGCCAGGTGTTCGGGGCGGGGCTTCTGCGCTCGGTGGGCCCCGGACCCCCAGGAAGGGAAAGGGGAGGGGGCGGTCCGGGGCTGCGTGAGGCGAAGGTGGCACTTTGCCTGGACTTAGTCACGTCCCCACGGCAATACTGCTAATTGTTCCTTCGCTTGAGAAAGGGGAGTGGAGACAAAATGTTTTAAACCTCGTCAGGCCCCTAACTCCCACGAGTTCCTCCTGAAATTACTTCAAGGGGAGAGTGAATCATAAAACAATATTACCTTCTTTCCCATAATTAATATAATCATTTAATTTTTTAGAGTTCCTCTGCTTGTCTTTCACAGGTGCTTTCAAGTAAATTAATCTAGAGTATATTTTATTATCTTTTATTTATTAAAAATTCCCACCTCCTCATAGGAGTGCTGCCATGATGAATTAATATTTGCTAAGCACTTGGAAGGTGAAAACTACATAAAACTTGATGGAGTTACTAATATTGATACAGAAAAAAATAACTTGGTAGGACTGGTAACCCATGCTATGTGCGATCTTAACTGGAATTACATTGTGAAAAGGCTTTACAAAGGCAAAGTGGTCCACTGCAGAAATAATTATCCTGGAAACTCAAATTCCCCAGAAAATGGAATCCTGCTTTTGAAGAAAAAAAGTGAGTTTTGACTGATTTCGTTTGTTTTGTTCAATTATTATTGTTACATTTAAGGTCATCAGTTATATAAATGTAGTCACTTGAACAGCTTCTCTATTTTAATTTCTCCTTCCTTAAAGCAAGGTCTGCATTAACAGATTGGGAATTAGAGAACGTTCTTCCTTCCATAACAGCACAGCTAACTTATTTTATTTACATACTATAATAAAAATTTAAATAACACTCCAAAAATTTCAAATATTTTAATATCTGTATCATTACTCCCACAGCATATCTGACTAGTAGAGGGAAATAAGGTTAATAATGTATTTTATTTTTTTTAACGTTTACTTATTTTTGAGAGAGAGACACAGAGTGTGAGCCAGGTAGGGTCAGAGAGAGAGGGAGACACAGAATCGGAAGCAGGCTCCAGGCTCTGAGCTGTCAGCACAGAGCTCAACGTGGGGCTCGAACCCATGAACCATGAGATCATGACCTGAGCCAAAGTCAGCTGCTTAATCAACTGAGCCACCCAGGTGCCCCAATAATGTATTACTTTTCTGAGGTATATGACAACCAGAGCAAAGGTAAGCATTGTATCTAGACTTAGATTCCCAATTAAACATATTTCTTCCAGGACCCACTTTTAATTATTGGGACAACTGCTTTAATTCCTTCTCTTTACTTTGCCTGTGTCAACAGGGCCATAGCCATCATATCACATGGTGCCAAATGTGTTTCAAAAGTAATCTGAAGAGTTTTAGAGGAAAATTATTTTTTCAGTGCAGGGTTTTTAAATGTAGTGTTCTAAAATATCGAGAAAGCAGCTCCAATCAATATTATAAAACTTCCTTATATTCAAGCACAGAAAACACTAAAATTTAATATCGCAAAAGTAGGCCAGACCACTATCATCAACCTAATAGTCATCATCATTTATATCATTTATTAAATTACATGACGCAGCAGTGCCAAAAAGTGAAGTAATATTGTGAAGTCACTAGAGGGAGCAATTCTTTTTACTAAACTAGTATTACTTAGCTCTATATATTCAGTAGTCCTAGAGTGGATCTGGATACTCAACACACTTTGAGAATACAAATACGCTGAATTCAGGAACGAGATCTCAGCAAAGATGCACTGTCATTTCAAGGGTTATTTGGAAGTTTTCTTAAAATATCTGAGGAGAAAAGAGAATCTGAAAACAGACTAAGTCCAAGGTAGTAATACAGAAGCTGAACATCTGACAGCATCCCCATTTTATTTTAATTTTCACACATTTATACTTTTAGACAAGAAATTACTACCTACTAAATTGGCACAGTATCTTATCCATTAACACCAATCACAGTTTAAGAGCTAGTTTCCAAGTGTCTGGTATAAATGCAAATAAACTCCAGATTCAATGTAATAAAGATAATGTTTTACCTACACGACAGATGTTCAGGCCAATCCACACTTCTGCAATTCATTTCTATAGTTTGACTCTTTGTGACTTACCTTCAATTCATTTAGATTTGCATCCTATTTGCTATATTTAACACTTGGGTTTTAGCCAGAAAAGCATTTTAAGCAACAATTCATATGGAATTAACAAGTTGTATTTATGCAACTGTGCCTAAGTGTTTTTAGTCTTGATTGCCTGTTAAATGTTGATTTTTAATGATATATATTTGGCCCTTGAAGATACAATAAACTTTAGCTGTTATCATTGAATTCCACATTTTAATATCAAAGATGCTATATTTTTTAAATGTAGTATTATTTTATTTTTGAAATATTTCATTCAATACTATTTAGTGAATTTCTACCTGGTACTGAATACTGTTAAGATTGGATATACAAAGATAAATAAGAATAAGATCCAAGCTAGCTCACAATTTACTGATCTGTTTAAAATAAAATTTTCCACAATAATTTAATTATATTTATGTTTCAAAAGATACCTGTATATGTAAAAAGCTAAAGTCTTTACTGAAAAGGAGTGGCATGTCTTCCTTTTTTTTTTTTTTTCTTTTCCTTTTTAAATCTCTGGAAAATCATCACAAAAACTCAAACTTTAAAGAAAGGTTTTAGAGTCTTCCAACGCACAAGGCACGTTTAGAATATAAATTGTCAATTCTGACAGCTCCAAGTCAAGTATTTACTACTATTTATTTGTATGTGGATGGTCCAGATGTTCCAAACTGCATTCCCTGAACTCCTTTCCTTAAAACTCTTCTCCAAAAAAATGCAATCTGAATACATGTGCTATTGAATTGATAATTCTGATCGTGTTTCTGCTTAAGAATGAAGAAAAAGGATAGGTGACAAATGAATTCCTGGTAATGATCACTGTTTTCCACACTGAATCTCTTTTCTTTCCCACTGCACTGTCTCAAATAGTACATGTTTCTCCAGTGTGTTAATGTACTGGGTTAGCCATAGGCTTTTATGAACTATAATAATGTATCAAAGTACCTATGAAATTATATTCTAAAATACGAAGATGTATATTTTTGTTGTACTGATAGCATCATTTCAAATATTATTATGAAATAAATTAAAGTCTAAATATCAGAGTCGCTAAGGAAGAATGATAATCGAAATAGATTAGGGCTAAGGATTACAGAAGCTGAGAATGGGTTAATTTCTTTGAAGTCAAATACTGTGAAAACTCGCTTTCAGCTATGACTTAACGAAAAGGAATATTGAACTTCCATAAATATTCTGTATCCCAGCAATGAGATATTTTGTTATTGGCATATAATTTATAGGGAGCGGAGAAAAGAGAATCCATTCATCCTACATATTAGAATTAATTTCCTAAAAAAATAAGTAAAATTAATTTTCTTTTAAAGTTAAATGGGGTTAGCTCCCATTATAGAAAATAAGTAAAAAGCAATAACAAATTATACTCCATGTTGTGAGACATTTTGACTAAGCTATAATGTCCTTAAACCAAAAACAAAAAAGAAAAAAAACTAAACCTCCAAACATAGTTTAACAGTCGCTTTAGAAATAAAAAGCTATCAGCCTTTCTAAGAGTGAAAACAAATACATTAAATTTTCAGAATTTTCAATATTTAATATTGACACATATAAATAGCCATCCATTATTAAAAGTGGATACTCCTACCATTACCAGAAACATGCTTTCCTATAAATTTTCCAGATTCTAAACCCAGACCAATTCAGTTTTTCAGGAAACTGAATTTAATTGCAACATATGTTGAAAATGAGTGTTCTCCCTTCTCCTTAATAATAATTAAGCTTGCTTCATTTTACCAATGCAAGGAAAACAAATTTATATCTATTTGGGAAACATTGGCCCTTCACTTTTTATATATTGTCAGCTTATAAATGTTAATCCCAGAGGATCCCAGGGACTGGTGATTCCAGGATCACAGATTGGGGACATACTTTGTAAGAAGTGAAAAAAAGCAGCCATTTCCCTCTCAGTTATAAAGCAAAGAACTTAAGAACTTTGAACTACAATCTAAAAATCTTGGCATATTAACTGACATTTGGAAAGGCAAATATGCATGTGTGAATGTTGATGTATTTTTGAATACTTTGCCTTATGTATTTTTCTACTTAATCTAACTGGTAATATAAAATAAAAATAGTAATGGTAGACAAATAACTTAGGAGGCTTAGCCTGGGGGAGCAATGATAAGAAAAGACCTTGAACATAAGATTTTTCTAATACAGCAACTTACAAATGGGCTTTTACATTCTTGGGGAAGAGCTCAGAACACTGAGCCTGTGTAACATAAAAAAAGTTTATTTCAGACTTAAGGATGGCATTTTAATATACATTATTCTAGTAGAAATGTGATTACTATCTTAATAAATTTGAGAAATGAAACTGTTCTTTAAAAATATTTTATAATTATCATAATCTTCATTTTCAAAGTACACTAGATAAATCTATGTTTGCACAACATTCTCATATGTTGTGCATAAGTATTAATCCAAATTTATATGGTAAAACTGAGAAAGACTTCTTTCATAACTTCAGATATAACTGGTAAAATATTATGCTTTTGTTTTCCACATTTCTGTTTAAAAATATTATTACATTAGACACAATTATCTAGTTAGTAAAGTATTACAGACATATTGTTTTTATAAGTGTAAATATTATCATAGTGATAATTCCTAAGGTATTTTTAAGAGTGAGGACACTAGTTCATCTTCTCTGTTCCTTTATTTTTTTCTTAAAAAAATAATAATATAGCTCTATGAGTATTATGTTAAGAATTAAAAAACCTTGGGGGGGGCGCCTGAATGGTTCAGTCGGTTGAGTGTACGACTTCGGCTCAAGTCAGTGTCTCACCGTTCATGAGTTCAAGCCCAGCGTCAGGCTCTGTGCGGACAGCTCAGAGCCTGGAGCCTGCTTCAGATTCTGTCTCCCTCTCTCTGCACCTCCCCCGCTCACGCTCTGTCTCTGTCTCTCTGTCTCAAAAATGAATAAACATAAAAAGAAATTTAGAGAATAAATAAGTAAAAAATTAAAAAAAAAAAGAATTAAGAAACCTCAGGCATTGAAAGAGCACTTGTTGGGAGGGGCACTGGGTGTTTTATGTAAGCGGTAAACCACAGGAATCTACCCCAAAAGCCAAGAGCACATTTTACACACTGTATGTTAGTCAATTTGACAATAAATTGTATTTTAAAAAAAGAATTAAGAAATCTCTACTCTTTCCCCAACTCTGTCATCAGCAATTATAAGACTTTGTTTAACTGATTAAAAGCTTAACCCTTACATGTCATGTAATGGATCCTCTAGATGAACCTCAGATAATAGATAATGAGATGACTCTCAGTGGACAAAATGATTTATGCTAACCTAACTCTTTGTATTTTATGAGACATAAGTTGACTTTAAATCTTATAAATTATTCTAATCTGCAATATTCTGCTTTAAAATTAAGCCAAAGCTGGATCTGAACCTTTTTTTTAATTATTATTTTAAGTCTTTGAGAGAGACAGAGACAAGGTAAGCAGGGGAGAAACAGAGAGAGACGGAGAGGGTGAATCCCAGCAGGCCCCGCACCATCAGCACAGAGCCCCATTAGAGGCATGAACTCATGTACCCATGAGATCATGAGCTGAGCCCTAACCAAAAGTCAGACACTTAACCAACTGAGCCATTGAGGTGCCCCTGGATCCAAATTTTAGCTTCAGAAAATACATCTATTCCAGAGAAGTCTTCTTCTTCTTCTTTTTCTTAATCTTCACACAAAATAAGGAAAACAAGAGGTATCTTCCCTGTTACATTGTCTTTCTGCTTTGTTTCTAGATGGTCATGTAATTGGGAAAACACTAATTACATTTCACAGATCTACAACATGCCCACTCTGTCATCTATGACAAAACTTTTATAAGACTTTGGAGGGAATTCCTAAAAATCTGTTATTTATTGCATGTAACTGAGCAAATAAATGTATTTTAGATCAGATAGGAAAGCAGCCTTTGAAACACTTTGCAAAGTTTATCCAACATTTTAGCCCAGGATTTTTCTGTACTGCTTTTTTCTATAGGCGATAATCTAGCCTGTTGCAGCTCTTCCAAAGAGGAAATCATTATTATTATTATTTTTAGAGAATTGGATGCATCAAAAAAATTGCTTTCATATGCTATTTAAGATCTACCATTCTAGGGGCGTCTGGGTCACTCAGTTGGTTAAGCATCCAACTCTGGATTTTAGCTCAGGTCATGTTTGGTTCATAAGATTGAGCCTTGAGTCGGGCTCTACGCTGTCAGAGTGAAGCCTTCTAGGGACTCTCTCTCCCTCTCTCTCTGCCTCTCCTCTTCTCATGCTCTCTCTCTAAATAAATAAATGAACATTAAAAAATAAAAAATTAAAAAATCTACCATTTTATAATTTTTAGCCCTTTGTTCTTTTTCTTTCCTCTGAAGAAGCGGGATATATCTATTACATGTTTCCTATGCTACTGCTTTAAACACATGTACAGATGCTCTGTCACTCCTAAGTCTACTCAAGTTATCACCAGTTGTTCTCAGGTCCTCTTTATGTTGTGTTTTGTTGTTTCCACTATCCTGACAGTCCTTTAGTATTCTCAGGGACTTTGGCAATGTCTTTCAAAGTATGTGACTCAGACTATATACAGTATCTTAAACTATTATAAGTCTAGAAACTATTATAAGTCTAGAAAAATTAAAATTACTTCAAAACTTAGAGGTTCAGTGGGACTCCTGGCTGGCTCAGTTGGTGGATCATAGGACTCTTGATCTCAGGGGTTGAAAGTTTGAGCCCCATTTTGAGTGAAGTAAGATTACTGAAAAATAAAACCTTAAAAAAAGAAAACAACTTAGTGGCTCAGGAATTTGAGAATAGCATAGCTGGTAGTTTGGTTCAATGTATCTCATGCGATTACAGTCAAAATCTCAAGTAGGGGTACAATCCTTTGAAAATTTGGTCAGGGCTGGAGGATCACTTACTTGGCAGTGAAGTTCATGATGGCTCAGTTCTTTACCACAGGACTATCTGTCCTTAGGACTGCTTGAGGGTCCTTATGACGTGACATATGACTTCCCCCAGAGTGAGGGATCCAAAAGGGAGCAAGGCAGAAGCTATGCTATATTTTATGTTCTAGTCCTGAGAGCTACACATTGTCATTTTCATAATTTACTATTAATTATCCAGGTTAGACCTACCCAGTGTGGGAGGGGACTACACAGAGGCATGAATATTAGGACGCAAGGATTATTTGGGGGTTATAGCAGAGGCTGACACTAGAGTCCATCCTCTACCCTCAAAGACGAAACTCCCGCTCACAGGTAAATTATACTCTCCCCCATTATAGTACCATCTCCAAGTCTACAATCTTGTCATCTTAACGAGGCCCAGATGTGAATGAGGCTTCCTGGGTGTGGTTCCTGGAGCATAGCTCTTTGAAAACAGTTCCTTGATCTGAAGCCATGGGAACTAAAGAAATAAGATATCTACCTTCCCCCCACCTCCCACTGACACACACTCAACATACAGTGGTGGGGAAGGAATAGGACAACGACTCTAGATGCTCCTGTTCAAAGAGGGAAAATGAAGAATACAGGAATCACTGGTCCATAGCAATTCTGTAGTCCAGACAGGCGGATATTAGAAGTTCCTTTACTAGAACTTATTTCTATTGCTTCCTGGGAATGATTTCCCATGACTTTTGAATCTGATCTTTAGGCTTTTGGTTCTGCCTTCTGGGTCAATTAATTTTATTTTTTTATGAAAGGTAGGTAGTCTAGATTTATAACTGTGTGGTTTTCTGAATCTGGCTTCTGTCTGTAGTTTTCAGGTCCAAAGTCTTTTTTTTTCTTTTTTCTATCTGTGTTCTTTTCAGTCCAAGGTGCTGGTATTTCTAACAATCAAATACTTTAAAATTTTTTGTGAGTCTCCTATGAATCTTCCTGGGATATACTCCATTATCAAAAACCATACCTGCAGATCTGTTTGAGATAACCCTTCTCTTGTTAGGGTTTCTGCTGAGATTACTGAAGGACTGAATTATTGAGATTTCTAGGGACTTAAGCTAGAAGCCCTCAGGTCTGACTGGGTGGCTGTCTTGAGTCATAAGATTTTTCTAAGGTCTTAGCAAAGAATTTTACAACCTTACCCTCATTTTTCTACCATAATTGCCTGGAAATGCCCAGACTTTATCTTTGTTCAGAAACCATTTCTTTGGGGGGTGTCTGGCTAGCTCAGATGGAAGAGAACTCAACTCTTGATCTCCAGGTCATGAGTTCAAGCCCCACATTGGATGTACCAATTACTTAAGTAAATTTAAAACAAAACCAAACAAAAAAGAAGAAGAAACAATTTCCTTATTTTAGCATTGTTTCCCATCTTGAGAAGCTGGCAATTTCCAAGACTAGTAAGTCTTGGCATTTTTTGGTTTAACATTCCTGCTTTTAGCTTTTTTCCCTCATCCTCATATTTGACTATACACAGCAAGAAGGAATCAAGCAGCACCTTGAACGCTGTAACTGAAAATTCCTTAACTAGGACACCCAATGTGTTAGATATATTTTCTATTTCCCACATCACTTCAGGTGACCGTGTTACTTTACTTTACTTTCTGCCACTATATTAAAACTATCCTCATTTTCTAGCCTTGGAAGCCACACCTCATCATTTCCACAGTGCCCTATTAACTATGTAGGTTAATTGTATTCATTGTGGGAGGGGACTGCCAGAAGATGTCACTTATAGGAGCCTAGAATCATTGGGTTCATCATGAAGTCTGGCTACTACATCCACTAAAATCTTTGATAATTTAATTTTTGTTTCTATTAAGCCATTTTGGCATTTATTGACTTTTTAATTTAAAAATTACCTATATCTATCATTAAACTCCAATTGTAGTTTCAATTATGTATTCCAATCTTTTGTTAACAATTTTTTAACATTTTTTATTCATTTTTTGAAAGACTGTGAGCAGGGGAGGGGTAGAGAGAGAGAGGGAGACACAGAATCCAAAGCAGGCTCCAGGCTCTGAGCTGTCAGCACAGAGCCCAATGTGAAGCTTGAACCCACAAACCGTGAGATCATGACTTGAGCCAACATCTGACACTTAACTGACTGAGCCACCCAGGCACCCCAATGTATTCCAACTTTTTCAGATCTTTTCAAATTTTAATTCTGCCATATCAATAACACTTCATAGCTTTGAATTACTGATAAATAAGATAGATTATGGAATTTTAAAACTGTAATTCACTGATAAAAGTATTATCAAACATGTGTCTCTAGGCCTATTTATATGTTCAGTTAATAAAGTAAGTACACATATCTTCACTTATACCATTATAGAAATGACACATACATTTAATTCGTTTTTTATCAAATATAAATAAGGGTCCATTTTTCCTGTGCAGTATGCTACACAGTGGACAGCTGCAACTTTATCAGGAATTCTAACATATTTTAAAAGATTGACCAATTAGGTAAAATCCTCGAGAGTACAATGTTTTAAATTCTCTAGTTTGAAAACCTGAAAAATATAAGTTATTTGCTAACTTATTGTGCAAATTATCAGCCTTTGCCAAAATTATGATACAATAAATTCATTATCCTTTCCTCACTAAAACTCCTTAAGGATATTAACAATGTATTTGTAATTGTTTTCTCCCATTTGACTTAGCAAAATGCTCCAAGCTCATAGATCCTTAAGAAATACTTTTTAACTGGTAAATTGGTTAATAAATTATTAACAGATCATGAATTCTCTCTCTAAAGTTTCTTGGTACCCAGTTCCTCTTGCCTGTACCAATTACCCTACCAAAGTCTTCCCTCAATGTTCCAAGATGAGAATCTTTTTCAGTCTCCTTCTATTCAATCAAAATTTAACAATTTTTGATAAGGAAGAAGTTGAACAACCTAATAACATTTAGGGACAATTTGTTGTCTATGTCCGAACCCATATTAGGCTGTCTAATAATGTG
Source organism: Suricata suricatta (assembly GCF_006229205.1). Classification (NCBI taxonomy): domain Eukaryota; kingdom Metazoa; phylum Chordata; class Mammalia; order Carnivora; family Herpestidae; genus Suricata; species Suricata suricatta. The sequence continues at coordinate 106,195,369 of NC_043700.1, read as the reverse complement.
GATTTTCTGATACAGTTGACAAATAAATAAAAAGTTTTGAGCAAGCTTTTGACTGCCTTACAACCATGATAGGTTGCCATCAATTCACTTTTTTAGTAAGATCAGTCTTGGTTGAACATATCAATTGTTGAATTCTCTATCAGGAAACTCCACTCTTCCTAATACTGGGATTCCAAAAGTATATTTCTCACTACGTGCCTTACCATGATTCCTTTTTTTTTTTTTTTTTTTTTTTTTTTTTTTTTTTTGTTCTCCTAACTTAGGAAACTGGTCTTTAAATGAATAGCATTTCCCTATTTCTGCTAATTGGCTCATCATTCAGTCAGTCACATAAAGTCAAAAACTTTGTTGAAGTTGTCCTTTCCCTAAGCCCTCTCTCCAAAGTAGGCTTTTGGCTAGGTTTCTCAGCTCTACCTTTTCCTTTATCTCTACCATACCCCAATTTAAACCTTTTAGTTCTTTTTGCAGTGTGGTTACACACACACATCCTTGTCATACAACATTTATCCATTCATTACTTTGCTCAAAAACCTCACTCCCGTCTACTCAGTCAGTACCTACACAATGAACTCCAAACTTCTGAATTTAATTTTCAATGTCTATCACATTCTAGTTAAAATTTAGCTTTCTAGCTTTACTTCCACTACTTGGACACAGTGGATTATTTTGTCCACGAAACTCATCCCACATCTACCATTAAATCTCTATTGCACTTTTCCGTATACCTGAAATGTTCTCCCTCCACTTCTGTGAAAGCCTCGCCCATCTTTCAAACCCAAAATTAAGAGTTATCTCAAACGTGATGCTTTAATCCTCCCAGCCAGAAGTATTCTCACTCTTTTCTGAAAGTGCAAGGTACTCCGTACCACTCCTAAGGTACCTACTGAATTCTAAGGTAGGGTCCAGTTACGTGCTTACGTGATTTAACTCTTCTTATATAGTTTCAGTTCCCTGAGAACGTAGGTTGTATCATCCCATGTGTAGGATTTTAGCACATTTATTTTATTTAGAGGTGTTTTTCCCCGAGTTGGAACCATCATGGGATGAGTTGGTAAGTATTATACACTGATTTGGGGTGGTAAATAGCAACACAGTATAGTATGGTCAAGAGAAAAGCTGTTGGAAGTCAAATGATGCCAGATTTAAATTTGGTTTTACCAGTTTCTAGTTACATGATTTGCAGCAAATCAGTTAATCTCTTGGCATCTCAGTTTATCTGTAAGATGGGAACGAATGCCAATTTCATAGATTTGTTGCCATCATTCACAAGGTGTTGAGTATAACGCACTTATCTTAATAAATAATTGTTACCTTCCTCTCTTTTTGTGTTTGAAGAAGTGTTTGATACCTTTAATTAAATAAATGAACTATTTAGAACATAAGAACATTATGACTTATAATTTAAATATGCACATATATTTAATAATTAAGAAAAACATTAGAAGGATATAGAAGACAGGATAAAAATGGAAGAACAAAGTAAGAATCAAAATAGCACATTTTTTTAAAGTGAGCAAGAAAAAATTAATTTTTGAGATAGACTTATAGCCTTAACTCTTCAGACTACACTGGGAATTTCTTACAATTTTTAGTGGGAAAAACCTAATTATCTATTTTTAATTGTAATAGTTCACATCTTAAATTACATATAAAAATGTTTAATACTGTAGCTTATGGGAGGCCGCGCCAGTCTCCAGATTCTCAGCCACTGGGGAATTTCTGTGCCAGACCACCCAGTACGAAAGTGAAAAGTTGGTACCTTTGCCAGTGTGGAAATTTCTTCAGAAAAGAGCTTTAAACTGTTGTAACCATTTTCCCTCAGGAAGAACAAGATGGGGTGGAGATATATAAGAAATTACTGGACAAACACTAATTGTCCAAGTTTCAAAGTAATAATCAAAAAATGGAATTAACGCCTTTAGCATCACAACTCTCCAAAACATAAGTCTATTTATATAGATTTGGGCTGGCTTGTTTCAGTCAATTTCTTTGGAAGACACAAACATATAGGAATAAGGCTAGAATTTCAAGGCAAGTCACGCTATTTAGTTATAGTTGATTTGGGTTTTGTTCATTTTTTATAATCTTTCTCAAAATGTCTTTAGAAACAAAGCAAATAGTAGTACTCCAATAGCATTTACCTTTGAAATCTTGTTTTAAGTTTCTTGGGATAGCCTCTCACGATAAAAGTGAAAGAGAAATCCAAATAGTGGTTAAACCTGGAGAGGGTATAGAAAGGTGCACAGAATGAGAGTCGTTGCTCATAATTCTTTCTTTCTGGAAAAACTAATATTTGACATCTTTTATCTTTAAAGGTATTATATCATCTATAATTGGGAACAGTATGAAAAATCTAGTTTCTTGGACTAATGCAGAACAGATGTTTGTAAAAGTGTCTGAAATATAAGAGACTTTCAATAAATATTATTGTGTTGGCAAAAAAACTTAACAGGCACGTATGTGTTTGTGTACACAACTCTCCTTCTACCCTTCAATACTTCCCAGGCAGTGTTAGTAGAGGCACCAGAAGATAAGAGTTTCCTTCTTACATTGATGCCTCTGAGGATCCTGCAAAACAATCTTAAATTGTGGTTCCAAAAGCACTTTCTTCTGTTGTCCTCAGGGAAGAACACATTTATGGGGGCAGGAAAAGGGACACTCTATTAAAGTAAGAATTCTTTTGGTTGCAAGTAATTGAAACCCAATTTTAGTGGCATAAAACCAGGAAATAAATACTGACCTGAGTAGCAAAATCTCAGGAAGGGCATGGACCTCAAGGAACAAGAAACAGGGACTCTAGACAGGCCAAACCCTCTCTCCAGCCAACTGTTATCTGTGCTTCTCTCTGGGTCAGCTTTTTTCTTACCAGAGACCACGACCTTCTGCCCTGGAGAACCTCGCTCTTGCTGTCTCTTTATGAAAGGACTACTTCTCTCTAAATCCCACTTGAAAACTCCCAGAGAGGGACCAAAGAGCCAGCCTAGGTCGCATGCCTCCTCTTGTGAACAGAGAGACCATTTCTATAATTGGCAGCCTCCACTAGAACAATACAGTTTAAGTTAAAAAAAAAAAAAAAAAGCATTACCTCCAAAAAGAAGACACTTCTGTTTCCAGAAAGAGGAGAGCAGTGCTGGGCAGATGAAAGAAATATTCTTAAATTATACTTTTAAAAATCAAATTTTATTTATTAAATATGAAATAAAATACAATCTTCAGTTGTTTCTTATTTTCTGTAAGTTTATTTTTCTGTCTCTTAGTGTTTATCTCATATTTCTTCTATCTCAAATGTTTTTCTTTATTTTTTTAAATGTTTTTCTTTTTTTTAAAGATATTCTTCATTTAAAAAAATTTTTTTAATGTTTTTTATTTATTTTTGAGAGACGAAGAGAGACAGCATGAGCAGGGAGGGTCAGAGAGAGAGACACACACACACACACACACACAGAATCTGAAGCAGGCTCCAGGCTCTGAGCTAGCTGTCAGCACAGAGCCCGACGCAGGGCTCAAACCCACGAACCGTGAGATCATGACCTGAGCCAAAGCGGGACGCTTAACCGACTGAGACACCCAGGCGCCCCTCAAATGTTCTTAAACAGCATCCCTAAGTCCTATCCTTTCCTTTTTTCAATTCTGTGCTTAAGATTCACTTTCTTGGACTTCTTGTAAAATTCAGCAAATCAAGTGGAGCCTAGGTGATTCAGTCGGTTGGGCATCCTACTCTTGGTTTAGGCTGGGGTCATAGATCTCACAGTTTCTGGATTTGAGCCTGCATTGGGCTCTATGCTGGCAGCGTAGAGCCTGTGGGATTCTCTCTCCCTCTTTCACTCCCCACTTGTGCTGTTTCTCTCAAAATAAATAAACAAGCTTAAAAAACTGGCAAATAGATTTATCTCTATTTCCCCCCAAATGCTATTACAATGGTGTGGGTGGGGGAAGAGAGAGAAACCCTTAAGTGCAGAGAAGTGGGAAGACTGTAATAGATAAAAAGTGACGGAAAGTTTTGGAAGATAGGAAGTCCATATGGAGTGGATTAGTTACATACTCCAATGTAACAAATTACTCAAAATTTAACTTCTTGATAAATATTTAATTAATAATTAATACATTAAAATAAATATTTATTATCTCACTCAATTTTGAGGGTCAGGAATCTTGGGGTAGCTTAGGCTTGCAGTCAAGTTAGTGATCAGGGCTGCAGTCATTTAGACAGTTGGAGAATCCACTTCCAAGCTCATGCACATGGCTCTTGGCAGGAGGCTTCAGTTTCTCACTGTAAAGAAATACTTTATGCTCGTGAAATACTAACTACAAAGAGAGGAAATGTAATAATACAATGGAGAAGCTAGCTGATGCCACCTAAACCAAGTAAGCAATGTAACATCATGAAATTTTGTTTAAGCAGGTATTGTGTGCCTAAGAACACAGCATAACTTCTGTGATGTTTCTGAATATCATAGAATATATGTAATTGGAATCTAATCACGTGAAAACATCACACACACACACACACACACACACACACCAAACTGAAAAACATTATACAAAATAACCTATAATCTTTAAAAATGTTAAGTTAATGGAAGTGTGTTATGTGCTTTGATACACGTATGGGAGCACACAGGAGGGGCACCTTGACCTAATTCAATGCCAAAATATCAAGGAAGCCTTTTCCAGAGATATGTAAGCTGATACTGAGTTATCATTGAAAGGGACAATGAAGGGTGAGGAAAGGCAAGAAAGGAGGAAGCAGGTCGTAACATACAAGACCAAGGAAAAATCATTTCATAATATCCCCACTGATGTGTGTGTGCGTCTAGAGATTCTTTCTTTAATATTAGCAGGAGTTTGCTCCTTTTCCGATCATATCTAAAACGTCATAGTTCAAGGGCGCCTGGCTGGCTTAGTTGGTAGAGCATGCAACTCTTGGTCTTGGGATGTGAGTTCAATCCCCACACTGGAGGTAGAGATGACTTAAAAAATTATAATAATAAAATGTTACATTTCAAAATGATTAAGAGGTTATATCTATTACTTTAGTCTGAGAAACATGTCTTGAGACACACACAGAAGTAGAACAACTTTACCCTTGATGGTCTCAGTTACTATAATCATTTTTTTCAAACACCAATCATTTCATGAACTAGGCAACATTACTTTCATAGCACTCAATATATTTAATTAATCTATATATCTTTTATCAATGGCATTTTCTAATGACACCATCAGAAAGTAATACAGAAGACTGAATTCTTTTACAGCGGCCATTTGTTTAGATTGGTCTGATTTGTCAGACTGTGCCTGGTTTGAGTCCTATTCGAGGCCTGATCCTGCCACTCACTGGCCAGGCAGCCTGAAGCAAGTCACTTCTGGGCATCGGTTTCCTCATCTGACAAATAAACACAAAACAGTGTCTACTTTAGAGGATTGTTGTGAGAACTGATTGAGATAATATGTGAAAAACACTTAGCACAGTGCTGGGCTCATAGAAATATTCAATAAATCACATGTTTTGTATCACCCTATAGTTTTATTTAGAAAAGATTATACATAAAATCAGGTCAAAATATAATGGCACAAAACATTTGTAAAGTACTTTGAAAATAATATTGGCCCATTGTTTCTTGACTGCGTAGATCATTTTTAAATTGATGATTAGAGTGCCTGAACAATCAAAAGTAATTTTTCTATCTCATCTTATAGTTTCCCAGTCATCCTCCCCCTTGGTTATTTGAATCTTCAGCCATCTATTCTAGAGTGGCTTCCAAAGAACAGGAAGGCAGGGATGTAGAGATGGTTTCGAAAGCCATATAGGCACTGTAAAACTCACCTTACTGTAATTCTCTGCCATTTCAGCCCCCACATTTATATATTTGTTTGTTCATATATGTTTATTTGTTTAAAAAAGTTTTTTAGTACTTATTTTTGAGAGAGACAGAACGTGAGTGGGGGAGGGGCAGAGGGAGAGGGAGACACAGAATCCGAAGCAGGATCCAGGCTCTGAGCTGTCAGCACAGAGCCCAATGGGGGGCTCGAACTCATGAACCAAGAGATCATAACCTGAGCTGAAGTCAGACACTTAACTGACTGAGCCACCCAGGCACCCATTTTTTTTTTTTATCATAATAAGGTAAAACACTTTTTTTCCCTGGTATATAACAAGAATTATGAAATGTTTCATACTTGTCTCATCAAAAGTAATGCCAATATTCCTGCTGTTCTGGTGAAATGTATTTATTGTTTATGATAGCAATTGGCAAGAGGGAGTGGATAGGGTAAGTGATGCAGCAACTATTTTGCCACCAATAAGTTAATCAAAAAAGTTGTGGCTTATGGGGCAACATTAGCAGAAATAAAAATAACTGTGGTTTATTTGGTCTATGACTTTAGTCAGAATCTGATTTGGTTCATAATTTTGTGTTGTTCTGGGGTTGACTAACATTTTTATTTAACTTTTCAAGTTCCTTATCTCTAACTATAAAGATGAAAAAAATAATTTCGTGTATAGTATATTGTGAAGCACTTTGTTTTACTATATATTATGAAGAGTGAATTGTTAAGTGTGTAAAATAATTGTGGAGATAGGAGATCATATCGTAACCAGTAACATGATCCTGTATCCTGACATTATAAGCTGGGTCCATCTGTCATCTATGTGCCTCCTCCACCAACCACCAGATGCACATCTCTTTAGTGTCTCCCTAACCACACACATTCTCCAAGCTATTTATTAAGAAACACTAACATTTTTCTAGTATCTTACAAGCTCTGATCATCATCCTAAAAATGATGATTTGATTCATTATCCTAATAATGCTCTGATGTAATGAAAGTGACAGTCATCATGATTAAAAAAAAGATTAAGATAAAATTTCTGCTATAGAATTCTTTCACATATCTGATTTGTTGAGAGAAAATTGAAAATGAATTATAATTAATCTGATTTAATTCATGCTGATTCAATAAACTTTCATCTTTGAACTTTAATTTTTGTGAACAAAAGTTTTAATTACACCATCTGATCAGTAAGCATTTGTTGAACATCTACTATTTGACAAGTATTGTCCCAGGCTCCCACAAAACACTTAAAAGAAAATGACCCCAAAATCTCAACTCCCGGTAATAAATCCTAAGTGGTAATTGACAAAGGAATAATCTAGAACTTTCAGGTATGGGAACACTGAGGGCCTGTAAATGAAATTTTAAAAGTAAAAAGGAAGAGAATCCTGAGATTTAGAATTACCTCTAAAAGAGATGTTGAAGGAAGTTACAATGAAAAGGAATCAAAGAAGGGTGGTCATGGGACAGATCTGCGGAGAAAGACAACTTTCTACTAAGTTCTTATCTGAAAATGGAGGATGACAACGAAGGTGCTTTCCAACCATAAAAGGCAAAAGAAAAAAAATCACCAAAAAATACTGCTGAGCCAATAACAATAGGATATAGTACAAGAGAAACAAGTACCATTATATGGAAAGAAGCAGAAAGCAGCTCAGGTTACTGTATCTATATTATTTTAGAACACAGAATTTTGACAATGTGTCCAAGTCTACAAGTGGTAGTGTCAGGCAGAAGAGGACTTCCAAGTTGCGAATAGTAAACTAAACTGAGATTTACCACCTTGCTGGTCATAATGCCAAGGGTGATGCTAACTGAGATGAGAGCAGAGTGTTCAGTGACCCTTCCAAGATATCCAGCCTGCAAGGGGGCTCTGTAGAAGAATGTTCCCGGTCCCTCTGTTGCTATGAAAAGACATATATATTCCGATGTTGCATGTTTTACTTACTGGCCCTGATACCTTTAGTGTTCATACAAGCACTCTATATTTATGAATACAAATAGTTTACAAGTAGGCTATTGATTAGATAAAACCACTTTTTATATCTGGAGTTGTAAACACTACAAACAATCCAAAGCCTTGATTCAAAAGAGGGGGCAAATAGAGGATAATCCAAGAGCAACCAGAATTCTGGGGACAGCCAACTGTGGAGGAAAAGGGCAAAGGAGGAGGAGGAAATGAGGATGGCAGGAAATAAAGGGAAGGTAAAAGAAAAGGGATGTGAAGAGACAGACATCTTTCTCCCATCCATAAAGCTGTGTTGATAGCTCTTCCTCTCTGTCCTCTGACAACGCATTGCATGTGAATGCAGAGTCCAGCAGAGACTTGGGGCTGCCACTGTGGCCTCATCTTTCCACCTCCAGGGTGGTACCCCACCCAGATTCCTTTCTTGTCAAACTTGTTTCCAATCACCCAAGCCCTCTAGTCTATGACCTCTTGGTCAAACTGTCTGCTACCCAGGACACAAATAGATTGAGAGTGTCAGATAACATGGTAATTTGATGGGGGAGAAGACAGTTTGAGTGAACACTGCAAACCTCCCTATCCTGTCCCTTTCCCCAGCTACCTGCACCTTGAAAAGTAAATGTCCTAAAATTTCCACCTATGTTTCTCTGTGTCTCTAAGTCACTGTAGGCCAACTGAGTGTGACTCAGAAGTCTTTTTATTTCTTTGCCCTGATGTGTTCATTCCCTCTTGGGAGCCAGCTGGGAGAACATTTGAGTCAATTCTATTTTTCTTGGAGAAGTGGGGTAACACAAAGTTGGGTGATGATGATCTTGGGTTGTATTGCTCTTTGGGAATCACATAGATTACTGCTGCTCTGAAGGCAGAACCCTGACATTATATGAAGTGAGGAACATTCTGTAACTACATCTTACACTCAACGTCATTTCTCCTGGAACTAATTAATATACAACTAATACAAATAATGGTATTCACCACATGCCTGACGCCTGTTGAGTCTCTGAAACCTTGTTTCTTGAATGCCACCTGTTGCCAGTCTCCACCTTCTGCCAGAAATTCTCACAATCACTGTACAGGTTGTAAACACACTAGAGAAGAAGTGGCTTTTTAAGAAGTTAAGGCATGACCATGAGAGTAATGGAATGATGCATAGGCTCACACCAGATACACACACCACCATAGTCACTTTCTCATAACCCTAAGTACAAAGATTTGGGTGAGTGCTCTCAGTAAATATTATGCTGCTTCAATGAACAGGTCAGAGATAGACTCCAAGGTGTGGGTGGAGAGTAGGGGGTGTTACCTGTTAAAGAAATCTTTACTGAGATTTCCCTAGGCCAGGCACTGCATTTTGAGTAAAGCAGCTACTTTGGATAGAAATAAACTAATCACCTTAAGAAGTACAATTATTCAGCAGGTTGATTGGCAACTCCTGAAAGCCTTCTATAACATTCCAGCTTTCTCTTGTTAGCACCTAACTCAATCTCTTTTCTTGAATGGGCGAGAGGGGAATAGGGAGGTTAGCCAGAGGGAGGGAGAGATATACAAACGGAATCACCTTTCTATTCAGGGATTTACCAAACACCTCGAGTTGCTAATGATTCCAGGTGAGGGCATAAGAATTAAGGAGGTGCGCTCTATTTCCCCGCTGTTATCTTTCCGTAAGTTCTATATATTTGACTGGGCAAGTGGATTTAGTCAGTACTTATGTTTAAAAATAAATAAATAAATCAGAGTCGGAAACAGGCAGGGCCCAGGCGAAGGGGGACGGGTGCGACCTGAGCCTGGGATTTCAGCAGGACAGCTGGCCTGGGCGGGCACAGGGCTCAGCTCCCCGCCAGGCACCCCAGCCCATCCCCCCGCCCCTTGCGCCGCCCACCGTGCGCTGCCCGTCGGGCTCCGACCTGGGTTTGCGAAGCTCCGGCTCCTCTCTCTACCCGCCCAGCCTGCCTCCCGGGGTCCGTCCGGAGCCGACCGACCAGCCTGAGTTCTCGACCCTGTGGGCAGCGTCCCGTCCTAGAACCTCAGGTGCTCCCATTAACTTTGCTAAGACAGGAAAGGCTGCCCCAGACCTGCGTACCTCAAGTGTGAAAGGAGAGGACATTCGCTTGCGTTAGGAAGCCTGAACCTCAGGCCACTCACGGAGAACGGCGGGTTCGATCGCCCCCATCTCCCCCGCCTGCGCCTAACCTCAGCCGCCGGCGGCTCGCTGGTCCCTAGGAAGTGGATGCCAGAAGGGTCTGTGCACTGGGCCGGGGACGCAGCCGGGGCAGCTCCAGGCGCGGAGTTCTCTATAGGTCCTCTCTCCAGGGTCGGATAGATGATTCATTTTTATATGTAACGTTTTACCCCACTCTATAGCTCCGGCTGGTTAATGTTCAACCCCAGGGCTTCGAGAGGCAGCTCTAGGGAGGCAGGCAGGAATGACCCATTCAAGGTATATGGCCGCTCGGGAATGAAGGCACAGAAGCCCCGGAGAGGGTGAGGAGGGACGTGGTGGGGTGCGGGAGGGGTGGCTCCTCCGGCCGGGGCCTCCTTAGGCCGCCTCTGAGACTTCAGAGCAACCAGCGGCTCCGCGGCCCCGGCCCAGCAGGCGTCCCCGAGGCGCAGCCAGAAGGCCGCGCTCCGGCTGGGCCCCGACCGCCCACGACGCCGCCGC
>NC_043700.1:106168460-106184809 GCF_006229205.1 Suricata suricatta | reverse complement strand
CCCAGAAGGACCCCGGGGCGAGCCTGCGCTGCCCCAGCGTCCCGGCCTCGACGCTAGCTAGCCTGGCGCTGCCGGTTGGGGACGCCGGAGGGAGGTGGGCGCGCAGCGGCAGCTGAGGATTAGATTCCGGTTTTGTCCCAAGGGACGTGCAAACACTAGTGAAGGGACACGAAAGGGGTCCCCGGAGGTGCGCAGGTTGCCTTCTGGGCCGCCACTTCTCCGGGTGTCTCTGAAAAATATCGCCAGGGTAATGCGAGGCAGCACGACTTGCCATCGTCCTTTTTCCCTTGTTGAAGGGCCAAAAAAAAAAAAAAAAAAAAAAAGAACATTAAGATAAAGCAGCTGTTCTGGTCAATAGAAGGCGGCAGGCCACGGCTGTCCCCGATCTACAGTTCAGGCGCTTCAGTGAGGCCCAAGGCGAAGCTGCCCTTGGGGGTAAGTTCAGGTAGAGCAGCAGCACCCAGGGTCCTTCTAAGAGTTGGGCCACGTGGCTCCCGTGGAATCCTTGGGTCCAGAAGGTCCTGGTCAGATGTCCAGACTGCCATCTCTTGGAGCTCGGCGGTGGACCTGGCAGAGGTGGGGCGAGGGGGTGCTGCACGGGGAAAGGAGGTACCGGGCCGGGGAGGAGAGCTTCAGGCCTTGGAGCAGCAGCCTAGAATTCGCAGGCGGGATTTTTTTTTTTCCCCTGTCAAAGAAACAAACAAGACCCTGCCTCATCAGATAAAGAGTGGCTCCTAAGATTTCCCGGATTTTTAGCGAGGGTGGAGGCGCTAAGGTTAGTAGAACGCTGCGAATGAACACCACCCGAGGCCCGCAGAAGAAGGGTTTTATTTTACCTTTTTTAAAAGTTGATACTAAATTATTTTCTAACAAAGTGACCTGTCGTCTGTAGCGTTGGACTCAGGCCGGCAAAGCCCTTTCCTCGGTACTGGGGATGGCCTGCAAGGTCTCTTCCTCTGTCCACACTAGCGTTACCCACTCACCCGCTACCCGCACTCTGCCGGATGAAATCAGTCAGATATACCCGTCCGTAGCCAAACGTGAGCAGCCGAGTTAAGTGACGACAGAGAAGGGCCCCCGTAGTCCGTCCCAGAGTACAGAGAAAGATATCATCAAGCCTCAAGTGGGTGCAGCAACCCCACCCAGATACTCTGAGGAGCAGAGTTGAGGGGGTGGGTTGTTGACACCAACCGAACGGGGAAAGAGCCCAAGAACCGGGTTGCCACTAGCCTGGGATCCACGTGACATTCGATACGGTTTTCCACTGCCTTCTCAGGGACAGCTGAGACAGTTCTAGGTCTCATCTCCCCAGAGAGATGAGGATAAATATTCCCGCCCAGGACTGCGTGCCAGGGGGTCCCGCGCTCCCACAAACTGTCACAGAAGACAGAAAGGCTTTGCTACTTCTGGAAGGGAGAAGCATTGATAGAGAGTCCTGGGGCTCTAAGGAAACCATCCCAACCAAGCCTTAGCATGCTTGGTATATGAGATCCCAGCATCAACGGACCATTTTCTAAGTTGATAGAACAGGACAAAACCAAAAACAAACAAAAACACTTTGGAGTAGGTAAAGAAAACAGGAGAGTGGGAAGATTGGGGGGAGGGAGAAAGAGCCAGGGCAAAGTTGGGGTGGGGGAGCACCTTAAAGGTTTTTTGCTGGAAGGACAGGAGAACTAGGTCTGGAAAGATCCATCAAAGTCAGAGGGTGCAGACACACACCCTGCTCAAGGAGGACCCAATCAATAGTCTCAACTTCTCTTAGCCCTTCAGAGAGAAGAAAAAAAAAATGCACCCCCCCCACAACCCTCCAAAAACAAACACCTTTACCATACATCCATTAAAAGTTTTTTTAAAAAATGTTTTTAAAGAGGAATTTAGATAGTTCTTTTAGTCACTTTTTGGGCTAGGTAACTTAACCCTCAATTATCTCCTGTTTTCCACAATTACCACTGAACTGTTAATACATTGTTACAACACAAGTAGCAATGATTTTTAAAAGGCAATTAAGTAGAATAAAATACATCTTTAATGGTATATTCTGTTTTCTAGGCCTTCTCTAATCTTCAAACAAAATCTAAAATCAACATTTACATACAATGCATAAAATACTCAGAAGTGAATGAACTTATGCTTCCCAAACACAGTAAATTCTGTTTCTATTCTTTTCAGATAGAAAATTAACAAGGAAAAGGTCTCCCTTCTTGGGGGATGGCGCAGGGCGGGTTGGGAAGCAGGATGATAAATAAACTTTTAAGATGAGAATAAAATTTTCCTGCTTTCGTCTGGTAAATCCTGAAAGGAAAATCAGTTATGTGTCTAAAATCAGGTCTCTACTTAACCCATTATTTTTAAAAAATCTCTTCCTCAATTATCACTTTCTCAAGTTCAGTTAAAAAGGCAATTTTCAGATTAGGAACGCTGGGGGAGGAAGGATAGTTTTTGAAAAATTCCTTCTGAAAATCTGCTGCAAGAAGTTTCTACCGTTTACTTCCGAGACCTCTCCTCTCTCAATCGGCCACGTTTCTTGCTTCCCGGTGTGCTTAGATTAACTGCTGCTAGCCGGGAGTGGGGGGGGGGGGCGCTTATAAATCAATCAATAGGAACTCTATATTCATAAAGGCCTCTGATCTGATTACACCCTCTCCTCCCCCCCAACCCCACCCCCTGCCCCTAAAAAATTTACATCGGCTAGCCTGGGACTCCCAACGTAGCCAGCGTCGACGGAGAGCGGCGGTGGGAGGCTGTCCAGCCCCGGCGACGGCGGCAAAGGCGCCCGTGGATTAGGATGTGGATTGCAGGACAGACCTTTGTTTGGTCACATTCGCGACGCGGGGTGGGGGACGGGGGGTGGGGTATCCTCCTTTGAGAACGCGCCAGGTTTTATAGATTCTTCTTAAAAGAATTCGCTGATTTTCACAGGATTAATTTATGGGGCTTTCGAGGAATACTGGGACTTTAAAGATGCTCTTTATCATTTTCCCCATTATTTTTTGTTGTTGTTACACACTCTTAAAGTGTCCGGGTTTCAGCACCACGCAGGACAAGGGTGGGGGTGGAAGAAAGAGCAGGGCCGGGAGGCGAAGGGCAGGATTCACCTCCAAATCAAGACGCCTACACCGCTCAGATTGCCCAAACAGTTTTTAAAATTAAATTTCTAACCGAGTCCTGGGCAGTACAACTCAGATTTAGGACCTGGGAGGAAGTGGAGACAAACATGGGCCACATACACCTTTTCCCAGGTCTCCGCCAGTCTGAATTCGCTATTAGGGGAATGAAGAGTTTAAGCCTTAGGAATTTTAAAAGTTTAAAAACCGAGGGCAGGCGGGAGAAAGGGTTAGAGTAACAGGTGAGGGGTGGTTGTTTGGGGGAGGGGGGAGGAAAAAGCCCTTAGATCGCGAATTATCAGTGTGGGGTTCCTGCCCCAGCATCCCCGCCCCAGCCTCTGAGGGCGCAGAGGGCTGAGGCCTTCGAGGCCTGGGCTCCTGGGGGCCAGACCTCCCCGCTCGCCATCTTTGATCCCTAGCAGAGGAGGTTGGCGTTCGTGCTATAGATTACCTTAAAGGTTCCTTTAAGCACTTTAATACACAACTAGCTCAGAAATCATTAAGAGACCTAGAGAAGGAGAAAAAAAAATACCCTCACACTCACCAGTAATAAGTGTTGACATGTAGCAAAAATCGATTGAGTGGAACCGAGGTGGTGGCAGTAGCGATGGCTGAAGGGGGGACCCGCGTGGGAGCGGGAGGGGCGAGAGGACCGACTCCAGTGGCTCAGGAGCTAGGCTTTTCTCACTTGAAGGGAAAAAGAGGTGCAGAAAAGGGTTGGCGTGCGAGCGGGCATGGGTGTGGGGAAGAAGGGGGTTGAGGACGGGAATTCTTCTTGCTGGAAGTCCTGGAAAAGAAGCTGAGGTGGGAAAAAGGGCTTCCCAGCGGTCCCGAGTCTCCGCCCCCAAGCCCGCACCACTCAAGTTGGGGATGAGACAACTCTTCCCAAACCTCGACTTCCATTTTTGTTTTCTGGAGATTGATTGATTTCCTCGAAATAGAGTTCGATTTCAGCCAGCAAACTAGGCCCAGGTCCGTCTCCTGTATCCAGCTCTCCCAAGTCACCCTTGGACCTGCAGGGGACGCGAGTCCTCCCAGCAGGTCTCGTTAGCCCCCATCCCCAAATCCCCTCTCCTGGTCCCCTCCCTGCCCTCCCCCGCCGCCCCTCCCCCCATACCGGGCGGAGCTCGGGGAGGCCGGGACCGCTGGGCTCCGCGGCTCCAGAAGCCAAAGTCCGCCCGTGGGGACCATTTTCCTCTCCACTGCTCTCAAGTGAACAACAAGGACGGAGGTGACCCTCGGCCAAAGGGCTTTTATCTGCCCCCCACTGCCGCGTGATCCCTCCGTAGGTTAGAGGCAGAGCTTAAAAAAGAAAGAAGAAAGAAAGTTAATGTGCATTGAGCACTGATCTTAAATCGGGGACATTATCTGCGATCTCTTTAAGTGGCAGCAGCAGTCCCATGTAGAACAAAGACTCAGTGTCTGAGGCTCAAAAGCTTATAGGTAAAGTTTCAGTCAGATAAAAGTAACCTAAGCGCAAAAACACAGGTTTTCTCGGCTCCAGAAAACTGCTGTCTACTTTTCACTCCCTATTCCGTAGGGTTGTGTTTATCCTCGCCCACTGGGGGGAGGACGGTGACCAGAATAGCAAAGGACCTCAGGGTTTACCCCTCACTCCCCCTCCCCCAGCGCCTCGGTAATGAATTCCTTCGGACTAAGTCGTATTTGCTACGATTTGTTACGAAATCAAATTTCACATTAAAAAAAAAAAAAGCTGAAAACCACCAACAAAGGAAGAGCGGGTGCTTAAAGTTCTTTTAAACACTCACACGGTCCTCATTCCCGTTTAGATGTCAGAGGATGGGAGGGAGGGCCAGGGCTGTAATTCATCTTGATTTGCTTCATTGTCCCGCAGTTTGCAAACTATAATCCTGTATAATTTCAGGAACAAGCAGGTTTAGAATTAATGGGTCAATATTATTTAAAACAAAACACGGGGAGCATGACCTTTGCCTCAACTACATATTGCTCGACAAGACTCAGGAAATTCCACTCTAACCTCTCAACCCCTGGGCTCTTTGGGAAACTAAGGGGCTGTAGTTTTTAGAAATGGTCTTTGTTTCTTTTAATGTCTCGAAAGGATTTGGAAATAGAATGCAATATAACATGAAGAATCTCTCTACTTAAGCCTGAAAGATAAACGCGGAGAGGCCTAAATATTTTGAACTGGATGTGTTTCCTTGAAAACTTATTATAGATGTATTCCTCTTGAGAGGAATGTATATAAACTGTACATGTATACACATACACACACTTTTCCAGAACAATTTACTGGATGTATAGACTCCCCACCCCCCACCAAAGAAGTATATTTGAGAGTCATTCCAAGCTGGCATACTTTCTAAATTTCCTTTTTTCCTTTCTTCTTTCTCCCTAATATTATTTCCTAGCAATAATGGAATCCTCTGGGCTTAAGCCAAAGAAAAATCTGGGAGACAAGACCAGACAACCAGACTTTGCAGGCTTTCCCCCCACCCAGGGAGTGGCTTTTCTTTTTTCTTTTTCATTTCTGATGAATGACTATAATTTATTTCTACCAAATTTAAATACATTTTGCTGCCTTGTGTGTTTACGTGGGCAGAGGGAAACTGGTTTGTTTAGGAAGCGATGACTGAGAAACCCTAGTGAGGCGACAGAGGAGGGCAGAAAGAATCCAGACCAATTTGTACGTAGTATATTTTACTCCCATGAAATAAAACACATTTTTTCATATTTGCTGAAAAGTAAAACAATAATATTGTACGAAATGTTATACACAGGGTGGGTTGTACATAGCAGTTTCAGAAACATCATTGCATCCACCAGAGAAACTACTCTAAAACTGATATTCACACATTTTATAATAATAATATGTTAGAAACATACAGTGTGGCATTTAGTATATACATTCCTTTGCTCACAAGCGAAAAATCCTAATCGCTTCTGTATAACATGCTTTATTTTAAAGCCTAACCTTTAAAAACACTGTTGTGATAGTACTAACAACTGCTTTTTATAAAATTAATTTGACATTTCGATATATATACATCCTTTCAGTCATTTTAATGTTAACAATGCTAAACTTAAAAAATAACAAGCTTATAGTAATGTTAAAATGTCATATCCAGTCAAACATTTGTGTGTGTCCTTGCAACTGTTGGAAATACGTTTAGTGAAAGATGTCAGACTTGAGGAAATTCCTTTGAAATCAAAGGAGCTCTCTTTAATTCAGTGGTTTCCCTTTCTCTTTATATCTTCTCTTTCTCTCCCTTTCTTTAGTGCCCACGACCTTCTCGCGTAATTCCCAGTCTTTCAAGGGCAGCGTTGCCCCCTCCGGCACGGTCCTAGGATCCCGGTGCTGTGGGCGGGGCTCACACCGGCCGGTCCACCGCATACTGGCAAGCACTCAGGTTGGACGCCGGGTTCTGCACGCTGGCGTAGCCGAAGCTGGAGTGCTGCTTCGCTTTCAGTCTCAGGCTGGCCAGGCTCGAGTTACACGTGTCCCTGTAAACGTACGGAGGAGTCGGCGGCGCATAAGGACATGCGGGCGTCGGCACCGCGGAATTCAGCGACGGGCTGCTCAGGTTGTTCAAGTTATTCAGGCTGTTGAGGCTGGAGCCCGGGACGCCGGTCACGGCTGAGGGCACCATGCTGGACGACATGCTCATGGAGGAGATGGAATTGGGCGGGGAGAACATGCTCTGCGACGACAGAGGGTTGACGTTCATAGAGTTGAAGAAAGGGAAGCTCTTGGTGGACAGGGAGGCTGACGTGAGACCCTTGGCGGCCCAGTTGTTGTAGGAATAGCCCGGGTACATGTCGTCATAGGGCTGCATAAGCCCGTTGAACTGCGGCCCAAAGCCATTCTTGCACAGCTCGGCCTGCTGGTTGCGCTCCCGCTTTCTCCATTTGGCCCGGCGATTCTTAAACCAAACCTGGGGGGGGGGGGGGGGGAAGGCAAAGAAGCAAACAGATGCCACAGATCTGATTAGTAAAACCTGGGTCCCAGAAAGCACCAGAGGCCACCCATCTCCAACACACACACACACACACACACACACACACGCGCGCGCGGCCCTCCATAATCTCCCCCAACCCCCGACAGCCCGGCGGTTAGGAGCAGCCTAAACCGCGTCTAATCGAGGGAGGTCAGGCCCTGTGAGGCCCAGGCTCTGAACTGCGCCACAAACCCCAGTCCAACACCTGGCGGCCTGTGGAGGGCTTGTTCACTAACCCAGGCCCTCCTCAGGATCCAGACACACTTAACCGTAAAATAAACGTGGGGCAGCGGGTTTTCTGCCCAACCCTTACCCGGCCACCCTGCAAACTTGCTTCCAGTCCAAAGCCACAGACACTGTAATAAGGACGAGTGGCTAAGAGGGCACCAGAGGTCCGCGCTCTCTCACACAGCTCCTCCCTCCAGCCTCAGACCTTCCCTGCCGCCTCCCCCCCCCCCCCCCACGCCACAGAACTCGCTCTCACAACTGGCGCCAGGCCGAGACCCCTATCCTCGCCTAGAAAAATAACGAATTAAAAAGTAAAAGACCACCTCCCCTTCAGTCTCCTAAATTCCAAGAGCTTGGCTTGTAAATCTCCCAGAACCCAGAATAGGTCGCTCTGCAACCGCCCCCTCCCATCGTCGGCTCCTACTCATCCTCCGCCCACTCTAGGACAAGCCCCCCCCCCCCCCCCCCCCCCCCCCCCCCCCCCCCCCCCCCCCCCCCCCCCCCCCTCGCGTCCGGCACTGCTCCCGCCGGGCCCGGCCGGTTTGCTGGGTTTTGCAAGCTGTCGCTTGGCCCGGTCAGCCGCCACCCGGTGTCCCGTGGCCCCGACACAACCCTTCTCTCAATCCACATCGGACCCGCCCGTCGCCGCAGACAGCGGCTTTTGTGTATTGGAGCGAGGCCTGGCCCCAGATTTCAGAGCTGACACCGGTGATGTTTCACATTACACATCTCAGCCGGGCCCAGCCGCCTAATCCGCTTTTTTTTTTTTTTTTTGCCCCCTTTTCCCTTTCATTCTCGATTTTCTTTTTATCCTCCTTCCTCTTTGCACCGGACTGCTATAAAAAAAGCATGCTTCACTCCCACTTGGCTGGACACACAGCGGGCCTGGAAGGAGGCAGCCAGAGCAAGCGGCAGCCCAGTGTGGTAGAGGCGGGGACTTGGGAGGGATTGCTGGAAAGCTGGAGGGGTGGGAGAGGTCTTTTCTGAAGGATTCCGGGAGAACCCACTGATTGTGTTTTTATTTTAATTACTTGTAATTTTTACCCTAGGCCCTCTAAACTTTGCCCAGGCAAGAAGCGTACGTGCAAGGCCCGTTCCCCCGATGCACAGGAGAGCTCATCAAAGCCTGACCTTGCATAAAACCACGCGGCCAGAGTCAGAGCTCTAGCTTTGTGCAGTTAAACTAAAACCATCCCCAACTTCATCCCAGCTCTTATCCACCAGCATAGCCTCATAGCCTACACAAATGCAACCCGGAGAGTGCTGCCGTTCCCTCTGCTTTGGGAACGCATTTTGGTCTTTATTCTTTTCATCATTATTGCCATTCTTATTGTTTCCTTCTTTCTTCTCTGCTCTAACTGGAGGCTGTATTTTTCGATCCAGAATTACTTTGTTTTTGTTTTAACAGAAAAGCCTCTGGATCCTGCTATGTGTGCTTCTGCTTCCAGAATCCTAACACATTTGGAGTTTTCCACTGAACAGCATAAACCAGGGTGTTGCTACCGGGTAATTTATTTAAGTTCACTTTTGCTTTGCTACAAAGGTAAGCCCCTCCTTTACAAAAATAAAACTGTTATCATTGGGAACAAGGGTATGAGTAACAATCTCCTGAGAAAAGATAAATAAACCAAACCAAAAGTCCTTCTTCTTTATAACAGGATTGTAGTTGTGTATCACAAAACTAATGGGTAGGGTGTGGGAGAGACCTAGTGGCCGAAAACTCGAAAAGACTGTGTAAGGAGGATGAGGCTAGTAGAGAAAAAAGGCTGGGCTAGGCTGGGGACGAAAATTTCCCAAGGAGGACCAAGCCTTGCTGGTCTCTGGTGGGTTTTCCTTGTAAAAGGCGCACAGGTTGGAGCCTGTCCTCGGCTCCAGGCCTGGAAGGTATTTTTTTTAGCACTCTTCCGGCGACTGCAGGCCGGGTACACAATGCCCTGGGCAGGGAATACCACGCGGCCCAGGTCGGGAGGGCTCCGGTGGCGGGGCAGCGAGCGGGTGCGGCTGCCGGCGCCCGCGCCTGGCCTACGACCACTGTCTGCACGGGGCAGCTGTAACCTCGCAACTGGGGCTGCGGAGAGGCCTTCTGCCTTCGCGGAGGCACAGCAGCCGCGCCTGCCGGGAGGCTCTGCCTTCCACACTCCCTCCGGGTCTACGTGGCCCGCATTTCTACACTGCCTTCCTCCCTAGCCTCCCCAGGCTCCGTGCGGGGTCCTACCCGGACTCGGGCTTCCGTAAGGTTGGTCCACACGGCGATTTCTTCGCGCGTGGACATGTCCGGGTAGCGGTTCCTCTGGAAAGTGGCCTCCAGTTCCTGCAGCTGCTGGCTGGTGAAGTGAGTGCGCTGCCGCCGCTGCCGCTTCTTCTTGGACGGGTCTTCGGCGCCCACGTCCTCATTCTTTCCCTGCTGGCTCTTATCTTTTTCTGAGAACGAAACACAGAGAGGTTCCGGTCAGCATGTCCCACCTGCTACCCGGGAACTCCAAATGGAGCGGGCTGCAGAGGCCCGGGAAGCGATGGGCTGCCAGGCAGGGGAGGAGTGTGAGAGCGGCCTCTCCGGGCCGTGGTGAGCGCTGCGACTGCGGGGCGTGCAGACGTGATTGTGGGTGTGAGCGCCCCATCTCCTCCCCTCCCCCAGAGTCGCACGTTTTAGTTACATGTTTATCTCACTGTGAAGGCACATTCATTTTTATAGCCTCTGCTTTCAAGTATGTTTATACTCTCCTGCGCAGACACACCAAAGTTTTCCGGACACGTACACGCGCGCATTTTTCCAGACCCCCTCAGATCTCGCGGTTTCGGAAGACTAGTAAAGGTGGACTTTGGGATTCGGTTACCCACCCAAGTTCCTCTACCCTTTAGAAATACCGCCCCTTCTGCGGCATAGTTTCAGAAATACTTTTCTAACAAGAGGAGCTTCTCGGGAGCGGAGAGAACGGAGCCTGGTTTGGGGAGTCGGAGGTGGTGGCTTCTGAATGTCTTCGAAAGGAGATGCCGGGACTTTCGTGACGCAGAAAACACAAGGAGGCCAGCATAGGAATAGGGTAGACTAGAAGAATTGCTCGCGCGGTTCGCCCCACCCCAGCCAGGCGGTCGAGGTAAGGCGAAAGAAACTCGGGGCCAAAAGAATCCAGGCTCCGGAAGGGAAGCAGACTAAACGACCACTCCCACCACGCCTCCCCTTGGAGGGGTCGACTTCCTAGCTGGCAAGGAGAGCCCCGCGGCGTGGGGCTGCTGGACCCCGGGGTCTGCGGGGCCGCGCGGCGCCTTACCTGCGGCCTCGGGGCTGGAGGTGTCAGAGATGGTGTGCACCTCCAGCCTGTGCTTGGAAGAGTCCAGCGAGCGGGTCTGACCGGGAGCCAGTACTGAAGCCATGGCCAGCGGCTGGGGATGGTGACAGGAGGAAGACGAGGAGGCGGCCAATAGCTTGGTCCCTACTGCTCGGTGCTCCAAATGCAGCGGGCCTTTCATGCAGTTCATGGAAGAAGGAGCGCGCCGCCCTACAAGTCCTGGGCTGCCGCCCTGCCGTAGCCCCGTGGCCGCCGCCGCCTGCTCTGCTTTGCGCTATACGCGCCGAGTTTCCCTGCTGTGGCCGCCGCGGGCAAAGCCCGGGAGCACGATCCTGGCTGAGTCTTTTTGAACCGAGCGGCCCCCGCCTCCTTCGGAAGGCTCAAGCTTTAGGGTCCGGCGGCGGAAAGTCAGCGAGCAAACGGAGACATGGGATGTAGGTGGAAGGGCGCAGCTCGGAGCGTCTTTGGATAACAAGCTTCCAAGCTCCAAAGCGAAACAAGAGTGGGCAAAGACCCCTTTCTTCCCGCCCTCCCTCCCCCAAGTACCCCTCCAATAAGGAAAGCTAACAGAGATCGCGCTCTCTGCCCGCCCCCCGCGCGGCAGCCCTGACAGCAAAGTGTCAAGAGTGACAGGGACAGGTAGCTGATATTAGATTCCCCGCGGAGGCGGCTGCGGCTGCGGCTGCGGCAGCGACGCGGGCCTCTGGGCGCACCCTCCGTGGCACGCACACGCACACTCCCTCGGGCCGTCGAGCCCGAGCACGGCTTCGCAGCAGCTCTGCTCCCGGCACCCAGGCGAGCGACGGACTAGCTCTGCGGCTCCGAGCTTCCCTGTTGGCCTAACATCTTAAAACCAGAGGCGGGCTTCCTGGTGCCCAGACGTCACTTTGCCGCGGCCCTCCCAAAGCTCCCTGCCTCCGCCTCCTCCCAGACCCTTCGCCCAGCGGGAGTGACGTGGCACCGCACCAATCAGGAGGCCCCGAGCAGCGGCGGAGGGACAGCCCTGTCTGCACCTATCAGCTGTGCGGGGCTGGACTAATACCTCCCTGTGCCCACCAAGTCTACACCCGCCGGCTCCCCGGGAATTGTGCTCCGGCCCAGCGGAAGAAGGTCTTGCTTTTAGTTCAGGCAGGGAGGTGGAGAGAAGAGGCTGGGAGTAAAAGGCTCGGGAGAAAGGAGCGGAAAGGTACAAGAGCTGAAAGGTACAAGGATCAACAAGCCTCCCCGCGCCTTCCTTTTTGTATTTCACTACATCCATTTCCAAAAGAGAGATGTTTTTTTCTTCCTGTATGGAAAGGAGGCATGCTACTTAAAACCAGAAAAATTTACAAAACATCAACAAATCACCTCTCCGATCTTAAATTTTCCAAACAGCCTGTCAGGTGAATGCTGTACCAATCTGAAGAAGCTTTATTTTAATTGCAAAGAAGACAAAACCTTTAGAAGGCAGGCTAATAAATTAGAAATCAAGAAGCAAATGGACCCGTCAAAAGAAAATTACCTTGACTTTAAACGAACCGTTTGGTGGTTCACTCCGGATTTATACAAGAATAAAAAGTCGCCTCAGATCACGTTCTCTGTAATGCTTATTAGACCCCAGACAGAAAATACACAATAGACTAGAAACCCTAACCCAGCATTTTCAAAATGCTGAAAGCTTATCCATTCTACTTAGCGTTGATTAAGACACATATCCCAGATCTTTCAAATTCCTTGTACACTGTATTAAGCTTGTCCTAATACTAGAGAGATCCCGCTTTAAATTCGATTTTCTTGTTTACTTTATCAGTCAGATTCAAATCCATAACGCCTGCAGAATCAACAACCTTGAGCTAATTATATATTAAATATTGCTTTAATAAATTTTCATACAATTAAGAATGTTGCCAAATAACCACTTCCAAAGATTTTTTTATGTCATTTTATTTTTCTAGGGAACTCAAGACTGTTGAATCTTTAAAGCCCAAGCAGGTAGAGGCAGTAGAATGGGAGTGAAGGGCAAAAGTCTAGGAGAACACTCAGGTCAGAAAACCAAAGCCTTATCATTTATTTAAAAAAAAAAAAAAAAGAAAGAAAGAAAGATCTTGGGGACATCCAACTCTTAACACTATATAAAAAATTAATTTCCAAAGGAATTAAAGAAGTACAAACATATCATTCAAAATAACTTTTGAAAGTCCTTTTGTCCTTTGCTTCCTTAGGTCATCAGAGAGCACAAACTAATCTCTTCTGGGTTTCTGCATTGGTGATTGCTTTATTGTGGAGTTAGTGTTATCATCCCTGAATGTGTATTTGTTTGACATTACAGTCAATGATTTGTAACATCAGTATGAGGTATCTTCAGAAAACTCCCTCCTGTCCTTGTTCACAAGATTGGGAAACTTACTCAGTCAGGGCCAGAGTGATCAGGCAGAGGTCCTTTTATGTTTGTAACCCATGCGTCTCTCCTTCAATGGTCCCTCTCCGCCAAACCCTATCTGCAACCCCTCCCCCATTTTAAACACGCTTGAGAGCCAACCAAAGAAGCAAATGACGTTTGTTCTTCAGTTCCTCCCCAGAAGTATCATCCCACTTTAAGAAAAATTTAGCCGAAAGGAGGAATTTTCTTTATAGTAAGCTTTAAATCAGCATTTCTTGTTTTAACCTTTTGTTCCAGTTCACCCCATTCCAAGCATACACACACCTGCTCAGAGCAGGACACATCTGACACATATGACGAGTCTGCATTACTGAGGCTCATACATTCAGCTATATTAGGTCCTGCAATCTTATCACTAAATTATACATATTACACCGGCAGCCTGTTGGTAAAGAAGGTTAAATTAATTTACATTCTGCTCATTATCTGGTGCTTAAATGACGCATTTTATCCCTGAGATTTGGCGGAGAATCTCCTCAGACCCCACAGCGTTTCACCAAAGACAATGCTCTTACATTTGTAGTGGTTTTTAATCTGATAAGACTCTAATTTGCTTAAGTCTTTTAAATAAGGGTTTTAAATGTTTCTAGCCATTTTCTTATTGAATTTCCTCTAATTCCCCCAAGATCATAAAGTATATGTGTAAAGTAAATATTTCCTCCCATTGCACTGCCAGACGATGACCTATAACTAAGTCAATATGAATTCAGCTCTTTTCTGCCCAATGTGTTTACTAAGCATATTCCAGTTTCTTTTACTTTAAACCTCAGCAGAGCTCCGATCCCCAAAATAACACCCCCATGAAGCTTCCTTTCATAAAGAGATTCCATCATACGACCAAATGATAAACTACAGTGACATACTTTCTTTCTTGTATTAGTTTCTTTGAGATTCAAACCCTGGAGCTCTGATTTTTGGTGGAGGGTCTGGGTGTTTCTTAAAACTCCTTACTCGGGAGAGCTGAGAAGCTCCACAGAAACATACAGATTTCTAAGCTCGTCTCTCATTAAGCCCACAGAATTTTGATTTAAACTCGGTGGCTCTGTTAACTAATAGAACTCTCATCAAGGTAGATACACAAATGGGAAGACTTAGTCTCCAAACCAGCTTCCAAAGTCGCTGAAAAACCCAAGGGGGAGTGACAGCTCCTCATAGTGTCAAAGCATGGGAGAGGTTGGAAGTGCTGGTGATGTTTAGGCAGCATAAAAGCCTAAAAAGATAAGGAATCTTAAATTGTATCTATCCATTGCAAAGTCAAGTAGAGAATGAAGACAATTATCTGGAGATGCCTGGTTAAAGTAAAAAAAAAAATAACCATATCTATCTATCTACCTACCTATCATCTATCTAGATATGCACATATGAAATGCATACACACACCCCCACTCAACTGAGCCAATAAGGCATTTCTTTGCATTTTTCCAACCAGAGTTTCAACCTTCCTAATCTCCTAGTCACTTCACACCTGGTAAAATTGGCTGACCCCTCTCCCCCCTTTTCAGGCCCAACTCCATGGATGGTGGGAGTACACCAACATGAAAAGTCTAGATGGAGAAAAAGCAAGTGAGTAGTGGGAAACCAAAAAACACTTTTCAATGAAAACAGTGGTGGTGATGGTTGGCAACTTGGGAGACTTAATTTACCACAATGTTGTGGGTGCACAGATATCGGCAGTATAGATAAGGAAGGCTGAAAGTAATCCTATGTATTTTGCAGGTTGAGCACTACCTCTATACCCTCCCCCACCTCTGCACACTCTTCTTTGACTGGTTCTAGAAATCACTATGACTTCAGCCTCCATCACAGAAATTTCCAATCCAGAGAAAAATCAGGATGGGCACTTCGGCGAAGCTGGAGGTGCTGTAAGGCTTCCGCGGAGGGCAAGGGGTGGGGCAAGGGAAACCCAGTGAAAAGTTTAAGTTTTCAAGTCCAAAGACATTCAAGAATTGCCTCACTTGAGTTTTCTTTGCTTATTCTTTCAAAGCCAGACCCTTGAGGAGGGAAATGTGTGACACGGGGTCAGGCGTGTTTCGAGCTGCTGGTATTTGCCACCGATTACCAGTCTTAAGGTCTTATTTAATTTCACACTCTTTAGTGTTAGTCGCGCAAAGCCCCTCTGGCCTTCGAGCGGAGATTGGTTGGGTTATGCGGCCAAACTCTCCAATGCGGGATCCAAGTATGGACTTCTATCCAACCAAGCGATCCCCAGCTTTTGGTTGGGGGAAATCTGTCTTCAAAGCTCACCTAGCAGATCGCTCAATTAGATATCTCCCTGTGCTGTCAGACTTTAGAGGAGTGGGAGTCTTGAACTGGCCTCGGCCAGTTCAAGGCTGAGGTCCGCCCAGACTCGACTCGGAGCCGCGTGACAGGCCTGAGTGTGTGTGCATGCGCGTGTGGTGTAAGGCGCAGAGGTCAGATGAAGACCTTGCACCCTGCTCAAAAAGTGGCCCTTCTTCCCCTCCCTCTTCTGCCTGTCTTTTCTCCCTGCACTAATCAATCTGGAAAGGCTCCTTTACTGTATCCCATGCTCCAGGCACGAAGGGGAAGCACCCAGAAATTTAAAACTTTTCTGTGGTTGATCCCCTCCCACCCCATTCCCTAAATGGATTTTAAAAGTGCTGGTTTGTAAAAAGGGGCAGATTGTTTTCTGAATCATTAAGTCTGTGCACGTACTGAGCAACACCCACATTCTCTGGGTCTCTGCAAATGACACCCATATTTTAGTCCCACATTTGAGCTTAGGAGTAACTAGCTGAGGGTTCTCAGTGTGGGGGGAGGGACCCCCCCACACTGGCAGATGAAGAGAAAACAGGGATTAGCGGAAGCAGGACGGTTGGGGGGGGATACTGCTGAAATCATTAAACCCATGTGTTATAATGTCTTTTCACATTAGTTTGTTAAAACAACAGGTTTATTCCGAGAATGTTTAATCCCAGAAAACAACTAGTAAAAGTAGAGTGGTATAAATATGTTTTAGCAATGGGGGAGGAGGGATGAAAATGAAATAGAGATGAAAATGAGATATCCAGGTCTAGAGAGAACTGGCAAGGGACTAACTAAAGTCACTTTAAAAAATTGGATTAAAACTCACCTTTTTCTTTTTTCTCTATTTCTCCTCTCTAGCTCATGTCTGTCTCCCTTTTCTGTTTCTCTTGCTCTCCCTTTTTTCTGTCTTCCCTCTCCCAGACATGCTGGTAGCTAACATTCAGCATTAGTTGTCATGGTGACCATAAATCACATAAATCCAAAAATACCCACCTATAATCTGAGATGAAGCTTTTATTTCCCTGGCGAAATAATATTTTAAAAGCTGTCAGCTGACAAAAAAAAAAAA
>NC_043700.1:105632138-105819058 GCF_006229205.1 Suricata suricatta | reverse complement strand
GTAACTAAAGCTTCCCCAGTAACTCGTCTGGAGGTCATAAGACATGGGAAACTGAGGCTACTGTCTGTAGAAGAGATCCAAGGCCATAACATGATAGTAAAACACAGTATTTTCAGCCACTGATGTCACTTGAAAAGCCAGTAGCTTCTGGTGACGGAAGCACATATCTTGTCTGCAAACTCCAGAGATAGAGAAAATCTGTTCTTTCAGTTAGGGTGGCTAAACCACTGGACCCCACTGCCTGCCCAGCAGTCTTTGGCAGGTCCTCACCTCAGGAGCTTAGGAAGTTTTGTATTCAATGAGTTAAGCTGGTCTGCAAAATTAGCACAGAGGAAGCTACCAACTTTATGCATTATTTATCCATTTGTTTTTTTTTTACACTAATTTTGTAATAGATTAAAAATAGTTTATTTTTCAGGAGGCAACAATTACCGTTCAAGTAAAGTAAATGGTTGTTTCTTAAGTGATAGTTTCTCTTCTATCCTTTAAGACAAATGTCCTATCTATTTTGTCACAGCAATGGTAAATTTCTGAGGATTTCTCAAGGTAAAGTGTGCCAAATGGGACAGGATTTGGCTTGCATGGGTGATGCTACTACCTATTTATCTATCATTTCTCTCTCTTTTTAAGAAAATCTGGTATGGGGCACCTGGGTGGCTCAGTCGGTTGAGCGTCCGACTTCTGCTCAGGTCAGGATCTTACGGCTCGTGGGTCGGAGCCCCATGTTGGGCTCTGTGCTGACAGTTTGGAGCCTGGATCCTCTTTCACATTCTGTCTCTCTCTCTCTGCTCACACTCTGTCTGTCTGTCTGTCTCTCTCAAAAATAAATAAACATTAAAAAATTAAAAAAAATCCGTTATATTAAGTAACTGATGAAAAGAGCCCAGTTTATCTTTTTAGACAACAGAGTTATCAGTGGCTCACCACAGTGACGTAGGTATTACCAATAAGAGTAATACCTTGTTCATTACAGGCATCCCTGTCATTTAAATGATATATCATTCAATACAAAGATGGGATTTGATCAGCCACTGCGACACCAAAGGCTACATGTTTTTAGAGATTGAAAATATAAATGTTGTTTGGGGATGCCTGGCTTGCTCAGTCAGTAGAGCACATGACCCTTGATCTCAGGGTTGTGAGTTTGAGCCCCACACTAGGTATAGAGATTACTAAAAAACTAAATAAAAAATACATAATATAAACGCTGCTTGGAATTTGACATGTTTATTTTAAGTATTAACTTAGTTTTTGACAAATGAGCTCATTTGATAAGAGAATCTCTAACTAGATAATCTCTAACAATGTCTTCAGGCCCTCAATTTTATGTGTTTATGTGGCACTACTAATACAGAGTTTTATGTATCTCTAATGTAAAGTTGTCTATTTAAGACTATGATAGTTTTTAAAAGTATGTGATTGACCCAGAGAGGTCATATCAGTTTTTTAAAATAAACTGCCCCGCAACCAAAATTTACATTTTTGCCAGGAAGACAATTTTACTTGTTTAGATTATGCCGTAATCCCTGTTTTTCCTCATCCGCAGTTTATGACAAAACAGAACAGACAGTCATTTGTATGTGGGGCCACAATCAGTGAACATTATCGTGCAGGCTAATACTTCTAACCTCTCGGCCAGACTTTGGAAATCAATGTTCATTTCACACTGCACCCCCCACTCCCCAATACTGCTCCACAAATACCAATGCCAGGAGAGATGACCCCTTTTAATTCCTTAATATAGGCCACAGTTCTCTTTGATTTATAGAAGACTGGTGGTCTATTTATAAAATATGTATCTGCAAGATGCAGTTTATGAGAAACTTGGCTTCAGGGACACATTCATTCTAACTGCAGATGCAACTTTCATGTTTTATAATATCACCCTGACAGCTGTAATTTCAGATTAAAGATTTTTCATTCACATTCCCACCCTGATTGTTCTGTACGGTCCTTGTATTACCTTATTGTCGATACCGAGTGTTCACTCTATTGGGAGTCATTTAATAAGCAGCTGCCATTTAAAGTGTGGACAGAACATTTGTCTCAGCCAGGCCATCTCGAGGAGAGTCCCCTCGCACGTGGAGCTGGGACCTCTTCAAGAAAAACAACAGCTGGACTTCACTATTGTCCTGACTTTTCCTTTTCTGTGGTGGCTGGTTAAAATAAACACGGACGCTCTTGGTGAATTTCTGAATGCGTTTGTGAGTTTGTTATTTCAGTAACCAAATCGTCTACTCCATCAGCCTCTCATCCTCAATACCTTATCCCAGCCTGACCCCCATCTCCTGTATGGGTCAGGCTCTCCTTCTTTTCTAAGTTCTATAAATGTACATTCCTTTTAAAGTCACTTGTATTGGACAATAAGAATTGATCAATGTGAAGACTGCAGGTTAAGTGGATATCATCTTGCTTTTGGGGAGACTCATGTATTTGTTTGGATAGATTATGTGTGTAAATGATGAGACTGTAATTAAAGTAATATTAATTATAATAATAGGGCAATCTTCCAGAAATATAACGTTAAATCCCAGTTGGTCTATAAAGCCTTTGAGATCTCTGGTTGATGCATGAAAATGCATTCATGATTGGTAATGTTTTTATTTAGTGTCCACCTTTAAATTTCCTTAACTTGACAGCAGGGGATTAACTTTTGCAGCAGCCAGTGGTAAAAGGAAATAAAAAGAAAAAGTAGAGGAAAGCTTTAAAAAATGGACTCTTTCATGGCTAATTAAACTGGAATACAAATCAATCATTGGAAATAAGTGATGAATTTTTTATGACTATTAAGACGACTGTACCCTGTAGTGTTTGCTGTGCTCCGAAATTACAATTCCCATCAGTTTATAGGGTAATCGTTTACCTTAAGCTTTACCTTTATCTGTCATATTGATCTGAAACTCTCAGGGAAGGAGTGGAAAGGTAGGGTCTAAGTAAGTGCAGGGAGTAAAAATGTATCAGCTAAGAAACATCGGAACCTCCGTTTTGTCGACTACGACTTGT
This sequence comes from Suricata suricatta, assembly GCF_006229205.1. NCBI lineage: Eukaryota > Metazoa > Chordata > Mammalia > Carnivora > Herpestidae > Suricata > Suricata suricatta. The sequence continues at coordinate 105,816,055 of NC_043700.1, read as the reverse complement.
TTTTTCTTCACTGCATTTCGACTGTTAGAAAAGCACCTCAGTCCTAACTCCTCCAGCAAACTCAATTATGGTAAGCAGGCAGGCAGGAGGCGGCCTGGGCAGAAACCCAGCGGTGCCTTGAGTGACCGATTTTCCACTGATGACGTCACACTTCCCTGTTCCCCGCTAAGAATGAAGATTTAGATTCATCAGCAAGTTATTTGGAAATGGTTGCAATGTTAGATTCATACTAGGATATTAAAATGTTAAATTGAGGCAAATTTTTTTTTCTGAAGTATTTCCTAATATGAGCTCTAAGCTACTTTTCTGTATAATTTGTTTTCTGGGTGGACAATACTAGTTTTTTTTCCTTGAGTGGCGGGCAAACTTTTCACATAATGACAGGACTTTTCTTTCTACAAATGTCATATGCATATCGTGAGGGATAGTGTAAATTGGCTCTTGGTTTCACACTGAGATGATATGATAGCATACAATATTTCCAAAATAAAAATATTTTGACTCTATACATTTTTCTATAGATTTGTATAAATGTCTACAATATTTGCAAGATGAGGACCATGTACCTTGTCATAGACACAAGGTAAGGTATGAGGAAAACCATAGCAATGGTAATGAAATCCAAAATGCAATTACATCCACTTAGTAGAAGAACATCTCTGGCCTAAATTTCCCCTCCTGCCAATGTGGGATTCACACAGTCACTAGGGATTCGCAGACTGGTTCCTACACGTAAATATTACTTCTCTAGAGAGAGTGCCATACTAAGTGTCGAACTCTCAACCCTAGGAGATACTCAGGTCTCTGATCCAGCGTGGTGACCTTGTCTATGGAGCTGCCAGGGTTTCTTCTGGCTGTCTTAACACAATTCATACGTTATCACTCCCACGGTGAAAGAGCATCATCCACATCTTGGCCCAGCTCCTCTGTGTGTCACTGTCTGAGGGCAGCAATAAAGAATTAGGCCAGCTGCACCCACTAGGAGAGACTGTGGCCTGAAACATCTGCATTTCAAATCCAGCTCTAGATGAATAATAAATTGAGATGTCTCTGCCTTAAATTGGAAAAAGTGTCCCGTGACTAATCACGCCTATAAATGTGCTAGTATTAGAGTTTGGGGGAAAAAAATGAAGGCGTCTTCATTTTCTGCCTCTGCACTGTAGTGCTGATCTGCAGGTGGAAAAACCCAATTGGGAAAGCAATTGTTTTAAGAAAGGCCACAGATATTTACCTTTGATTTTTTCCTTGTTTTATTAAAAAGAGGAAAATAAAAGAAGTAGTTAATTAAAAAGAGAATGCAGAAAGGGTGCGGCACAGCAAAATCCTTTATAAAGGCAGCCATGCAACATCTAAATGAAATAAAAGATTTGGAGGGGCCAGGCCTTGGCAAGCTGGCTGTCTCACTATTTACTATAAACAAAGTATGGAGACCTCTGGAGGCTAATGGAGTTGTTGATTGGTATTTACTCATCCCAACAGGATCTGGTTTCTGATAATCTAGGACTCCCGCGTATTGACAAGTGTAGGCTGCTGGTGAACTAGTAGAGCCCACTTAAAGGTAGGGGAGAGGGGCTTGCTGGCGCTTTGTGGTTAGGTTGAGCTGAAAGACTGTTTATTTAGAATTCCTCCCAAGTCCTCTAGGACCCTAGCAAGGGCTACAGAAGTCAAATTCCCCAAAGCCCTGTGTATCTTTGTAGAAGTATCTGGTTGGTGAAAGACTAAATAAGAAATCTACAACATTCTTTAAAGGAGCCCAGAGCATTTTATCTGACATTTATACAGTGAATTTTGGTGAAGCATCATTTAAACATAAGCTATTTCGAGTTGAGTATGAATAAGTGAAATTCTTAACATTTGCTCTAATAGTAAATTTTTCAGAAAAAAAGGTAATCCATGCTTTTACTGATATGTTAATATTCTTTGCTTTTGTGCGCATTTTAGGGTTAAGGTTTTATTTTTCCCCCAGTTTCACTGAGATATAATTGACATGTAGCAGTGTATTAGTTTATACCTATAGTTATAAGGAGTGCAACATAACAAATGGATATATATATGTATATAGAATGTATATGTATTGTGTATCTATCTATCTATAAATTATGAACACATAAGTTTAGGTAACATCCATTACCTCATATAGCTACAGTTTTTGTCTACTGATGAAAAAGTTTAAGATCTAGTCTCTTAAAGGCTTTCAAATATATTGCACAGTATTGTTAACTATAGCCACCATGCTATACATTACATCTCCAGAACTTATTTATCTTATAACTAAAAGTTTGTACCTTTTGATGACCTTCACCCTTTTCTCCAACTCCTATACTCAACCTTTGGCAACTACCAATCTGTTCTGTTCCTATGAGTTTGTTGTTTGTTTGTTTGTTTTGATTTTACATATAAAATTTTCAAAGTTTGGGGTTTAAGTACATGCTATATATACTAAGGCTATTGTGACAATTTTTCCCACAGCAAATAGAGCCTACTTAGTTATGAGTGAGCTCTCATGAAAAAATTTGTTCTTTGTGATTTCTAACCCAGTGTTCTAACAATGGTGGTTTTTTTTGGGGGATAAGACATGCAACCCTGGATGCTTAACCCAATGATTCCAACTTTATGGAGTAACAACTACTGATTATGTGATTTTGATCTTGGGACCATGAAGATAGTGTATGCAATAATGGTCCTGTATAAACTCAGTGACACTACACTTAAATCGTAGTGAGTGATCATTCTCAGCAGCTATTTGATTTGTCAGGATAATTTCTTTTCTGCCTTCAGCTGAGTTACCAACATTCTGCCTCTTCACCAGAAGAAACAAGACACTGACTTTCCAGTTATTAAATTAAGCTTTGCCAAGGCTCACATTTTGATTAAAATATAAAATTTGAAAACACACTGATTTGTTGTGATTTCAGTAGCTTTGATGTATGTATTTTAAGTTTGCTGTGGTTTGGAAAAAGATGACTCACATACTTTGTTATTTTGCTATTAGGTCTTTATTGTTTATCATTAAGATCCTTAGTAACATTTATCCTATTATTTCTATTCCAGAATATCTGTTTTTAGAAACATTATAACCTAGGAGCGCCTGGGTGGCTCTGTCAGCTAAGTATCCAACTCTTGACTTTGGCTCAGGTCATGATCTCACAGTTTTGGGATCGAGCCCCATGCTGGGCTCTGTGCTGACATCATGGAGTCTGCTTGGGATTCTCTGTCTCTCTTTGTGCCTTTTTCCCCAACTATGCGCTCTGTCTCTTTCAAAATAATTAAGTAAACTTAAAAAATAAAATGAAAACATCAATGATGGTATATGAACAGTGACATTATAGCAGTTCTCTCAATTTGTTTCTAACTCTTCATCCCAGAATGATGTTTTATGATTATCAAATACACTGTCAAATAGTATCAGCATGCCCTCTTAGATGTTTTTAGCATTGGTAGAAGTGGACAAAGCAAATTAGTCATTTAAAGACGTAAATTGTATTATATAGGAATATGTAATCTTGTATCTATTAATCTATCAAGAAGTGTTTATTGAATACCTACCATATGCCTAATACAGTGAAAGAACTGGGAAAGGTACAGAACAAAATGCAATACGCTCAGTTCTCTCAAGAGAATTATAATCACATGGGGCAGACATGACACACAGGAAACACTTAGATAATTTTGAGAAGTGTGTAAGTGTGTGCTGGGAGATGAAGTAGAGGTGATAAGAAAAATGGGAATTTGGTGATGAGCAGGGACTAAAGAAGGAGAAGTTGGAAGAAGTAGAATTTGTAATGAACATTAAAGGAAGGCCTGAAATTAAATAGAGAAGAGCAACAGTAAAAGTAGAGGATTACACAGTGTGTGTGTTCAGAAGCCAGTAAGGGAATTAACTGAAGAGGGGAGCCAGTTTTAAGGAAACACATCTGAAGAGCAAGAAAGATTGAACTCCAGGGGCAGAATTTTGATTCCAGGGGGTAACTGAGAGAGAGCCATTGGTGGCTTTGGGACAGAGAAGGGAAACTCCCTAAAATATGCAAAATAATTGGACAAAGAAAAAGCTAGGGCCAGTGGATAGGAGAGATTATGCCAGGCCAGGCAATGGAAAATAACAGAAAATTACTGTATTAATTTTCCATTTAAATATGAGTTTTAGGTGTGCTGTTTTAGGTATTCATTTTAAAGAACAGCAATTTGTATTTCATGTTTTGCTCTTCTATAGCTTTTTTTCTGGCAAGGTTTTCTAATAATTTTCTAACACCAAAAGTAATATTTTTCTCTTAAAAGTTTTTATATTTATGTTACAAGAATGATGTGCATATACCAAAAAACTTTTATTTTTATCTTTATTTTATTAAACTGATAAGAACAGATACTACACTTGATCTTAGCCAAAAGGCCAAGAAACGATTTATCTTTATTTTAAAGAGAGAGTGTGGTTGATGGTAGAGGGGCAGAGGGGGAGTGAGAGAGAAGGAGAGAGAGAAGGCTCAATGCTCAGCACAGTCTGACCCAGGGCTCAATCGATCCTATTACCCTGGAATCATGTCCTGAGTCAGATACTCAACTGACTGAGCCACCCAAGCACCCCAAAGAGCTTTTTAAAAATGTTGAATCAGCAAAAGAAGTAAATTGAACTCATGTAAAAGCTCAAGTTATTTTGAAGATATTGGGATTAATATTGTGGCAAATAGCTTTTTAGTTACCTCTATTATTAGGTATTAATATCTTTGTCATTGCAAATAGCATTGTTTTATATATATATACATATATATGCCTTATATATGTTTATAATCCTTCATAAGTTAGTGTATATATGTATAAGCCCATGTAAGTATAGAGTAAGGAAGGATTTTCCAACTGTAGGAGGTAACATGTGAGCTGAGCTTTAAATAGGGGCAGAGATGTGCTTCAAAGGAGAGAAATTTCATGAACAAGACCGGAGTTGCCCCCTTCATGCTCTAACAATAGAAAATTTTGGTTTGGGGGAACCCTAGGAAATATATGCACTAAGAAATGAGCTAGGAGGGTGGTTTGGGGCTAAACAGTGGAAGGTGTAAAACGTAGGCTAAGGAATTTATACCTGATTCATACAAGATTTTTTAAAACAGATTTGGGTAGGTTAAAGAGCTCTCCAGCAGAATGATGGAGCTTTACACGTTGAAGTGGAAAGAAGACTGTTTCTATCTAGGAAGGCAGTTTTCCAGGCCCTATTGGGTGCGGTAGGTGATCATGGAGTGATGGAAAGATACAAGCTGCCAGGGTAGAAGATTCTGGCAGATACTGGGTTTAGCTCATTACGGTTATTCACAGAATACCCCAAGTTCCTCTGATGGTATTCTCTACTTGGCACTTTCTTTGCATTCTCATCAGTAGTAACCACTCACATTATAAAATCAATAAACAATCATATCTTCATGAAATATGTCATGAAATAAGCATGCTTTTTTTCTTAAGGGGGAAGAAACAATGTTTTTATATTAAAATAAGCCCCACATTTACAGGAGAAACTTTTGGTAAATATAGCCCCTAGTTTTATTTCTCTGGAAGGACTTGAACCAAAGACAAAATTAACAATGACAGCAAATGCCATGGTGGGACAGAATAAGGAACTCCTGGATTTGCAATCAGTAATAATGGAAGATCCAAGATTGTGTTTGAAATTTAGACTAGAATTATTAGATAGAATTATTATTCTCTTGGTTAGATGTTCAGTGCCTCTGAAATCATATATCAAGCTGAATGAAGGAAAAAATAAAACATAAAAATGGAACCAGTTGGGGTTTCTGGGTGGCTCAGTAGGGTAGCATCTGACTTGATTTCGGCTCAAGTCATGATCACATGGTTGGTGGGATGGAGCCCTGCCTTGGGCACGGACAACGTGGAACTTGCTTGGGATTCTCTCTCTCTTTCTCTTTTTCCTTCTCTCTCTGTCCCTCTCCTGCTTGCACTCTCTCTCTCTCAAAATAAATAAATATATTTTTTAAAAAGAAAACAGAACAACTAAGGAACCAACTGTCATATTAGTAAAAGTCTCAAATAGTTTATTTTTATAAAATTGACATACTCTTGCATTTCATATTATTTTAATAATCAGATTCATTCCCCATTAAGCATTTATATCAAGCATTAACTCCCTCTGGTAGCCTAACAGCTAGAACCTCCACTGACAATAAGAAAATATTTTCTTAAGCTTTTCTTCCCTGGTATTTTTTTTATCTTGTGACAAGAACTGCTCATTTTCTGTCCAAGTTTATTTTTTTCTTATTTTGTAACATAAACATTAATTGTTATTGGGCATTTATTATGTACCATACAGGTACAAAGTATTTTAAGGGGCCTTAAATTGTTTACACTTAATGCCATGGCATTTTTTTTTTTTGAGGAATGCTTTGCCTTTGCTGTTACTGCTATTAGCAATAGAGTATAAAAATGAAGACTTTTGGTATGGATAGTCCTGAAATCTTATTTTGATGTGGACATCCACTTGTGTCTAATTAACCTTTCTATATCTGGATGCAAAGGTTATGACAATTTTTACTGAAATCTAAGGGATGTGTTCATAATGGTGTTTAAAACTTTCCTGTGGTCTTAGATGATCATTGCTGTTGTTTCTGGAATTAAAATGGCACTATTTTAGTCTTAGTAATAAAGAAGTTTGAAATATGTGATTCCTTTGGCAATATAAATGGATAACATAGCACAAATTATGTAATGCACTTGGCTCTTGGAAGCAAGGTTTTACCCAAACCTAAATAAATACTTTTGTGTCTGATCAAGGCAGTGATTAGAGATTATTTTCCTTTGCCTCCTTCAGCTGAGTTTTCTTTCCCATGGGAGGTTTCCCTCTTCCCTGCAGAAAATTTGGCTGTAAAAGATGTGTGTGCAAATATCCACAGGTGCTGAGCCTATAGCATGTCAATCATGCAAATGAACAGCACAGAAGTTTGGTAAACTATACATGCATCTGCAAATAATTGCCCATGGTTACTGAAATTGGCCACCAGGTGTCTTTTTTTTTTTTTTTGTAAGCCCCCTTGTATATGCCCTTGCTGCACATTTAGTTTCTAAGTTGCACTCACAATTTCTAAAGGTATAGACATCATTAAGGTCACCTTTCCCCTGCAGAATTTCATGTAACCCAGCCCCTGAAAACCATATCATAAAACCTCCATAGCATTATGTTTTAGTATAGGCTATAATGTGTAAGAAAAAAACCTGGGAAGAAATGCTTGTATCTTCTGCAAAATAGAACTTTAAGACACGATTCATTCTGTACTTCAACTCCCCCCTAGGAAAAGACCTACATGATAAAATTTCTGTTAGAATTTGGCAGCCACAGAAAAGCAGTTTGCCTTGAAAAGAAAAAAAAATAGTAACTGTTATGCTTTATTTCATTGACCAATGGAAAGTAGATAATTCATTTTTTCTGAGACATTTGGTTTGATATAACAATTAGCTTAGTGTAGTGTGGAGAGGTTAGATATGAGATGTGTGTGTTTGTGTGTCTATGTGTATGTGTGTGTATTTTAATCCTTCAGTAAAATCAGTATAGAATAATACAGCTACATAATTGGATAACAAGATCATTAGGAAGAATGATAGCAACATGCTTTCATGGGAACTGCAGTACTCCTTTCTATCCAAAACTCAGATTATTAAGGATGGTGTGCTCATTGCTTTCATTCCCATTCCCAGTGTTACTGTCTCACTTCAGGTCTGAATTTTTTTCTTATAATTCACATTGTCACCATCATTCCATTCTTGTTCCCTTTAAAGCCATCCAAAATATGATCAGAGTTTCTCTATAATGAAATTCTTAGCATCTCTCTCACTTGCTTTTGAGCCATAAATGGCTCCCCAAGGATGCTTCATAACATAAAGGGTTGTAGGATGATGTGTGACTATTGTGTCTGAAAAAGCATTCTCTATTTAAATATATAGGAAAGTTTCTTGGAGATAAATGGATTTCTTTACTGCAAGACTACTCAGAGCCTTTAGTATTTCAAGATTCACTGGAAGCTACTAAGAGAGTGATAGGATAATATGCATAATATTCCAGACATAGGTATCTACAGGTCTATTTTTTGTGGTGATCCCAACCTACTTTGCCAGCCTCGTCTTGGCCCAAATTTTTGCTCAAGTGATTTATTCCTGGTGTATATCATGTGCTTTCTCATCTGATTGTGAGTTTATGTTATTCCTTCTGCCTACTAACACTTCCTCATTTCTCCATATAAAATGCATAAGAATGACTATTCTTCAAAAGCCACTTCAGATTTTATCATTTCTATGAAGCCTCTAAGGCAGAACTATTCCCTTCCTCATGCAGCAATTTGACACTTTCTTAAACGCTAATTATTGAACTTCTCACTGTAGGTTATTTATTTTCTCACACAAATCTTTTACATTAATAGAGAAATCACACTAATGATTTAGACTTCCAATTCAATTTAAAGGTGAATATGGAAGGTTACTATTGATGGTCCCATACTTAGGAAACCATACTTACAAGATTTCATGCCACTGAGTACTCTCTTCCCCTTGAATGTGGGCTGGCTGTCACTTGCTTCTGATTGGTAGACATTTCTGGAAAAGACACTGCCTGGATTCTGAGCCTAGGTCATAAGAAGTCCTGCAGCTTCAAATGGATCTAGTGGAATGCTCATTCTGAGGGAAGCTAGCCACCATGTAAGAAAGTCAACTGCTCTGAGATGACCGTGCTACGAAGAAGCCCACGCTGGTTACATGGAAATGTAAGAAGATGAGAGACCCAGCCGGTACCCTGCTATCCCAGACACTCCAGCTAAGGTACTCGCCATGTGAGAGAAGTTATCTTGTTATCTGACCTCAACTGAAAATCTATATGACAATTGGCAACTGGGTCCAGACTACTTGGAAGTGGGGTGATGTTCACACACACACACACACACACACACACACACACACACAGGACATTTACTTTTGGACCAGTTGGGAATGGAAGCTGAAAGGACCTTAAAGATACGATTAGTAAAGTCTGTGTTAAAAATGTCAACTGACTTCTTGCAGTTGTGCATTTTAAGTTGGAAACAAGAAATATGGATAAAAGAAAAAAAGCTGTCAAATTTTCAGGTAACATCAAGAGGAAACATGTAGGCACATCTCTACACCCTTCATTTAGTACAAAGAAGCTACTGAAGAGGAGACCTCTGTCCAAATGCCAAAGGTTTGTCATTGTTGAACTATTAAAGGGTAGATATAGAGGCTGATTTTAGGCAACAGGCTTGAGCAGTGAAAAGTTGATCAAGGCAAAAGGACCCACAGCGACCACCGACCTGAATGAAAACAGACAAGGCAAACAGGCTCATTGAGCAACTCACCCCAAAATAGCCACAAGCCCTAACTGACCAACTACAACACAGTTCTTAAAGTTACCAACAAAGGGGATGTTTCATACACTCCCATATTCCCTCACGCTGCCCTATAGCTGCGGCCTGTCATCATTGCCTCATCACAGACAGTCCCTCCCCCGCTGTTCTGCCTGCTGCTCCCTGCGGTGAATTCAGTAAACTTCTATCTCATTTATTCTGACTTGAGTGAATTCTATCACCTCCCACTCACCTACCCTCCACCTGATTGGTTTGCCCCATATTTATTGGCTCCCCCAAACAGTTGGGAGGCCCCACAATTCCATTTATTTAACTTCTTTACTTTCTTTCAATAATGTTTCATAGTTTTTAATGTTTCACTCTTCTTTGTTCATTTGTTTGTTTGTTTGGTTTTTACAATCCTTTCAAAAACTTAAAACTATTATTAGCTTGCAGGCCTAACCAAAACAAGCTGTGGGTTGGATTTAGTCTGTGGACCATAGTTTGTTGCCGCTTCTAAGAATCATAATGACATGCCTCCCAAGCCTCTATGGTAGAAAATTAGATTTCTAAGAATCTCAAGTATGTTTCCTCCTTGCACCTTGACTCCCAGCCCAAGGAAAAAAAGAACATCTTGAAGAGATTTTTGGTTTTGACATTTGTCTTCCAGATTACAGTATAATTTTATACACAGGGAGCCCACAGTGTTTTTGAAGGAATTATAATTGTTTGGACTAAAAGGAAGGGCTTCGGTTCCAAACAAAAGAGGCTTTGTGGTCCCAATTCTTATAAGCAGGAAGCAGCCATAAAAAGTTACTCAGCAGCAAACATGGGCCTTTGCTTGTCAAAATGAAAGCTGACTGAGATGGTAGAACCAAAAGCCCTAAGAGTGGCATTAAAACCAGTGAGACCATTGGGTTTAGGAGGGAGGTTATGATTAGAGAACTGGCAATATTTGCTCTACTGTATTTTGAATTGCTACAGACCAGCTGCCGTGCCTACTGTTCTCCCACCCCTTTTTAAATGAGCATCAATTTCTGCTCCACTGGACTATGTATCCCCATTGGTGTCTTGTATGTCAGGTGGTGGGACAGATCACTTGTCCTTTTAGTTCGCAGGTCTTTATATTGAGAGAGGAACATGTAAGGACACTTATTGGTATGTGAATCTAATTTAGATGAAACGATCTTAGTTTAAGCCTGATTCTATAATAGGAGGAGATGTTTGGTGACGTTGTTAGGAGTGTGTGCATTTTAGAAGAATGTGAATGATTGTTGAGAAGGGTGGGAAGAGTATAAATGATTTGTTGCCAGAGATATGAAAGATTGCTGCAAATTCTTTGTCACACTTCCCATCAAGAATCACTCTTCCTGCCCATTAAACCTGGGTTGGCCATAGAAATGGTAGTGGAGTGACCTAACCCAGTTTCAGTCTGAAGACTTAAGAAGGCTTAGAGGCTTCAACTTTTATACTGTGGGAGAACAAATGAAAAGAGAAAACCATATGGAGAAGATGGCTTGACACTGTAGACAAAAGAGAGTCTCCATTGTCCTAGTGTCTGACACCTCAGTCAGCTCCAGTGACTCTAATCAGACTGCAGTCACATGAGAGACCCCAGAGAGGTCAACAAGAAAAAATTACCCAGTTGAGCCCAATATACAGAACCATGAGAGATTATAAAGCAAGTTTTACTTTTAGTCATTAAATTTGGGGTTGCATTGTTATGCAATGATAGATAACCACAAAAATTGAAAATACTTCTAGGCTTAAATAGGTAAGCAAAATGAATGCAGCTACATGAGTAACATGAGTGAAGCTACTAATTCTGGAAGAATAACTATGTAAAATGCAGATATTAAAACAAAGACATACAGGAATAATTTCACACACATTACAATCTATACTGGAAAACTAGAAGCAGATAAAGAGCAAATGTCTCAGTGAGGCTCATGTAACAACAGCTGTTTCTCTAATCCATATATTGTGGAACCAATAAGAGGCTGGATTACTTCTGGATGAGCCAAAAGAAGGCTCTTGATCATTAAGGAAATATTTCTCCTGAAGTTAACAATGAAGCTAAAAGTAGCTCTTCTGTTGAAGAATATAAAAGAGCACCAAAGCGTCAGGAGGGAGATGGGTATGTCGGGTAACATGTCTGTAAATATCTGATACTTTTTTGTGTCTTAGAAGCCCAGCAGAAGAATGGATTCCACCATAGACTTAGCCAAAAATTTCCCCTTGACATTAGCCAGAGTACAACAAGAAATATAACTCTCCAAAACATCTTTTATTATCTGCTGGATTGTGAATCAGATGATGGTTATGCTGAGTCTCTGGCCATTTGCTTAATAGGCCTACAGTAATGCCATCCCTGGCTCAGAAGTTTCTCTGTTTCTTGATCATGGAAAACCGAATGCTTAATCTGCTTTTGCATGTACACATTTCGGAGAGATATGGCAAAAGTAATGCCAGCTCAGTGAATAGTAGACTTGAGCTGACATTTGAAATGAGCAGTGTAAGGAGAAAGAAAATTGATCCAAGTGGCTCTTGGAGAGTCTGTGACTCTTGATTTCAGGGTCGTGAGTTCGAGCCCCATGTTGAGTATAGAGATTACTTAAATAAACTTAAAAAAATTGCTTCAAGACTTGCCTTGTAAAGACGATTGTGAGCTATTAGAGAACGACTCCATCCTAGTCAGTTTGGGGTCCCTGATATATATTTTAAAGAAGTGACAAATGATCTTATTAAAGTAGTTTAGATGAGAAGTAGTATATTATAGTGGTTAAGTGCTTAAAAGCATTGACTCTGGGATCAGACTGCCTGTATTCAAATGTCTGTGCTACAAGTACCAGGTGTGTGATCTTGGACAAGTTTCTTAACATTTCCAGGTCTTTAATTTCTTCACCTTCACCATGTATTACCTCGGGTTGTTGTGAGAATTAAATGAATTAATGTATACATAACGGTTAAAAAATGGTTGGCTCAGAAGAGAAGCTGAGTCACTTTTTCTAAGGTCACACAGCTAGTATGTGACACATTCAGGATATGTTACTAGGTTGTCTAATTGTAAAATGAGTTCTTTTAACTTATATATCTTCTCATATGCTATAATAAATAATATAGAAGTACAGGAGAATGACTACCTTGCTGGATAGTAAGGAGAGCTTTGCAGAGAAAGGAATGTTAAAAGTTACCAAGAGGATTTACCCAAGGGATACAGAAGTGCTGATGATAGGGGCACATGTACCCCAATGCTCATAGTGGCATTTTCAACAATACCCAAATCATGGAAAGAGCCTAAATATCCATTAACTAATGAATGGATCAAGAAGATGTGGTTTATCTATACAATGGAATAGTACATGGCAATGAGAAAGAATGAAATCTGACCATTTGTAGCAAAGTAGATGGACCTCGAGGGTGTCATGCTAAGAGAAATAAGGACAGATACCATATGTTTTCACTCATATGTTTAACAGGAGAAACCTAACAGAGGACCATGGAAAGGGGAGGGAGGGAAAAAGAGTTAGGGAGAGAGAAGAAGGCAAATCACGAGAGACTCTTGAATTCTGAAAACAAACTGAGGGCTGAAGGGGAAAGGGGAAAGGTGAAGGGGGCTGATGGTCATGGAGCGGGCACTTGTGGGAAAGAGCACTGGGTGTTACATGGGAACCAACTTGACAATAAACTATAAATAAAAAATAAATAAAATAAATAAAGTTTATCCCCAAAAAAAGTTACCAAGGGGATCTGAAGAAAAATGTTTCTGTTCAATGTTTTCTAATTTTTGGGATGGTTTCTCTCAATGCCTCAAGGAGCTTTTGTGAGGAGGAGGGTCAAAAAATAGTTTAATACTTTTGTAATTATTCATCTTTTAAAAATTCAGCTTTACTTCAGTATAAATCTTATGATCTTATTTTAAAATCTATTTTTGTGTGTGTGTAAAAGTAGAAATTTATCTTTCAGAGGGCCCTTTGATTGAAATTTTATTACCTCAAGTTGAAAGCATTGGATTCCTCTTTTAAAATCAGTCCTATTTTAAAACATTTTAATTAAATTACCTTAACTATTTTCAACTACCTATACATTTAAATATCCAATCTTTTTAAATACTTAAATATATCTGACTGATAAATTTATTACTCTACCAAGGAGAAGCTTTCAAAATGCTTAAATGGAATTATAATAAATAAATCTTAAAATGCATTGCTTTTGAAAATAGTATTTTTTACCTTTGTTTTGTAAAATGTAGACTCTTACTTATATTGATTAGGACACTGCTTCTTCTAATTATTGATTATTTTCTGGTGTATATCAAATTAGCACGGGTTCCTTAGACAGACTACTAATTTTTAAAGTATTAAAATATAATTAAACACTTAAAAACTAATCTGTATTGCAAATTTTTACTTTTGACTGATATAGAATGTACTTTGGTATTGTTGGGAAGTCATCATTAAGAAAATCACTTACATTGAGTTTGCTCAGGTCTTTTCAAAGATGTTGATAATTTACTTTTGGACAAATAACTTACACTTTTGGGTAAAACACCTTAAACTATATTGTAGTTTAGATTTCCTAGACTTTCATTAAATTCATATATGTCTTCTAGATTTTTTTATAGCACCATCTTAATTGTTCCTCATCACTCAGACAGCTCAGGGAGCAGAGTTCCAAAATGCAGAGATTCAAGGGCCATGACAACATTTTTATTTGTACAATGTTAGAATATTTTTCCGTACATTTATGTGCACACAAACTTCTTTAGGTAGTCATAGGAAACAAAAAGTTGAAGTACAGACAGAAATCGAATCAAGATTATTTTTACTACCTATAGAATGAAGGAAAAGACTGAGAATGAGTCATTAGTTTGAATAATTTTGGAGTGCTAAGTTGTAAATTATTAAAAATTAATTTGCTAAACCTAAGAGTGAACAGCAAAAGTAAAACACTTTTTAGTGTTAGGCTATTTATGGTAGAAGCACAATACACAAAGAACTTTCTGTGATGATTTTGGTAATGAAACTTTTCTGAACCAAGACAGGGAACAAAGTAAAATCCCTTGATTGTCTGTAACTTTATTTTCTTTAAAGAAAGCAGGCAGATCATTGGCATTGACAAAAGAAAGATGGAGTTATATTTATAATACCTGATAATAGCTTGAAATCCAACAATTACTAGACAGATGCACGTCATTGAACTACCTTACTTTCATGAGGGGACCTGTGCATCTTTTTACATCTTTGAGAGAATATTCTCTTAAAGGTTCTTTATATTTTTATCCTCTTATTGTTCACTCAGGGAATCACTGTATTATCTTTTCTGTATTTTGTTTTCACAACAATACTATAGTTCATGTTTATCAGTAATTTGGTAACATTCATTCTTTCTCTCAAGTAAGGCAGGGTGCTAGAGAAGATTTATTTTGGGTGAAGTAAATTGCATATGAATCCCCCCCACGGGCCACAGAAGCCCAGCTCAGGACCTACGACTTCTGGGTTATGCTGGACACCTGACCTTTCTGGGAATTTCCTTTGTGAGGGTGTGGGGGCACATATCTTTCTTTGTTTTGTTTCTGAACTCATTTCATAGATTCTGAAAAACTCTAATCTGATTATTTCCCAAAGAAGCTCTGACCTTACCTAAATTGGAGAAAAAAACATCTTTTCTATGTTTTGAGCTCAGCGAATGTGAACACATTGAATTAGATTGTCCTAACCCTTTTTTTCTGAAGAGACTGCATTTGGGCAGTAAAGAGGGAGAGGGCATGTTGGACAGCGAAGTCTATGAGAGCAAGTGTTCTGCTTATTCATCACTGTCTTTCCCATAGTCCCCTAGATATTGTCACATACAGTAGGTTTCAATACACATTTGTCAAAAGGGCTAAGAAATAAAGGAGGAAAATTTATAGTTTTGGTTCATTATTTTAAAACTGAGGTCTTATTGTATGAAAAAATGGGTACATTATTGTTTATATATAAGATTATGTATATGGAAAATATAATACATGTTGTTTTGCTGATATTTTACTTTGGTATGTAGTTATTTATTTGCGTGTTAGTATTAAAACATAAAGATATAATAGAGAATGACTGTTACAAACATTGAAAACCAGGAATTCCTAGAGCTAAACACTTTACAAATGTTCTTTAACTGTGTTTTGAATATTTATTAATTCTAAATTTAAGTTCATTTTGTTAACCTACATATTGCAATTATTACTAAGTAATTTGTCTCCTAAAAAAAAGATGTCTAGGGGTACCTGGGTGGCTCAGTTGTTTACGTGTCTGAGTCTTGATTTTGGCAAAGGTCCTGATCTCATGGTTCAGTTAGTGAGATCAAGACCCAAGCTGGGCTCTACACTGACAGTATGGAGCCTGCTTGGAATTTTCTCTTCCTCTCTCTCTCTGTCCCTCCCCCACATGCTCCCTTTCTCAAATGTAAATAAATAAAAATGAAAAAAAAGATGTTTAAATACAAATTAGATGTCTAACCACTTCTTAAAATTTTTAATTGATCATATCTCTAAAGTGATTTCTAAAAAACAGATTAAAAAAAGTATTGTGTATATATTATGATTTCTGAAAAACAGATAAAAAGAGTATGGAAGTATTCACTTCTCATTCATGTTTCCTACTAGTTTTTAACTTACATGTATCAGAAGTATTTCTGTAATATTTGAACAGTTAAGAAGAATGTAAGTACATATAGATACTCAGGTCTATGTGCATTATTTGTTATTCGGCACATTTAGAAAAAAAGATTAAATGATTGCAATGTGCTTATAATATGACATTTATCATGAGAGGAAGCTACAATTAACAAACAGAAAAATTTTTTCCTTTTACTAAAAATCTTCCTATTAATTAGGACAGATTCTATGTGGTCATGTAGCATTTTTTTCCAGAAAATGGATAGCAAGAAATGCAAGAAACGAGCATTACCATTTTCTTTCCATATTCTGTGGTATTTTAACTGCCCTAAAGCTAGTATGATAGCAAATAAAAGGATATTTCAAAAGGTCTTAAATTTATAAAAAGTTAATGCTAGTTCATAGACTACTTTTCATAAGTAATATTATTATTGCAAATAGAAAAGAGCTAAAATATATGATAATCAGTGTTTCCTACACTCCTCCTGGAAGAAGAGAACCCTGCTTTCCTCTCTTCCTCTGTTTCTCAACAACAATATAATGCTCGTATTTGACAGTAACCTCAGTGTACAGAGTAGTTTTGTACTTGGCCTATCATTATGTTTGTGAGTTAGTATTTTTTAGTCCATAGAAGAGACTCACATCTTTCAGAGATAAAGAGCATTCAGAGAAGAGGTTACAGAAAAATGGTTTATGCATTAATGATAGTCCTTTACCATCTTCATTTAGATAGTTTACAAAATTATTTGGGATGGCAGTGTAATGGACTTACTACTTAACTAATAGAACTATCTAGGGTATTCATGGCAGATATGCCAATGGATCAGGGCAGGAGGAAATTATTCATCTTTGTAAGCTAGTAAAGAGCTTTCAGACTCTTGCATGTATATTATTGAAGCCTGCTAGAACTTGAAATTCAAGTTATTATAGCATTAGTTTAATGCATTTGCTATACCTCTCTAAATAGGCACAGGTATAAGGTATGCCTTAGGTCTCTTGGTCAAATGGAAACCAGGAGCATAGTTTGATCTAGATATCACCCTTCTGAGTTTGAAATTATAGCAACCCAATGGAGCATAAAAAATAGAAATTGTGCTTTTTCTAACTATCTAAACAGGGCAAACTGATTTTCCTGAAATTCATGATTTTATCAGGTTTCTCTTTTGAAAGCTTATGGCTATGTCCCAATTAGTTGTTGTTAATTTGGATGAATGCAATATGCTAACAGCTACTATCCCAAAGATTATGGAAATGGGAAATGATAAAGGAGAAAATAAAATCAGCCTGAATGTTACTAAAAGTTATTGGAGAAAGAGTTTAGATAAGGTACTCTAGTACTCTCCAAACTCCATTAACTTAATGGAAGAAGACTCGGTGTGGGTGTGTGTGTGTGTGTGTGTGTGTGTGTGTGTGTGTGAGAGTGAGTGATCTTGATATGCTTACAGTTGGTTGAAGATTGATTGGCGGTAACAGCTGCCACCAGTGTCAACAACCAAGTACAATGAAGTGTAGCAACCCCCCAACTGTTTCCATTCAAATGAGTTATGAGTTCTCACCGTTCAGAATCACTCTCATTTAAAAAAAATCATAAGTTGAGTTGTGAGAATTGGGGAATATCCACCTGGCAGGGAAATTTTCATGCTTTGGAAAAAAATGGAAAAAAGAGATTATATTAGATCAATCAAAGTCACTAGAAAATGTTAAAGTGGGAAAAAAATCAGAGCAGCAAGAAATAACAAAAAAGAAATCCAAGGGAACCCATTAATGAGCATGAGTGTCAGTTTTTCTTGGTTCAAGGACTGCCACAATGGATTAGAACATGGAACACCATATCAGAAATGCACGGAGGCAACTGCAAAGCAACGAGGGGCCCACCAGACCGCCAACATCAAAGCCTAGTTGGAGAAAAAAAATGCTTAGTTCCTTGTTGCCTAATCCAACATTACACACTTCTTTCAAACATCAAAAATGCTGCTCAGCCTTTGGATTGCTGGGCATTCTTACTACTAATCCAGCCTTAATTATAAAAATGTTATACTCCCTCAGTTTCCTGCCCTTTGCACCATCAAATGCTTGTTTGGAAGGAGAAGCATTGAGAGCAGGTAAAGGGAAATTAGGGAATACTATATGGTAAAAGAGAATTGTTTCTTAGTGGTCAGAGCTAGCTAGTATGTTCTAGAAGCATCTGTATGTAAAGATTCTTTTCATAGAAAAAGTAACTTGACTTCAAGTTGTTCCTTAGGCAAATGGGGTGTTTTCTTTCTTTTTAAACTCTTCCCAATACACTGAAACCCTTTCTCACTCTGAGGTATCTGAAATGGTGTTGAAGACCCACAAATCACTTCAGTCTACTCATCTCAAAAGGTCAAGGCCACATATTTCTTCTAAACAGATTGTACCCACAATGATTTGTGGTCTTTTTGTTCCCTCACTTCTAAAAGCACATGCCATTTGTGCCGTATACTTGAACTTGAATGATGTCAAGTCACAAAGTTACATACATTACCTTGAGAGAAAAATTAGTAAATTATTCTAGGCAATCCCCATGAAGATCCTGTTTATGGCTTCCTACTCTATTCTTAATGATTAATATGATCTTATTCTTTCCCTTCCCATAATATCTCCTTAAATGCTTGCAGACAATTACCATGTCTCTCTACAATTGTCTCTCCTCTAGCCTGAACATGCCCATTGCTCACAGGTCTGTCTTATTTCCAAACCTTTTATCAGTTCAGTTGCTTTCCTTTGAACTCACTCCAGTTTGTCTTTCTTTTCAAACATCTGATATCCAAAACAGAACACTATGCTCAAGTAGGCCTAGATGGAGCAACTCAAAGCAGTAAATGTGGGCTCTTTCTTTTTGCATTCCGCTTAAAATCTAGTTGCATTAAAGTCTTTACCTTTATTGGAAATAGATTTTTTTAATCCTTCTAAGTTATTACCCACAGTCTGGAACACCAGAGCCTGTGGTGCTATTAAACTCCCTCTTATGTTAATGTGAACGGATTATTCCTTCATATAACTATTTTATATACAATTTCAAAATTTTCTTTTCTAATACAGCAAAAGTCATTCTGTATATCTCCCTTCTGTGGTATTTATAATCACTTTTACTGTTTTGTTGCTCATGAACATGTTTAATTTTTTTTTGTTAACTTTTGAGTTGTTTCCAATTTACAACATATTATTGAATTATATGGTGAAGAAGACAGTGTGTAAAATACCTTTTCTTTAAACAGAGCACTGGTCTATTAACAATTATTCTGCTGCCCAACTCAGAAACAATAGGCTATCCATCTTTTAGTAGTTTCCTCTAATCCGTATTTCTCTGGTTTCTCTATAAGAATGCCACCCCCTGCTTTTGAAAAGAAGACAGGTGTTAAGTGACAGCTGCATTAGGTCTCTCCTGGCAATTTCCCAGCTATGAGGATCCTTTCTATCCTTCCTCCCCCCAAGCTCGAGCCCCAATTTTCCTCACCTCCTTCACAGACCCCAGACATGTTACAGTTGGAATGGAAAAGGCTACAATCAAAATTGGGGTGTATAATGGTTAGTTATCTATAAAAGTCCTTTTATTTGTAAATCTACTAGAAAGGGATGACGATTTTAGCATATGTACTCTCCAAGAAAACTGCCACTGGAAGAAAAGGTTTGAGTAACTAATAATGGACTATTTGAGGGAAGAAAATATACTTACTATATAATAGATTATCCTAAATTATACCTATGAGACACCTGAGAGACATTTTTTTTTCTTCACCAACACCTGAGAGTCCATCGAAACAGTGGCAAAACCAATCCATTTCTGCGTAGTAGAATGTGAATGTTTCCAACAAGGTACCCTTTATAGGAAGAGTGAGACCTTTATCAGCAATGTTCTGAGTCATAGTTCCTGACTGGTCACTTATAAGCATAAAAAATTACTTTGAAATCATGTATTTTGTACAAAGTATTCACATGGATTTTGCATTTTATTCCATAATATGCTCATGATTGTTTTTATTAAAACGAGTAATATTTTGCATTCAATGCCAGTTAAATCCTTACCTGGGTTTGTGAATCTAAGATTTATCCTGATATTGTAATATGCAATATATTTATTGTTTGTTTATTCTGTGATTCTCACCCCAAAAGCTAAGTGCTGGAGGCAGGGGGAGAGGGCAGGAAAAACCCACAGGGTCCAGAGTAGAGATTGGCATTTGCAGGGCTATGCAGACACTTGTTGAAAGAATAATTTAACCTCACACAGCTTTGTATGCCTCTGGTGTAGGAACACCCATAAATCTTACAGTCCCTTGTGAGATGCAGGGATTTAGATCACTTTGTGATCAAGATTCATCACCTAATCTTAAAGTGACTATCATCTAGCCGATTGGAACAAATAGGCTAGATCACTTGATTTCATATGCTTCCAACATAGCCCTGCATACATTGTATTTAATGTCTATTTGTTTGTTTGTTTTCCTTATCAAACTGAGTGGGGAGAGAAAACCTGAGGGCAGAAATAGTATATAATTTATCTTTCTAGTCCCAGTTAATGAATGGCTGAAGGAACGAATAAATACATTTATGGATGAATTAATGATTCTGCCACAGAGAGCAGGTAAGAGAAACTTATTTTTATGTGACTCATGATATGGACCAGTATATTTTGAGTCCTTTATAATATGATAATTTGTTAGTCATATTTCCCACCTTGCAATGCACTGACAACAAAGTAGGTGCTCAGCATACAGAGGGAACACAATGAATGCTAGGTTTCATCCACACTGGAATGTAAGGTGGTCGCTAGTAGTGCTCAGTGAAGGCTATTCACCATTTTCTATTCTATTCTAGAACTTAGACAACAATCTTTATTAACCGCCCTCCCTAAACACACAGGTGCATACACCAAGCTCTTATTTACTTCTGTTATTATTCATCTTGTGACTTCTTTATTCCCAGAAGATTCTTCACCCGTTTTCATTTACATGCAGTCTGATTTTCACCTCTTTTCTTCCAAGATCTCCAGCCCCTTTTAGCTTTCTCATCTAAGAATGGCTATACTAGATATCCCCAAATGAGTGTATTTAGTAATATATTATTTTGCTTTGTTCACAAACTACTGCAAGGATTGTTCACTTTTTCTATCTTGTCACATTCCCCAGGATTGAGGTCATGTTTATATACTTAGATACCAAATACTCAAATATATTTTTGACAGATTGATAAATATCTGTCTTTCACAGTTCTTAACTTTGTTTCTTTCTCTTAAGTTATCATAGTTCAAAAGCTAATGAAAACATGGCGGAAAAAGAGATTTTAAAAAGTTGCTCCCGTGAAAAATTATTTAAAATTCCTCTAGTTTGCAAATATCCATTTGGATGCTTGTTGGGATCAAAAGCCAATATGGTTTAGTTAAAGATTGAAATGTTCTCATATTTGTTTGATCTGCAGGATCAGTTTTGCAGTTCTGGATTACTTTAACCTTCATGGGAGTCATTTTGCAGGAAATTGCAAATTATTCTGCATCAACTTTCTTTGTCCCTTACTCAATGCTGCCCTAACTTAAAAGGCAGCAAGAGTCCTTTCTTGTCCCGAGGGCTGTTGTAAATTGATTTGGGAGTGAGTGAGTTGGATATACATGGGACTGCTTCCCACCATCATATTTAAATGCCTCCTCACTTTTCGGATACCTCACTGATTCTAATCAATGCTTTGAATTAAAGAAACTAGTTTGATTTTATTTTAGAGCACATTTCTTTACTTAGAGTGTCGTTAGACACATTTGAGTTTTCAAACATGGTCTTTTTAGAATATCATCATTTGTGTATTAGTTCTATTGCACTAATACTTTCCAGAAATTATAGCAATATCCTCTTAATGTTTACTTAGTACTTGTCTCAAAAGAAGATTGAATTAATCTGGTAAAAAGAACCTCAAGTACCTGTGTTTCTTGTCTATTATTAGGCTTGCAGCAGATTGCCAATGTCCTAGAAAGAAAAAAAATGTCCACACTCCAAAGGGAGAATGTGATGTGTTATTTCTACATTTTGGCTGGCAACAATTGCTAAAGGGTATAGAAGCATGTGAAGGTACGATCTTATTTTTCCCAAAGCTTTGTTGGAGGTATAGAAGAAACAGTCTAGACATGATATGGGATTAAGAACTAACAACAAAAAGTTAGTGGATTATAATAGCAGGAAAGAATAATCTTCTGAATACTTTGTTGGGCTTACCTTGTATGTCAAATGTCAGCTCTTTTTCTGCACATTTTCTAAAGACAATAGCACGGTTGATAGTTTTGCCTTTGCATTTGCAAAAATGCTTTGTTGGAACCAGTCTGCTTTTGGCACATGGAGGCAGGACTGTAGTTGAAAAAGCAGAGAGGAAATGCCAGGGAAGTTTCTCCAAAACTATAATATCTGTTTACATTTTTGTGTGGGTGAGAGAAATGAAGCCACTTGTTGAGTTAAGAGACAAAATACTGAAAACATAATGTCTCAAGATGTTACTGTCACAAAAACTTTAAATGCATGCTATTTTGTGGAACTTGACACAGTGCTTGCTTGGGGATAACCCTTTGGGTTACTCATCCTATCCAGTCGGCTTGATAGAGGAGGCTTATCAGAAGACTGTGTGATAATGAGAAGAGAAAAGAAAGGAGCCAAAGGATGAGTTCTCCAGGGTTTTACAAACACTTTGAACAAATTGCTCCAGATCTGAACAAGAATGAGCCATTCCCATGTATTCTCTGGTCTGTTCCACCACCTCCAACTCCTTTTTTTTCCCATGTTTTTTCCCATGCTCTCCTTTTGCCACTTTTATAGTGTAGATTCAGGAAAGACAGAGATAGCAGTTTCCTTGAGAATCTTGATGAGACAAGGAACAAATTGGGAACAAAATGTGCCTTGAAGGTATTGAAGGCATGATCCCAGTATCCTACCTGTAGACTTCCTAAGATTTCTCATGTATTTTTCAGCAAGTAACAGCATATAGGTGAAATTCACCCACTACAAGTCTGTGCCCCATAACCGTCATACCTTATTTTCTGCCCTAGGCTGAAATAATTATTATTTTTTAAGTGACTAAGTTTATTGCCATATGTAGTCCTTAAATATTACATGATCTCTTAAAATGAAGAGTAAAGGCAATATCTTGGGTAAATATTGTGGTAGTTTGATTGTCCTTTCTTTGCAAATTGTCTCCAAAAGACAAAGAAATTTAGTGTGCGAGTGTACTTTGTTTGACCTGTGTCCTCTGATTATGATCATTTTACTTACCTATCTGCTTGTGGAATTTCACTGCTTAAAGGTTATGCTTTTTTTCTGTCCAGATGATGTATAGCCATGTTGTACTATATTAAAAAGTTGTTGCTTTTCACTGCAAAGCTATTTGCATTCTTATGGTAATTGAAATGCTAAGGATATCCTTATTTATTTAT
The DNA here is from genome assembly GCF_006229205.1 of Suricata suricatta. Classification (NCBI taxonomy): domain Eukaryota; kingdom Metazoa; phylum Chordata; class Mammalia; order Carnivora; family Herpestidae; genus Suricata; species Suricata suricatta. The sequence goes on along the minus strand of NC_043700.1, from coordinate 105,792,642 downwards.
AGTTTTGTAGGTGATACCATAAATAGAAGACTTGTTGATTATAGTCTCTCTTTCATATTCATTGGGTCGTAATTTCCACTTTTCTCTTGGGGACAAAATCATAGGTAATTTTTTTTGCCCCACTTTGACATGGTTGAACTTGATTACTTAAGTCATTTGACATCATTCAAATATAAGACAAATGCAATCATTTCCCTTCTAAGAAAATGGTTTTGAACTTTGTATCACTCCTTTAACTCAGTCTCCACATGATTATAGTCCTCACCAGGGAGGAAGAACAGAGATAAGTCTAAGAATAGCAATTATTTCTCTTTTACATTGCAAAGATTTTAAAATGCTAAAATTATAGTTTTATATATTAGCTTTAGAGTTAAACTATCTTACTGACTTTATAAGTTATTTCATGTTTTTATTTTTAAAATAATTTTTACATGTTTATTTTTTAGAGAGAGGGGCAGAGAGAGAAGGAGACAGAAGATCTGAAGTGGGTCCATACTGACAGCAGAGACCCCAATGTAGGGCTTGAACCCACAAACCATGAGATCATGAACTGAGCCAAAGTCAGATGCTTAACCCAATGAGCCACCCAGGTTCCCCTCACTTCAAATTTTTAAAGACATGAAGAGACTGTAATAGGATATCTATATAAATGTACCCTAAATACAGAAAAACACCTAGCTCACTTCCTGATTTAAAAATAATTTGTTGCAGTCCACTTAAGATAGAGAGTGATGGTATTATATATTATACATGTTTTAGGCTGATAATGCTATCTTTAGAACTTAGGTTGGATTGAAAAGAAAGAGAACAGTCAGCAGGACATATAATCTGCTGCTTTTTAATAGCAGAGGTCAACTAGTCAGCAGCAATGGATTGGAAGTGAAGGAATGGATGAATGATTTCTTAAAATCCAAATGGACAGGAATTTGAGACTGAATTTAGGAAGCACAGGAGAAGGAGGAATTGAAGAAGACTCAATATTTAAAACCTGAGCAACTATGGGTGTTGCAGTGACACTGATGTTCTATGGAATGTAGAAGGGGGAATAGGTTTTGAGAAGAAAATGTATTCTACTTGAACATGATGAGTTTGAGGTGCATATAATATATTTTTTTTCATGGCTGGACAATTAGAAATGTAGGGCAGGAATGTGGGTTAAAAACCCAAGTCAAATATAAATAAAAGTAGAATCATAGATTAGACTCTATGGTAAAAGGAGAAAGAGGAAGACTTCAAGGCAAGAAGACCATGTGAATGAAAGCATCAAACTTCTCCTTCCTCTCTACCACTTGATTTCCAAAGGAATTAGAAGTTAAGTAGACAAAAAGGTATTTTGTTGGGAGGGGAGATTTAAATCAGCCTGAAACTGAGAAATATTGTTTCACTCACCTCTTCCTCTGTCCTTGACCTTGTTTTGCTTATCTATCTAACATATCCCACTATCTGTCATAATACACATTTGCATGTTCATTTTTTATTATTATCTGATTCCTCTGTATCAGGATATATGATTCTCGAAGTTCAAGATTCATCTATTTCTGTCTTTACTATATCCTCAGCTCTGAAACAATGATTATTGAATGAATGAAAGTTCTGCATGATAAAAACTCTGAGGCACTGCAGTTAGATATAGAATAGGTACAGAGATAATAAAAAGGGCACTGGAAATCTCTGAAAATCTCCATTACTGTAGAAGGGCAGCAGTCATGGGCATTCAAGGATGACATTTGGACAGAGATCGATTTATCTTCTAACTCACAGGGAGGAGGTCAGATTAGAGAACAAGCAGAGGTAAGAGACACGAAGTCGGTCCACCAGTGAAGCCCTATCTGTAGCAGACCCTTGCAACTAGCTGAAAATTGAACAATAGTGGGGTTTTCACCTGAAGGAGAAGTTAGAGGAATAGAGAAAACTTTAATATGTGCTCCCTTGCAGAAAGGATTGCTGCTCTTAGCAGAAACCAATTACACTTCCTCCCAAGGATAGCAAACTTTCAGAAAGTGCTTCCCAGAATTTCGTCCTCCAGGCGACCAGATTAAAAGGAGCAGAGAATTTTTACAATGACAAAGTAAAAGTACTAGGTCTATCAAAAGATATAGGAGATAGATATTGTACACCTACATATTTAAGGGGACACTACATTTATAAACTGAATCTGGTATCTGATACAAGAATAACATGCAATTGGTAAAGGTTGTGCGGTAATAAAAACACAAATTTGCAGAATTGAAGACCATACTGGAGGCTATATTGAGGAAATTGGAAATGTAAAAAAATAGAATTAAGAAAATGGAAAGTGATCTAATAAGTTATGCAGAAAAATTTGATGAGTGAGAGAGAGGAAAGAGAGATGTATAAAATATTTTATTTTATAAAATAAAAATCCAAGTTAGTTAGCATATAGTGCAATAATGATTTCAGGAGTAGAATCCAGTGAGTCATCCTAACACTGAGTTTAACACCCAGGTTTCATTCCAACGAGTGTCCTCCTTCATGCTCCTTGCCCATTTAGCCCATCCTTCCACCTACAACCCTTCCTGAAACCCTCAGTTTGTCCTCTATATTTAAATCTCTTGTGTTTTCTCCCCATCCCTGTTTTTATACTATTTTTGTCTCCTTTCCCTTATGTTTGTCTGTTTTGTATCATAAGTTCTGAATATGAGTGAAATCGTATGATATTTGTCTTTCTCTGAATAACTTTGCTTGGCATAATATACTCTGGTTCCATCCATGTTGTTCCAAATGGCAAGATTTCATACTTTCTGATTGCTGAGTGAAACTCCATTGTGCATATATACCACATCTTCTTAATGCATTTGTTTGTCAATGGATATTTGAGCTCTTTCCTTTCTTTGGGTATTGTTGATAGCACTACTATAAACATTGTGGTTATGTGGCCCTTCAAAACAGCACACCTGTACCGATAAATCGGATAAATGCCTAGTAGTATAATTGCTGGGTCATAGGGTAGTTCTATTTTTAATTTTTTGAGGAACCTCCATACTGTTTTCCAGAGTGGCTGCACCAGTTTGCATTCCTATCAGCAGTGCAAAAGCGTTCCTCTCCACATCCCCACCAACATCTGTCATATCCTGAGTTGTTAATTTTAGCCATTCTGACAGGTATGAGGTGGTATCTCATTGTGGTTTTGATTTGTATTTCTCTGATGATGAGTGATGGTGAGCATTTTTTCATGTGCCTGTAGGCCATCTTGATGTCTTCTTTGGATGAGTGTCTATTCATGTCTTCTGCCATTTCTTCACTGGATTATTTGTTTTTTGGGTGTTGATTTTATAAATTCTTTATAGATTTTGGATATTAACGCTTTCTCTGATATGTCATTTTCAAATATCTTCTCTCATTCTGTAAGTTGCCTTTTAGTTTTGCTGATTCTTTCCTTCACCCTGAAGAAGCTTTTTATCTTGATGAAGTCCCAATAGTTCATTTTTGTTTTTGTTTCCCTTTCCATCAGAGACTTGTTAAACAAGAAGTTGCTATAACGGAGGTCAACGAGGTTTTTGCCTTCTTTCTTTTCTAGGATTTTGATGGTTTCTTGTCTTAAATTTAGGTCTTTCATCCATATTGAGTTTATTTTTGTATATGGTGTAAGAAAGTGGCCCAGGTTTGCTCTTCTGCAGGTCGTTGTCCAGTTTTCCCAACAACTATTTCCTGATGAGACTGTCTTTGTTCCACTGGATATTCTTTCCTGCTTTGTCAAAGATTAGTTGGCCATACATTTGTGGCTTCATTTCTGGGGTTCTCTATTCTATTCCACTAATCTATGTGTCTATTTTTGTGCCAATATCATACTGTCTTGATGATTACAGCTTTGTAATACAGCTTGAAGTCTGCAATTGTTATGCCTCCAGGTTTGATTTTCTTTTTCAGGATTGCTTTGGTCATTCGGAGTCTTTTCTGGTTCTAGATTGGTGGATAAAGGTGGTGTTATTTTGATAAAGATTGAAATGAATATGTATATTTCTTTCGATAGTATTAATATTTTAACAATATTTGTTCTTCCTATCCATAAGGATGGGCTATCTTTCCATTTCTGTGAGTATGTTCTTCAATTTCTTTCATGAGCTTTCTACAGTTTTCAGTGTGCAGATTTTTCACCACTTTGGTTAGGTATATTCCTAGGTATTTATGGATTTTTGGTGCAGTTGTAAATGGAATTGATTCCTTGACTTCTCTTTGTGGTTTTTCATTATTGGTGTATAGGAATGCAACAGATTTGTGTGCATTGATTTTATATTCTGTGACTTTGCTGAATTCACAGATCAGTTCTAGTAGTTTTTTGGTGAAATCCTTTGTTTCTCCATATAGAGTATTATGTTGTCTGCAAAGAGTGAATGTTTGACTTTGTCCTTGCCAATTTGGATAACTGTTATTTTTTTGTTGTCTGATTGATGAGGCTAGGACTTCTAGTACTATGTTGAATAACAGTGGCAAGAGGAGGCATTCTTGTTTTGTTCCTAACCTTAGAGGGAAAGGTCTCAGTTTTTCCTCATTGAGAATAATATTAGCTATGGGTCATTCACATGTGGTTTTTATGATCTTGAGGTATACTCCTTCCATCTTTACTTTCTTGAGCATTTTTTCAAGGAAAGATGCTATAATTTGTCAAATGCTTTCTCTGCATCTAGTGAGAGGATCATGTGGTTCTTATTTTTTCTTTTATTAATGTGATGTATCACATTGATTGATTTGTGGATATTGAGCTAGTTCTGCTTCTCAAGTATAAATCCCACTCGATCATGGTTAATAATTCCCTTAATGTATTGTTGGATCCAGTTGGCCAGTATCTTGTTGAGAATACTGGATCTTTGTACATCAGGGAAATTGGTCTGTAGCTCTCTTTTTTAGTGAGGTCTTTGTCTGATTTTGGGTAATGCTGGACTCATAGAATGAGTTTGGAGGCTTTCCTTCCACTTCTATTTTTTGGGAACACCTTCAAAAGACTAGGAGTCAACTCTTTTTTAAATGTTTGGTAGAAATCTCCTGGAAAGCCATCCAGCTCTGGACTCTTGTTTTTTGGAAGATTTTTGATTACTAATTCAACTTCTTTACTGGTTATGGGTCTATTCAAATTTTCTAACTCTTCCTGTTTCAGTTTTGGTAGTTTATATGTTTCTAGAAATTTGTCCATTTCTGCCAGGTTGACCAATTTATTGGCATATCATTGTTTATAATGTCCCCTTATTATTTGTATTCCTGCAGTGATGGTTGTTATCTCTCTTCTTTCACTCCTGATTTTATATATTTGGGATCTTTCCATTTCCTTTTTTTTGATCAAACTGACTAGTGGTTAATTCTTTCAAAGAACCAGCTCTTGGTTTCATTGATCTGTTCTATTGTTGTTGTTTGTTTTTGTTTTTGTTTTTTATTTTAATAGCATTGATTTCTGCTCTAATCTTTGTTATTTCTCCTATTCTGCTGTTTTTATCTTTTATTTGCTGTTATTTTTCCAGCTATTTAAGGTGTATGGTTAGGTTATGTATCTGAGACCTTTCTTCCTTCCTTAGTAAGGTCTGAAGTTACCTTTGCCACATCCTGGAGGTTTTGGGCTATGGTGTTATCATTTTTATTGGCTTCCATGTGCTTTTTAATTTCCTCCTTAACTTCTTGGTTAACCCATTCATTCTTTAGTAAGATGTTCTTTAATCTCCAAGTATTCATTGCCTTTCCAAATTTTTTCTTGTAGTTGATTTTGAGTTTCATAGCATTGTGGTCTAAAAATATGCACAGTATGATCTTGATCTTTTTGTACTTGTTGAGGGCTGATTTATGTCCCAGTATGTGATCTGTTAGGGGGAATGTTCCATGTGGACTCAAAAAGAATGTATATTCTGCTGCTTTAGGATGAAATGTTCTGAATACATCTATTAAGTCCATCTGGTCCAGTGTGTCATTCAAAGCCCTTGTTTCCTTGTTGATTTTCTGTTTAGATGATCTGACCCTTGCTTAAGTGGGGTGTTGAGGTCTCCTACTATTATGTAATTATTATCTATAAGTTTCTTTATGTTTATGATTAATTGATTTATATATTTGGGCACTGCCATGTTGAGAGCATAAATGTTTACAATTGTTAGGTCTTCTAAGGGATGGGATAGACTCCTTAAGTTATAAAGCCCTTCTCCATCTCTTGTTACAATGTTTTTTTTTAATCTATATTGATTGTTATAAGTTTGGCTACTCCAACTTTCTTTTGGTGATGATTAGCATTACAGATGGTTTCCATCTACTTATATTTAATTTGAAGGTGTCTTTAGATCTAAAATGGATCTCTTGTAAATAGCATATAGATGGATTCTTTTTTCTTATCTATTCTGTTATCCCATGTCTTTTAAATGGAACATTTAGTCCATTGACATTTAGAGTGAATATTGAAAGATATGAATTTATTGCCATTGTGTTGCCTGTAGAGTTGAGTTTTCTGGTGGTGTTCTCTAGTCCTTTCTGTTCTTTGTTGCTCTGGTCTTTTTTTGTTTTGCTTCTTTTTTCTTCCCTCAAAGAGTACCCCTTGAGATTTTTGCAGTGCTGGTAGAGTGGTCATGAATTCCTTTAGTTTTTGTTCATCTGGGAAACTCTATCTCTCCTTCCATTTTGAATGACAGCCTTGCTGGATAAGGAATTCTTGGCTGCATATTATTCTGATTGAGCACATTGAATATATCCTGCTACTCCTTTCTGGCCTGTCCAGTTTCTGCGAATATGTCTGCTACAAACCTGATCAGTCTTCTTTTATAGGTTAAAGATTTGTTTTCCCTTGCTGGTTTCATAATTCTTTCTTTGTCTTTGTATTGTGAATTTGACTATGATATGCCTTGGTCATGGTTGGGTTTTGTTGAATCTAATAGGAGTTCTCTGTGCTTCCTGGATTTTGATGTCTGTGTCTTTCCCCAGATTAGGAAAGTTTTCTGCTATGATTTGCTCACATGAACCTTCTAATCCTTTTTCTCTCTCTTCATCTTCTGGGACTCCTCTGATTCGGATATTATTCCTTTATAATGTGTCACTGAGTTTTCTAACATATCATGCTCTCTTGATTTAGTTTCTTTATTTTCTGCTTCATTATTTTTCATAAGTTTGTTGTTTATATTGCTGATTCTCTACTGTGTTTCATCCCTACTTGTTTTCATTGCATCCATTAGAGACTGCCTCTCAGTTATAGCATTTTTAAATTTTTCCTGATTAGAGTTTACTTCTTTTACCTCCACAGAAAGGAATTCTGTGCATTTTTCAACCCAAGCTAATATTCTTATTATTGTATTCCAAATTCTAGTTCATACATCTTGCTTATAACTGTGCTGAGTAAGTCCCTGGCTGTCATTTCTTGCTGTTCTTTCTTGTGGGGCGAATTTCTTTGTTTAGTCATTTTGTAAGAAGAAGAAATATTAATAAAATAGAAAATTAAATTTAAAACTTTTATATTTTTATATATTTCATATATATTTTACTTTATATTTCATACACCAAGCAGGCAGCAACACTTGTGAACTTCCACTCTGTTCCACTATCTTGTTCCTTCCCTTGAAATAAGCACTATTTAAATAAATAACAAGTTTTTCTAATTTGAAATCAAGCCTTTCTGCATGTTCAACATAGAAATGTTATTTGTTTGCTGTTAATGTGTGAAAATCATAAAAATATTAAAAAATGCAAGCCACTAATATACTTTTGAAAAAAATTACTCAAAGACAAATTAAGCTATACAAGAAAATAAAGTCAAATAAGGAGAATGAGTGTTAAAATTCTATAAGAAGCAGTGAAGTCAGTAAAATCCAGAGTGAGTTTTTAAAAAATTGCTAATGAGACTATAAATATTTTTTTAAAAACTGAAATATTTTTTAATGAAATACATAAGGTGAAAGCTATAATTTAATCATTATAAGCAGGAGAAAAATTCTAAGTTATATGTATGATACTAGGAAATATATGAGAGGCAGATCATGTGAAATGATAAAGTATATTAATTTTTTTTGATGGTTTACTTATAGATTTTTTTAGAGAAAGAAAATGCAAGCAGGTGGTGGGGCAGAGAGAATCCCAATCCCTGCGCTGTTGGCAAAGAACCTGTTGTGAGTCTTGACCCCACAAAACTGTGAGATCATGACCAGAGACAAAATCAACCCACTGAACTACCCAGGTGCCCCAAATAAGCTAAATTTTTAATGCTGTCAGAGGCTTAATACATGCATTTTCTTCTTAATATTTATTTAAAAAAAAAGATTAATCTAAAGTAAACCACTAGTAGAAGAAAAATAAGCTTTAAATTCATTAGTGAAAGGAAACATTATATTTTAGAAGAAGTAAGAAATTTTAAAAAATAGGCAAATGAAGAACAAAAAAAGCACAGACTGGCTAATTTATACTGTCTAGCATTTGAGACATATGGTGGCAATGGTAATTAGAAAACTTATGGAGTCATTTTTGTCAACTACAAACTCAGGGCAAATCCTCTGTGATCTAAAACCCACCGAAGAGGAGTCCAGGACTCCTTGGAAAAGATACTGCAATGCCACAGCTATTGTGGGTAGTAGTAATTTCCCTGATTGTTCACTAAAGAAATCTATAGCTGTTTACCAAAATCACTATCTTCCAGGGAAGTATATTCTTATGGGAAGGTAGTCAACTAAATAGGATAAAAATTAAGGAAAAGGGAGGCATGGAATGTGAGAAGTAGAGAAGTCATGTAGAAAAACATTGAAAGAAAATCCCAGATGAAAATCCCAGAGTGATCACTTTGTCAGGGGTCTAGAGAGCAAAGTCTTGACCAAAGCAGAGCGATAAAGAATTCTGAGAAAAACTCCAAGTACTAAATGAAATAATTTGAGCATTTGAGGGAAAACATGCCTGAGAGTATCTTGGCAGTTCTGATAGCATATCTCTCGTTTTAACCTTGCAATATAAAAGATTCCTAAGCAAAGAACAAACTCATAAAGCCATAAAAGATCAAGAGATTTGCTAATAAAAATAAATATCTGTGTACAGTGACAAACTTACTAAACAAAATTAAACAAGTGTATCTTTAATTTTATTTAGGGTTAGTAATGATATTACATAAAAGCACTTCTGAAGATGAATGTGAAAAATACAAAAAATTGAATCCAAAGTGAGCAAAGGAAAATAAGAAAATAAAAGAAACACAATGTTGAAATACTTTAAATATATTCAACTCCACTAGTAAAGACAGATATGAAAAGAAAGCAGAAATTCTTTTTAAAAACAACAATTAGACTTAGAAAAATTAAGGGATGATAGTATCTAATCTTGGTAAATAAATTAGAATTAGAGTACCCATCAATATTTAAAAAATATATATATATATATCAGTTGAATGGGTCTATTTATAAGTTTATTCAACAGATCTATTTGTTGGGGTGCCTGGGTGGCTCAGTCGGCTAAGCGTCCGGCTTCGGCTCAGGTCATGATCTCACGATTGTGGTTCGAGCCTCGCATCGGGCTCTGTGCTGACAGCCAACTCAGAGCCTGGAGCCTGCTTTGGATTCTGTGTCTCCCTCTGTCTCTGACCCTCCTCTGCTCATGCTGTTTCTCTTTGTCTCTCAAAAATAAATAAAAAACATTAAAAAAAACAGATTTATTTGCACATGTATACAGATTTATGTAATAACATCATCACCAATTCACTGATTTTATTTGTTTATTTATTTATTTATTTATCTATCTATCTATCTATCTATCAATCTATCTGTTTTTAAAGTTCATTTATTCATTTTGAGAGAGAGAAAAAGAGCACAAGTGAGGAAGGGGCAGAGAGAGAAAGAAAGAGGGAGAATCCTAAACTGGCTCCATCAGGTCAGTATGTAGAGCCTGATGTCAGCTCGAACTCACACAACCATGAGATCATGACCTGAGCTGAAATCAAGAGTACGATACTTAACTGAATGACCCACACAGGCACCCCTGATTCAGTGATTTTAAAACATAAATCTAGAAGGGATGGGTAAATAAATTCAGTCTAATCATATACTGGGCTTCTATGCTTTGGTTAAAAACAACGATAGTGACAGCAACTAAAGCAAATAGGCCAAAAACAAAAAAATAGAATGGTATTCCCAGATTTGGAGAAACCTCTGAGGTGAATTATTACATGAAGAAAACCTGAGATGCAAAGCCATATCTATTATATGACAATTATAATAAAACTACCTGAGTTAACTCTCATTATTTCTTCTCCCTCTATTATAAACATACCCACGCCCACATAAATATTTATACATGTACATATAAATGCATAGAGGTACATTTTTGCATATATACACATATATTTATATGCATATATATTTATATAACTATGTGGGTATATATATATGTACGTGGGAAAATATAAGAATTGACTATAAGATAAACATATGGAATCAGCAAGATCATGAATCATAGTATTAGCATTAATTATCTCTTTGGAGAAGGGCAGATGGGGCAAAGTGGAAGGTGAATTTAACATTTCTCTCTCTCTGTAATTTCCTATTGTTTAAGCTTTTCATTGTGATCTAGTAATTAGAAAAATAAAATAAGGTACTTTTTCACCAATTAGATTAACAAATATTAAAGAAAAAATTTTGACCATATAAATATTTGGCAAGGGCTTCAAAAATTCACGCAAGAAATCCCTGAGCCAAACCTATTCCTGAGTCAGAGGAGCAGGGATCAGGACTTGGTGGAATCAGAGGTGAAACTAGTTGATTGAGTAAAGATATGCTTAACAAATCTTGAATATTAGTGTTTTTTTTAAGCCAAAGGTTAATGGTTTGTTTTATAGGCCAAAAGTTAATGGTTTGTTTCATAAGTAAAATCTAAAAATCTTTGTATGACAAACAACCCTAAACAAGTATTCAAGTTGTACCAGCAAACATCGGAAATGGAAATATGTATTTAAGAATGGGCAAAAGGCAAGAACCGGTCAAGAAGGATCAGTGAGAATGAGATCTGGTAGAATAGGATTTATTTGTAGGAGCAAATTTTAGGATTCATGTTTTGATTATTCCATTTTATGTTTTCTAGATTTCACGGAAATATTCCATTAAAGAAAGTATTCCATAAAGAAACATTTAAATATGTTAGTGTTGCCATGCTTTATTAACAATTGGAAAATATGGCAATGTTTTTGAAAAACTCATCATATATTTTTCTTATAAAAATTGGAACAAAATTATTGAACATTTATAAAACTAAGACAAAAGTGAAAGATATCACCCCACAAAGCACTGCTCTTATACAAACTCTTATATGACTTTTTTATAGTCATAGTATTTTTGTATGTGTTTGGATAGTTTTTTAAACATATGAATATTTATTTTATATAATTTTTATAACTGTTTACATAGGTTCCGTTTCATATTCTATATTCTATATGATTACATAGTTACTCCTTACTCAGCAAATATGAGTTGACTCCTTTTATATATTGGGTATATGCTGATAAACAAAATAGAATCCTTGAGGAACTGCCTGATTCACAAGGAAAATAGCTTAAGAGATCATAACAATTTAATGTGCTAACATATGTGATGGGTAGCACAAATGACAACACATGAGAAGAACTTTCCCTACTTTGGGGGTCAGGGTAGGGAACTCCAAGGAGAACATGCTATTTAAACTGAGAGGAAAAAGGCAAGAGAGAGGCAGGTTAATGGAAGGTGGAGAGTGTTACAGGAAGAAGAAATGCTACCGCAAAGAGCCTAGGGCTACAAAGAAGAGAAGAGAATGCAGTGCATTCAGTAATCTGGAAGCAAGTCATGTGATGTTACTGGAGTTAAGAAGATTATATAGAGTCTTAAGCATCTCAAAGTATAATACAGACCAACAACAGTAATTTTAAAAATACAGATGCATGGTAAAACACCTTGAAAACAAATAATGAAAAGGGATAAGTGGCATGAAGACCAGGTGGAAAATCCTTGAAAAAGGATGACAGGGTAGCTGAAAGGGTAATGAGGTGAAAGCTTGTGTGGGAACTACAGAGTAGAAAGAAGGATGCAGCAAAAAGGAATTTAGCAGAATAAAACCCAAGAGGTGATGGATCCAGATATTGAGAGCTAGCCCAAGAGTCAGACAAAGATGGGGGGTGAGGGAAAATAGAGTGAAAGACCATCCTTTCTAGGGTACTAGGAAGAATTTAGAGCCTGTAATCACCTTTTCATATTCCATTTGACTCTTATTCCTCAGCAATCTAGATTGAGTACTTTTGAAACTTATGAGGCATTTGACCCAGTGAAACACTCCTTCCTTTCTCCAACTTGTTCCAATATTGATTTCTGGATTAGCCTCTGACCACTCCTTCATGACCTCCTTCCTGGGTTCGTCTGCCCTCAGCCATCCAAAATGTCAAAGCTCTCCACTCTCTCCCCAACCTTCTTCCAGCCCATGTTTCCCTGGCAATCTCATTTATGAGTCAGATCAGGGCTGATGGCTCCCAAATACATATCCTCAAACCAGTTCTCTTTTGTAAATTTCACTGTTTTTTTTTTTTAAATGAACTAAAGGGTAAAGGGTATTCAATTTATATTTTCCAACATGGATTTCTCCATTGAAACCTTACTTCAATGGAGTTATTTACATCCCTGCTCAATCTTGCTCTTTCTCCTGTGTTCCTCATTTTGGAGTCTGAATTATTAATGGAGCCAGTTATCCCACCAAACCAGAAACAGTGACCCTCCCTTCCTTCTTTATTGCCCCTACCAACCATCCCTTGCATATCCAATTAATATCCCAAACCTACAAGTAAAATTTCTTGACTATCTCTCCGATGTGCTGTCCTTCACCCAGACGCCTTCACTGTCTAACTCCAACCATTTTGTTATTTGCTACCTTAGTAGATTCCCATTATTCCTGGTCTAAGTTCATATGTAATGTCCTTTTACCTTTCCTTATACAGAGAATTTCCAGATTAACTTCCCATTCCACATATTCAATGGCACTCAAGCCAATGGTTCCTTCTCTCTAGGAGTGATCTTCATCATTTTCTGTTTCATTCTTCCATGTTTTTTACCCTCATGAGCCCACAAGTTCTGGGTTTTGTAAACTTTCTACATGTTTTCAAAACCAACACCTAGATCAGTACATGCTAATTAACTCACAAAAGTAAGTGATTCATTAAGCTATTGAAAATAGAGAAGTTTTGTTAAATTCTTCTGCTGTGCACAGCACTAAGCAAGCATTTACATTGATTTACATTAATTATCTCATTTAACACAATGTATCTGAGAGGAAATCATTATCATTACCTTTATATGGAGATGAGGAAGCTAAGTTACAGAAAGTTAAGGGCTAAGAGCTAGTAAGGAGCAGAATTTAACAACATAGTCATAACACAGATGTGCAGACACTTAGGATTGTTTTTACTTTTTTAAAAACTAAATCAAATCTGCCTCTGAATCCTCATTTCTGCTTGGCAGAGGAAAAAAATAAAGCCCATTAAATGAAAACAAATAAACAGACTAAAAAGTATCTTAATCCCTTTTCCTCCCACCATAGGCTTCAAAGATCTGAAGACCAGGATGTCCAAGGCCTCAATGTTTACCTAGAGGACAATGAATACACTGAAGACAAGATCTCAAGAGGAAAAGAGTAGATATTGAGAACAATATCGCTGCCTGATATTCCATGCTTGATGCAATCTTTGGCTTACCACTTGTTTATTTGTATAACCACAATATGTCTTAAAGAAAGGAAGATACCAAACTGCCTGGCATGAAGACAGCTATGGACAAGTATGGTTTGGCTAATGTGGAAGGTGCCAGTGGAAATAAAACCACATGCAGTAAAGATGATAATGGCATTTTTCTTTGGATCCAATGAGGATGAGAAACACAACGAGGGGAAGAGACAGACAGAGGTGTTACACAACATGGGTCAGAGGAGGCCAAGAAACCTGGACTTGTTCCTGAGTGCTCTGGATCTGAAATTCTGAGATGGCAAGTCAAGAGACACACGATTAGAAGACCATGTCAGAGCATTCAAGCAGATGGCTTAGCCTGGGGCTCTTCCAAACTAGCTCTGATAGGCTCTGCTATCAGGAACCTTCCAGAAAAGGGTGGAGTTAAAAATGATATTGTCAGAACAATGTGCTGGAGGAGCTTTTGAGGATATTTGTTTGGTCAGTGGACGAGGCCTTTTCAGCAGGATCAAAACTTATCCTTGTCAAATGACTAAAATAATAGATGGAAACACAATAGAGAATCTTAATTATGTCTATTAGAAGTCAGTCAGTTATGGTAAGTTTATGCAGAGACTTGGAGGTTAACTAAGTCTTCCCTTTAGATTAAATGCATTGGCTTTTAGGGTTCTTCTCTGCTGTGCCTCTCCCAGCCCTGCTCTCTTTGCTGCTCCTGGGTGACAAGAGGAAGTATCTGTAGTACCCTGGGCCTTCTTGTAGTATCTGCAATATCTTGTCATCTTCATCAAGCTGAGTCTCTGGCTGTTACCATCCTCCCTGTTTGGGCCTTGGGTAACTCATTGTCTCTTCTGGTGGTGGGAGGTCTTCAGGTTTCACCCTGCTCACCCAGCCTCATGGCCAGTATGACAATAGGTAAGCCTGTCTGATCTCAGATCTCAAAAGTCTCTGGTTTATTTCCCTTTGTCAGACTCCCTCCCTGCTCACCTGTGACTCAAATACTGAGTAGGGCTTGAGCTGAGATTCTCTTAGAGATCCTCACTTATGTCCAGCTCTCTTCATCTCTTTCTGCAACCCCAGCCCTGATAGGATGTAGAGAAATGGGGTGGGGATAGGAGAGGAGGGGAAGAAAAGGAAGAGAGAACATCTTGAGTTTCTGATCACCTTATTCAAGTTGCTGGGGGAAGCTCCAGACTTTTCAGCCTGGCAAGAAAAAGTAATATCCTTAGTTTTTTAGCTTCTTTGAAAGTAGGTATTCTCATGCTTTTCAGTATGAAAAATCCAAATCAAATCAAAGAGGTAACCTAGAATTTTCAACAAAATATACCATTTAGAACATTTGATGCAGAAAATAGAACATGGTAGTAGCCATGAGTTTGGGAATTTATTAAGGTCTCAGTTTACATCCATTGTAAACATCTACTGCATATGGTAGTTGATTCAAAGTCACTTTTGACATGTGACATCTTTGCCGCCTTTGTTTACACTTTCTCAAAGTTACAGATGATAGAAGATATCATGAGTGAACTTATGACTGAGGTTTAATACTTTATGGAGATACTAGTTTGGAATTTACAATCTGTAAGCTGTCTTGACATTTTTCTGATGTCTTTATCATCTTCTTGGTCAGTCTCAATTGAATTCTACCTTCATTTCCCCCCTTCCTTTCCTCTTTTTCTCACCATTGGGAAAATAGGGCCCATAATCCAATTTAAGAAACATTTAACTAAAAAGAGACATTTCAAGTAGATGTCATCTTCTAATGGAGAATTATTATATTATATATATTATCATAGCTACAGCTGAACCAGTTTGAGGATAAAATGACTTGAGAGATGTTTCTTCTACTTACACTGTTTCTCCAGAATTGGAAAATACCAAATCAACTAGGCTCCTACCTTGTAATGAGTAAAAAAAAAAAAAAAAAGGAAGCACATAGGCAATATAAATATAAAAAATTCCCACTGAGGTTAATATTCCATATGTCATTACTAAAATATTAGTCTGAATAGGAACCCCCAAAATATTATTTGATGAAAATTATGAAAAATCTAAAAATATTCCATTAAACATTTTTAAATGACATTTTTCCTGATTAAATAGTAATAATCTCTCCTTATAATGAATTTTGAAAATTTCGGAAGAACTGCAGTTAATATATTAGTCTTGAAGTTGGCACTCAAGTGTTTAAAGAAAGAGGATGAGGCACCTGGGTGGCTCAGTTGGTTAAGTGTCTGACTTTTGATTTCAGCTCAGATATGGTCTCAGGATTGGTGAGATAGAGCTCTGCATCAGGCTCCATGTTGATGGCGTGGACCTGGCTCAGGATTCTCTTTCTCCCTCTCTCTGTCCCTCCTCCACGCTCTTAAAATAAATAAATAAGCTTAAAAAATTAAATAAATAAATAGGATAAAGGTCAAATGACTAAACACAGCTAGTTAGTACCTATTCTCAATTTTGTATACGAAGATATTTCAAGACTCAGACTCATAGATTTGTAGCTTCTTAGTGGTAAATACCCTGTAGCACACAGTTTTTTCACATAAACTTAAAATTCAATAGTTATGTGCTATAAATCTGTTGAAGGTTGGTCTAGCACAGAGACAGAGTTAGTATAGATTTTTTTCTTATTTTCCCCTCTGTTTCTAATAACTAATCTACTTTTTGAAGGTGGACAGCATGGGTCAAAGTCTCTGAGGACATAAGAAGCTGATGAAGTTGGGTACAAAATAGAACCAAATAGAGCTGGCCCGGAAAAAAGTCACCATCCTATGGCTAATCTGAACTTCTACCTGACAGAAGAATGGATCTTCTGCTCCCCAGACTTCTATAGATGTGTTTTCCATGATATACTGTTAACAGAATGGGCTCTGACTGTAGCCCACCTGCATTCGATCTGAGTCCTCTGCTGATTCTCCAACTTCTGAATAAGTAAATTACTTTTTCTCTCCATTCCTCAATTTCCCCAACTACCAAGTGTAGAAAATGTGACATAATTAACTCACAGGGTGATTCTGTGTGCATGTAATGATAACATCCATGGCATGTTTAGACTAAGACATTGTTCAAAGTACTCTAAACATTAACTATTAGTAAGTTTAAATAACTAACTGCATATCACCAGATACTTATAAATCACAGAACTGTGCATACAACCTCTATATAACTTGATGGCTTAAAGACTGAGGGAGCTCCAATAGCAAACCACTCAGTTATACTGTAGAATGTGAAACATTTTTTTTCCTAGTTACTTAAGTATTTGTTATATGGGTATTTCCAGAGTTTTGTCAGGGATTTTAAAGAGCCATGAACACTTAGTTAGTCCATCATTTACCTAGCTGCAGGAGCATTTCTTTACCTGTCTTGAAGCTCTGATCTGCAGCAGTAAGAAAAGTATTCTCTTCTTTCTCCCTTCAATCTCTAAGCAAACTGCCTGCACTCCAGGGAGCCTGGTGTTACTTTGAATTTAACAAAAGAACGGGGATTTTTCTAATTTTTTTATTTAGCGGACCATAATTTTTAGGTACACTCTGTTGTATATATCATATCATCGCATAAGACTCACATTAACTTCAAAGAGAACGACACACAATGGCACACAAAGTGGTAAGAAACATTTCCAGGACATAATGAAGTATTAGCTGAAGCAGTGCTGAAGCAGATGTCTTGGGAGAGGAAACAGTAGCAGGAAACGTACCAACTGCGTGAGCTGCTGCAGTCAGGCCTGGGTCAACTCAGCCTTAACGAGATCATGCTGACAGCCAACCAGAAAGGCATAGCTGGGGGGAAAAATCCATTGTAGTCACTGTTGTTAAATAAAGGCCAGCTTGTACATGTGACTTATTGGCAGAGAGGGCTGGTCATTCATAAATCTGCCCAGTTTCAGGGAGCTGGGGACATTGGGAAATGACCAAAACCCATGTCAGCATGTAATGTAACCAGAACCCAGAAAGGAATGTGGGATCCAGGAAGAGAGGCTGGGTCCACCACTCCTGATTTGCATAGGCATTTTACTCCAGTTCCTGTTAGAGGCATTCCATCCTGGAGTAGAGTTCACCTACATCACAGTCAGGCTAGAGCCATGGACCCTTGCTTGGATGGAGCATGGTGAAGAAAGATTTTTACCACCTAGGACACTGCCTTGGTTACACCCTAAGACTTTCTCATTGACTCTTGGAAAACTCCAAGTCTCCCTATTCTGGGAGTGGGGTAAAGAAATGCAACTAGTCCTCAGGCTCAGAATTAGATGGATGTTCTATATCCCTAATGTCATTCTCTGGAAATTTCCTTACTTAGGAGAATCCTCAGGACTGAGGCTCCTGTGCTCTGCCTTTGGATGGGAAATGCAGAACACTATGAATTGAGCTGAGCACAAAGACTGGAGGTTATTCAGGCAAAGAACATGGGAAGAGTAAATGGATCATTGCCCATTATTTAAAAATTCTCTGGGCCTCTTTTGTGACTGTAATACTCAACTTTTAGTAGAGTACAAAACAAGATGTAGTAGGAAAATACAACTTTGGGAGAAAGCAGATTTTATTGCCCACTACACAGTCTTCCTTAGAGTAGTTAACATAGAAGTTGCACTGGAGAATTGCCCACTGCCCACTCCTTTGCTGATGAGTTGCTAAGGGATCTGATTAATGGAGCAAATGTGGTTTTGGCATAACAATCAAGATGGACTCTTTAGACAAAGCAGGATTTGTCTACTTTACCCAATGCCCATTCAAGATGGACAAGTCGACATTTAAAAAATGGAAAACAGATGTTTCATACAAAGCTTTAAAAGTGTCACGTATAGATGAAGGACCCCGGCTACTCAGATGGATTAGATCCAAGAAGGGAATGTGGAAAAATCTGGCATTTCATCCAGCAGGCATAGTGTGTTCTAAAATAATCATCGTTTACCTTTGAATAAAGGGATGGTATTCAGAATTAGTAAATCAGAATAGAATGGCTTCTGAATGATTCACTAATCATCACACTAATTTGTTTCTAGTTTTACTGAGGTATAACTGACAAATAGAATTATATATATTTAAGGTGTACAATGTGATGATTTGATGTATGTATGTATATATTGTGTAACAATTACTACATCTTAATTAACACATCCATCACTGTCATCATACTAATTAATTATTATTCTAAATAGTTGGTCATTATCACCAAGTTCCTTTTAATAATGTAACAAATAAAACTTTGAGTAAAGTTTTAACTATGCATATGCAGGTAAGTAGGTATCATTTAAATTTAGTCCACTGCACAACACTGCACAAACTATATGTGAATATTTAGTAAACTTATTTTCATTCTCTTTAAGCAAAGCCAAAAGAGACAATCTGCAAAGACACGTGTATGTTTAAGGTGTTTTAAGTAAATACATGTTTTTAACTCTCCAATGGAATGGTATCGCGTTACAATTACCTGGGGAGCATTTAAAAAGCACTTATACTGGGCTTCCTCCTTAGATATTATGATTTCATTTGCCTGTAGAGGGGCTGGGACACTGGAACTTTTTAAAAGCTCTTCGGGTTATTTTAATGTGTGGCCAAATTGGAAACTCGTGCCTCAGGGTAGCTAGCTATCTAAAATGTATGGTTGTATTATAACTTTTGAACAGTCAACTTCCTGTTGACTGAGATGTGGTGTAGAATGTGCCAGGGGCTACTCCTTGTGCTTATTACTAGTAACTGGTGTCTCTGTTTATGCGGTCAGTTGGAGTGCAATGTAGTGAGTTAGAACATAGATTCCAGTGCAGAAATGCCTAGTTTGGAATCCTGGCTCTTCACCTACTAGCTATGTGAGCCTGGACAAGCTACTTCTACTTTCTGTTTCCAGTTTCCTGTGTGTTAATGGTGATAAGAGTAGTACCTATCTTTTAGAGTTTTTGTAAAGATTAAATAAACACTTATACATAATTAAGTTAATATGTATAAAGCCCTGAGAACAATTTTTAGAAAGATCATTCCTTACTACTGGAAAGGACCCTGGCTCTGAATCTTACCCTCTGTCTCCCAGACACAAAGGGGCCATTTAAGGTAAAAACAAGCATTAAATATTTTTTTTTCCCTCAGCAACAGGAGGGTTTCACATTTCCTTCCTTTGTTAACAAGACTCATTGTATCCAAAGACATGAGGATGCTTATAAGCTGTCTCTAGTTCTGTGTTTCTCCAGCCTTGATCTGAAGAAACCCCTGAAGCACTTCTCAGAAAGGAAGTTGCCTGGGATCCACGACCAGATATTCTGGAGATGATCCTCAGTCACAATAATGTCTGACACCGATCACTTCAGTCTATGCTAGTAAAATGAACATTGGTAGGAGACTTATTTCCTCTTTACTTTCTGGCTCTGGTGTCTTCAGGAAGAATTTTGAAAAAAATCAATACAAGGTATCTGTTAGAGGACTTTGTGTTGCTGTTGCCAATTTGTCTATGTAGGGACTTCATCAAGATTGTAGATTTTGACTTTGTGTGACAAAGCTATTTATTTTTAGATGCGTACTTACCACTTTATATAATTTTTGAGTGGGTCTCTCTTCCTTGACAATTATCTTTTTAAGGCATGGGCATATCTTATCACTCTTGTGAACCCAAAAGTGTGAGTTGGAAATGCCTTCTTCTCTGATAGCTGGAACTGGTCAGGAGTGGCAGTCTGTCTAGGGAGGAGAGGGGGAACTCTGAGCACAGGCCAAGTTCTATGTTCTGGGGCCTGTTCTGGAATTTCTTGTTTCTCCCCTTGGGACTGCTCCTTAGTCACTAATACTCCTCTTCTGCCCAGATGGCCAGAAGAGGCTGAGACTCATGTGTGTGGAATTGTCAAGAGCCCCACAGCCAAATCCATTTCCAGGAGGGCAGCCTGATGAGTACATAGCTCCCATGGACTGTCATGGATTTTTTTTATTTTTTATGGGATTACATAAGATTGGGCTACCAGAATGGTACTGCATGCCGATTTTGGAAAAGGCACTCATTTCCATATAGAATAAAAAGTTTTTATATACACTAATTGGGGAATGTGTGTGTGTGTGTGTGTGTGTTCTCTATCAATTATTCAAAATCTTTACCCATAAATCACCATACTTTACCTCATATTAAATATTTTTTTAACATGACTTCACAAACATTATTTGCATACCCAGAAGATTCTCCTGACTCCAACCTTTAGTCTCTTTTTATCACCAGGCTTAAAACCATCAGAAATAGTTATATATTTTATTCAGGGACTCCCACTGTACAACTGTAGTTGTAGTTATTTTAAGATCTATAAAAGAAAGTTAGCTGCATTCAGAGAATTAGTTACTAATGAGAGCATTCAGAGAATTAGTTACCAATGAGAAGAGTGGAAATTGAATAAGCTAGGAATTTGTGCCATAAAAATTAGAAAGATAGGTGTAAAATAAATTAGAATAGGCTAAGGTATGTTACTGTAATTGCTCCACGTCCTGTGTGGATTATGAAACAAACCTTGTTTCTCACCGATACGGCAGGTTCATTGTGCATTGATTGTGGACGCTCCTACAAGTGTCTTCTTGGGACTCAGGTTGGAAGAGCAGCAAAATCTGAAACATTGCTGTTCCAATAGCAGGGGAAAGAAACTCCAGAAGGCCACACAGAAGCAATTTAATAGCTTGGCCCAGAAAGACTACATATCACTTCTGCTCATAACTCATTGGTCCGAATCAGTCATGTGTTTTTCACTAATAAGAAGTCCAGGATGTTCAATCCAATTGCTTTCCCAAATGGTGAAGAGCCAGATATATTTGGGGAACAGCACTAACGACTACCACAGATGTATTCAAGGTAGTGCGCTTATTCAATATTTTGTAGTTTTCTGAAGAAAATGTCTAGAATTGTTGCTTCTCTTAAAAGGAGTATCTTTTAAAAATGCAGTTAATGAGAAGATACTTCTAAATAAAGGACTCCTTATAAAAATACATATTAGAAAATGTAAAGCAAATTTCTATATTTATAACTTATACAGAATGAGCCATTATATTTAATTTTATTTACTTCAAAAAGAAGATCACATAGTATGGGATTCATGCTAGAATTCAAAAGCAAAAATGCAGTGGGGCGCCTGGGTGGCTCAGTCAGTTAAGCATCTGACTTCAGCTCAGGTCATGATCTCACAGTTTGTGGGTTTGAGCCCTGCATTAGGCTTTGTGCTGACAGCTCAGAGCCTGGGGACTGCTTGATTCTGATCTCCTTCTCTCTCTGTCCCTCCCCTGCTCACACTCTGGCTCTTGCTCTCTCAAAAATAAAAACAAAAAATAAACATTAAAAAAATTCAAAGGCAAAAATTCAAGCACAGAAAGGTAATATACCCAAATATTAAGAGTCCTGTTTGTAGGAAAGGAGATATGGGTGATTTTTCTTTTCTTTTTTTTTCTTTTTGTTTTTAATATTCTGTGTCAAATATCCCATAGTAAATATATATTGTTTTATTATTATATAAAATAAACTAGGAGAAACTAATGTCTTAGAGAGAGGAAACTAATGAATTTTTAGTATTAAATATAAAGCCAGTTTATTAACTGGTGGTTTGTTAGCTGAGAAAAATGTTTTCCTTCCTTAGAAGTTTAAAAGTAATATCTGCCCTCGTTAATTTGGAGGATAAAACTTAGTTGAGTGTTAGAGATGATTGGGAGAGTCCTAAGGTTCATCCCAGGGATGGATTTGTACCAAAACCTTTTCCCTCTAAATTAGACAATTCTGTGAGAAGTATAGCTCCTTGTTAAATACAGGATCTCTATATTTCATCTTTTAGCATTTTGTATTTATTTGGCTATCTTTTAATGTTTTGATTTTCATGAGATCTGGAACATTACTTAGGAAAATTATAGCATATCTTAGATTTTTACTGGACTTTAAATAAAATAATAAATGATCAAAGTTTTGAAAGGTTTTATTGTTTCATAATTAAAGAAATTATTCATAGTGACAGAAAACAGAGCAGCGGTGGCTTTGGAAGGAGGGCGGGGAGGTACAGAGGGATTATAAGCAGCATGAGAAAATATTTGGCATTAGTGGATGTGTTCATTTTCTTCATTTTAATGATAATTTCATATATATGCTATAACTTATCAAATTGTATGATTTAAATACAGCGATTATACCACACTGAAGATGTTTAAAAATATAATTCAGTGTATCCTATGGACAGAGATTGAGATTTATCTTACATTAAGCTACTAAGCTACAACTAGACCTACTAATATTTAATATTTTTATCAAAGTTTGAGGTTAGAATGTAAAATTTCAGAAAATACCAAGCTGAAGAGAACAAAATGATTTATGGTGCAGTTAATGTCTCTATGAAGTGAAGATAGGAAATTAACAAACTTGAAGCTAAACAGTAATTAAGTGATTGTGCTTTTAAGTTACACATATACTTCCAAACTTCTGTGGTGGTGACTCAGGCTAACTGGACGAAATCCCGACCCAAAGGGATTTTGTCGGTTACTGTTAAACCCCATTGTAATCTACCAATGTATCTTATGGATAGTACACCCAGAGAGTTTTGTCTTTCACGAAAGACTGATATGTTTCAGGTACAGTTTGAACATGACTAAGAACAGCTTATAAAAATGCACTTTGGCTTGGTGACTCTGAGAACAGCATTAAATATGTGAATTTGCAGAAAACATTCACTGAATGATAATAAATAAATTTAAAATACTGAGATAAACATCAACCTGTGAATGATGATATACTTTCAGTGGGAACAAACTGGGCCATTATTGTAAAATTTCAAAATACTGTTCTTGCTATAATAGGATTTCTTTCTATTCTCAGTATATCGAATTCTTGGGTTCTAACTTTGTTTTAAAATTCAGGCTCGATTGCCACTTCAGATAACTTAGAAATTAGGTGATTAACTAGTTGTTATTTAACCTTCTAATTTCTGTATAAGTCTAATTACATGAAACAGAAGTTGGTGTTTTGATTTTTTACTTTGCTTTTCTGTTTGGAGTGTTATTGTAACTACTGTATTGTAAATGATGGAAAATAATTGCATATGTTAAAAAAATATGAAACTTTATAAAGTAAAAATAAAATAAAATAAAATAAAATAAAATAAAACTAAAATTCAGGCTAATAACCAAAATTATGCCAAGTCTCTAATCATAACTGAATTATTTCTACATGAAGATATGTAGAAGTGAGGTGAAAATATTCTTTTGATCCAACGGATCAGCTGTGGTACTTATGTCCTACTAGGACATAGACATTTGAGCCACTTTGATCTCCCCACCATTTACAAGGGCCACAGCTGATTGGATTAAGAGACATTTGCTTTCAGAGTTATCCTACTACTGAATATGTAGAAATAATTTAAGTCTAATTAACAAAATACTTTCAAATTCTAAATATTTCATATATGCAATTCAGGAAGACGCAGTTGCAAAGGGTATTAACATTCTCATGTCAAACTGCTAATGGTTCAAATAATAACTGAAAACCTCCTCTTATACAGAAAAAGGCCCTGTTTGAGAGTAAGCTTTGTATCTTAGCCAAAATAGGCAGTTTTCAGTACATTTTTCTCCAAGCTCTCACATTGGAATTCTGGAAACATTATATTAAAAAATTGGGACATTAATTTCCTGGAAGTGGGTGTTTTGCCAAGTCACTCTGTTTAGCAACTGGCAGAGTAACTTTTCAGTGGGGAAACTAAAAATGTATTTGGATTTTTAAGACTAGCCGAATTAGATTCGAATGCAAGTTAAGTAGGCCCAAGCCGTAGCTAACTAATGAAGTTCATGAACAGTCACTAGAGTTCCTTGAAACTTCATCTCAAAATGGCTGAGTCAGCACATGGGCACTCACTAGGTTTGAGTAACTGACTGGTGAAGATGCTGATGCCATTGAAAAATGAAGGGGAAACAGAGCATCTCCGATAAACATTCAAATCCAGAGTCCAGAAAATTGTGGTTATATTTACAGAGTGTTAACAGTAGTAATGTTTCTTATGGACAGTGTTTTTTCCAAACAGTTTGGGAGTGGAGGATAACAACGGCTGTTAATAATCAAGAACTTAGTTCTATGAAGCAAGTATGCAGTGTCAAGAACAAATTTGGAATCTTAGCTCTTATTGGACCCCTAAATGTTAATGATAATGGTGGCACGGATAGCTTACTGTTCATTCTCCAGCCTCATCATGTGACTGAGCTATAACTAATGCACAAAAAATGAACCTTGGCAGCCTTGACATAAGAACCTGGTGTAAGAACCTCCCGTAGGTTAACCTCCTAGTCCTTTCCCTCTGGCTGTTGGAATGCAGGTGATTTTCAGCATGACCTTGGAAGATGTTTGTGAAATGAAGAGAAATGAGAGAGAGTTGAATATCTGAATTGCCTGCCACCATGTAGGAACATGCTGTTTGGACTTTATGGGAATGAGTAAGCCACTGTGATTTGGGGGTTTCTGCAACTGGCATCACCATAATTAATACAATTGACAAAACATTTATTTTAATATCTCTGCACCAAAGATAGGAGTATATTGAGGAAAATGTTGTTTACAGACGGGGACTAAGAACAAGGGAGAGTTGCTACTTTTCAAATGAAGCATATTAGGTTTTTATTATAATAGGAGTTGGGACTCAGGTTTCTTCACTCAGCTATCTGATACACTTAATTGAAATCAATCTCTCTGAACTTTGAAATACTGTGTAACTTAAGCAAATATTTCCCATGGCACTTATTGCCAATTACTGTACTGTAGATATTTGGATACATATTTTATATAATTTCTCCTGCTAGAAATTATACTCATGAAGGCAGGAATTACGTGTGGTAACTTCCATTGCATACCCTAAAATATCTTGGTCTATCTTGGTCTGTACTTTGTTAAACATTTTATAAGCTTAATAATTGTTTATTAAACGAGTGTTTGAGGTATCAGCAAACATTTTTATATTAATTAGGTTAGAGATCATCGATATATGCAGATAAATCATTTGGATTCTTCCTTACTTGTGGTTACGATCTAACATAAGACTTAGAGTCCTGGGGTGAACACAGGTTAGGTACAGGAAACTCTTCTATGCCTCAAACAATTTGGCAATATTCTTTATCCAAGAGTTAAACAAAATCAGTTTTATTTGTATTAAGCATGGGTCTTTTTCTATAATTTAGGTAACACTTGACAACAAAATAGTGACAACTTTTTGGAGAAAAATATATATCAAGATTCCATTTGTTTATTTTTTGCACAGTATCCAAGTCACATGGATAGCTGGAGAGGAATGAAAATTCTTTGTATGAGCTGTGCTCATGAAAGTGTAAATATATATGACTAAGCATTCTTTAAAAAACATTCATTTAATTCTAACAGTAGTTCACATCATCCTCAAATGTGACTCATAATTTTATTTCTAGGCATTCATTTACATACTTATTTTCATTAGCAGTTCTGAAATTTTGAACTCTTAGATCTTAAAAACACCCTTTTTATTTAGTTTGCTAGAAAACCTACTCCACATTTGTCAAATGCAACTGTTTAATCAGGGACTGAAGATGTAGCCAAAACACAAATTAACTATATTTCTTGAGAATTTTATTTTATAGGTATTTAAAGAATAATTAGGAAGATCAAGATACTGGGGCACCTGGTGGCTCAGCCAGTTAAGCTCATGACTTTGGCTCAGGTCATGATCTCAAGGTTCGTGAATTCGAGCCCTATGTCAGGCTGTCTGCTGACAGTGCAGAGCCAGGAACCTGCTTCAGTTCTGTCTCCTTCTCTCTGTCCCTCCCCCACTTGCATTCTCTCTCTCTCTCTCTCTCTCTCTCTCTCTCAAAAATAAAAAACATTAAAAAAGTTACAAAAAAGAATGATCAAGATACTTATATTTAGATGTACTAGCCATATAAGTTAGTACTAAAGCTTTGTAATATAAATTAGCCACTTTCTTCTGCAAAAGCACATAACTTAGAAATCAACCAAGTTTAGGAATACTACCATAATCTTGAAGAACACTGTATTTTTTTCCTTCCAAGTCATTATGCATATGTTTTCCTCTGTATTATTAGATATAATGTCATCACTGTAACCATATAAGACATTGCGAGGAGGATTAGAAGCTCACATTTTGGGTTTTGTTCCTTAAGAATTCATAATCTGGCTGGAAGTATCAGGCAAATTCATACTGACATAACCTCATTACATGTACTAAATGGAGTGCCAATTAGGTGGTGAGTAGAATTTAAGCAATGTCTTTATGTCAAAATTTAGAGAGACAGAGGTGAGGAGTGAGGGTCTTTTCAACAAAGAAAACTAGTCAAGAGCTGTGTGCAGATAAAATTCAGTAAAGATATAATTCTCAACCCATTAAAACCTAAGAGGCTTTAAAAAGTCTTGTGCCTGACCACGCTCTAGACCTAAGTGAGAATCTTGGTGGATGGTGTCAAGAATCACCAATTCTAAAGCTTCCTTGGCCATGGGGAAAGCAAGGTTGAGAGCTGCCGGAGGAAAGCGTGTTGTACTAATAGTCACCTCCACTTGGCTACAAACAGCAGTGGAAAGGGACCATATGGGAAGTCGTGTGAGTGGAAATAAACAAGATTGTTATGAAATCTTATAAATCTTAGTTATTGGGAATTGTGGGAAACTGGAAAGAAGGATGAGTTACTTTCAGGCTTTTAATTCCCAGAGACTAGAACTGTGTGGCAATTAATTGTCAGAGGAAGGAACTGGTTGTAAAGCGGAGAAGATGACTTCAGGTGTAGGTGTATTGATTTTAAGCTAACACGGACACATCAGGAGAATATTGTATAGTTGTAAAAACATTTTTAGATGCTTTTCCTTTTTTTAAGTATTTATTTTAGACAGAGAGAGGGAGATAGGGAGATAGGGAGGGAGAGTTTGAGTGAGGGAGAGACAGAGAGAGAGAGAGAGAGACAGGATCCAAAGTGAGCTCTGTGCTGACAGCAGGCGGCCCAATGTGGGACTCGAATTCACGAACCGTGAGATCATGACCTGAGCTGAAGTCGGACGCCTAACTGAGTGACCCAGGTGCCTCTAGACGCTTTTCTCTTGCAAAAGTTATTGCTATAAATACTAGCATTTCTGTTGCATATCAAAATTATTGGCAATTTTCATAGTGTTTCGGTTTCTTTAATGGATTCTGGACTTAGAGATATTTAGGACCCAAGTATCACATTTCTGAGCAAATGTAACTAGACTTTTCCCATAAATATAAAACTCAGAGTAGAACATTACCTCACTAAGCGTGTTCCATTTGCTCCAACCTAGACTTAGCTTAAATACCCCAAAGCTAAACATTAACTGTAGCTAGGCAGCTACTGATGAAATCATTGAAAACAAACTGGTAGAAAAGGAAGCTCATTAAGTTGAAGTGCTAAGAAAAGCAGCTAAATATAAGCACACATTGCAGGCCGTCAGTTGGGGATTAAGTTGGATGTCAAAATCCTCCCATCAGTGTAAGGAATCATTTGTTTAGAGTTAAGCCACTAAAATATTCTAATACATTTCATAATAATAAAACAATTTAATTTATTAAACTATTTGTATTCTAATCTTTCATTAAACAGTAAATATAAAATAAAAACATAGAAACATAGCACATATTAAAAATTGAAATTTCTTGGGGCACCTGGGTGACTCAGTAGGTTGAGTGTCTGTTGGTTTTGGCTATGGTCATGATCTCACGGTTTCATGGGTTTGAGTCCTGTGTCAGGCTCTGTGCTCCTGGCGCTCTCTCTCCTCTCCACCTCTCCCTCACTTGCACTGTCCCTGTGTCTCTCAAATAAATAAAATAAAATAAAACAAATTTAAAAAAAATTAAAGAAAATGGAAATTTCTTTAGCTGACTGACTCCTTTTTGTAACACCCATGTATTATCTCATGTATATCTTCTTCCAATTCATACACTGGAGGCAACATTACTCAGAAGAATAATGATAAAAACATTTGTTTAAAGTAGACTTCACACCCAGGGTAGAGCCCAACGTGGGGCTTAAATTCATGACCCTAATCTCAAACCTGAGCTACATCAAGAGTCAGATGCTTAATGGACTGAGCCACCCAGGTGCCCCATGGTGAAGATAGTTTGAACTTACATACATTTCCTAAAATTTAGAATTTATCACTATGACCTTAAACTTGTAAAAAACAGTACTGCAGATATGTTACTGTTCTAATTATATTCCTTTAAATTGAAATGTATCTTTGAAAGTGTACTTGAGTTAGTTGTACTTGTATACTTCAAAGTCTAAGGCAACCACTGGAAAAAGTAAGAAAAGAAATGTAACTGACAAGCTAAGACAGGAAAGAAAATGGAAACCTATATAATACTTAGACAAAACCACAAAAGGCAGAAAAAGGGTAGAAGATAAAGTAGGAGCAAAGAACAAGGGCAACAAATGGAAAAAAACAACCAATATGCTACATGTTAATTAATCATACGAGTAATAACTTCAAATGTCAATGGTCAAAATACCTAATTAAAAATACATAGATTGTCAGGGTGGATCAAAACACATACCCAGCTGTATGTTTTCTGTAATAAACCCCCTTTAAATATAATGATACATATAGATTAAAAATATAAGGATGGAGGAAGATACACCATGCTTACATTAATCAAAAGACAAATGGAATTACATTAATTCCCAGAGAAGACAAAGCAAGAAAAATTATCAAGGATAAAGAGAGGCATTAAACCATAATAATGGGATCAATTCTCTAAGAAGATATAACAAGTTAATGTATAAACTCCTGACAACAAAACCTCAAAATATGTGTGGCAAAAAGTGATAGAACTGCAAAAAGAAATAGATAAATCTATAATTGTAGTCAGAGACTTCAATATTACTCTATCAGAAAGGGACAGATCCGGTAGGTAGAAAATCAGTAAGGATGTAACTGAACACAACAACACCATCAATCAACTAGATATTACTGGTAAAGTATTCAAAAAAGTTTATAAACTTTATATATAAATATATAAGTACCCTATGTAAATATATAAGTATTAAATACCAAAATTAAGGAAAGAGTCCAAATGTCCATCAATTGATGAATGAACAAAAATCTTTAATATATAAATAAATAAATGAAAACTAAGTGATTATTCTTTAATGTTTATTTTATTAAATGTTTTATAAAAATAAAAGCATTTGGAATTGTCAGTTTATGCTTTTGAAAATATAAACATTTTTACAATTTATGAATTAATTTAAAATATTTTTAATGTTTATTTATTTATTTATTTATTTATTTATTTTGGAAGACTTCTAGTGGTTTTCTTTTACTTTTTTTCCATAACATTTTATTGTCAAATTGTTTTCCATACAACACCCAGTGCTCTTCTCCTCAAGTGCCCTCCACCATCATCACCACCCGTGTTCGAGGGAGACAGAGCACCAGTGGAGGAGGGACAGAGAGAGAGGGACAAACAGAATCTGATGCAGGCTCTAGGCTCTGTGCTGCCACCACAGAGCCTGACATGGGGCTCAAGCTCACAGACTGTGAAATCATGACCTGAGCCAAAGTTAGATGATTAACCGACTGAATTAATTTTACTTTAGACTTTAAATACAAATAGATTAAGCTTTCATATACTTTAACTCCCATTACATTATGTACTTAAATTCGTTGGACCATTATAACCCATAGAACAAAAACTGAGTAAAAATCTTAATTTTAAAAAATATAGATATTGATGAAATGAAGCAAAAATAAATTTTATTAAATAAAATAATTTATAAGCTGATTATTGTTTTATTATTACAATATATTGACATCACTTGCTCATCAATAGAAATCCCAAACATACGTAATAGCAATTTAGTCATCACTGATATATTTTTGACTTTCAGTCATATGAAAACCATGGCTTTACACCTAATTTTCATTTTGTTTAAAGATATATCTGTCAAGGAGGAGGATACATCATAGGTTGTTAGTATGACTTATAAGTTTTAAATGTTGAAGTATGGAAGACACGGGCCTCCATTTCATTCATACTCTTTTTCCAAGCTCCTGGAACATTAGGGCAGGTCTGTGGTATCTGATTGATTCACCAGACTTGGGCAGGGGAGCACCACAATGCTATCCCCTCATGGCACATGTAGGAAATGAGAATTATAAAGGAGGTGAATTGGGATATTTCTAAAAGATTTATTGAAAAAGTAGTGTATTTTCTTTTTATTATATCATTTAAAGTAAAAAGAAATACAAGGTATTAGCAGATATAACAAATATTGAACTTGCAGTCTATATTCAAGTAAAATATTTGCAAATTTTAAAATGATAAATAACAATCCTCAGTTGATTTATATCTGGTTTTATGTTTAGGATGATTATATATAATTTTGAATATAGATGTTTTATGTGATGTCCTCAAATTCTTAGTAATAGCCATAGAGACCATGGTTTTTCTCCAATAAGAATAGAATAAAAATTTAAGTAATTACACACATAAAAATGTGTAACAATTTGTATTATATATAAGCATTTTTATTTTATTACCAAAGATAAAGTTGAACATATTTTGTAATATTACTTTTTAAAAAATTTTTATGAGTTTAGACAGTTTTACATACCTATGGATGTCCCCATGGTCAAGATCTAGCTCTTTTCCATTATCCTCAAAGATTCCTTATGCTCCTTTTCATTTAACCTCTTCATTTGCTCCAGGCCAGAGGTACCTACTGATCTTCATTTTGTCACTATGGGCTAATTTGCATTTTACATACATGGAATCATATTAATGTACTATTTTAGTTTGAGTCTTTCATTCAACATGCTGTTTTGAAATTCATTCATGTTTTTGCATTTTTCAGTAGCGTATTTCTTTTTAACACTGTGTAGCATTTTCTTCTATAATTTGCATTTTGCTATGTATTCACCTGTTGGTGGCACTAGGCTTGTCTCCACTTTGGAGCTGTTGTGAATGAAGCTGTTATGAACATCTGTGTATGTCTTTGTTTGGATGCATGTTTCCATTTCTCTTGATGAGATAAATACCTAACACTAAAATGTCTGGTTATGATAGGCATAGAGTTAAGTTTTTAGGAAGCTATCAAACAGTCTACCATGGTGGCTGCACCATCTCACATTCCCACCAGCAAGTATGAGAGATCAAGTTGCTCCACATCCTTACTAATACTTGTTATTATCCATTTTTGAAAATTTTAGCCATTTCAGTGAATGTGTAATAATATGTCACTATAGTTTTAGTTTGCATTTCCCTGATGACTTATAATGTCGAACATTTTAAGATTTGAATTAATTTTGAGTCTAGTTCACATAGTCATGTTGCGTAATGAAATAAATTCTAATTTGGAGAATGCCTGTGCTTTTTAAAACAGTCATCTTGTTTGACAACCATAAAAATATTTAATAAGTTTTGCATGGAGCTTCTTCTCATGATTCTTGCTCAGCCTCCCCGTCACTCACCACTCCCCGTTCCAACCAGCTGTTCTTTGGGCTTCAGGCTGCTCCCATTAGAGGCCAGGAATACAAACTCCTCCAAGAAGCTCCACTGGGACACATCTTGTCCTGGCTGCTGAAAGTGGATGTCAGGATCATGGGGATGCTCTATGTACTGCAGTGGAGCAGCAGGTGTGACTGTGACTCTTCATGCCGTGCCTTTTGGGGAAAGATAGCATTACACCTTAAGACTTGGTTCTACTGCAGTTTCTAAATGGTGGATCTTGTTCATGCATGGAGTCTGCAAACCCAGGGTCCATCTATTCCAGATACTTCCCTGCTGCAGCTTCTTGGATAGATATTTTACTAACTGTGCAATGTCAACGCACTTTGACACTCTGGCTGAGATGCTTTAGACCAGACTCTTTCCACCTGAGATTTATTACTTAGATTTT
Organism: Suricata suricatta; assembly: GCF_006229205.1. Taxonomy (NCBI): domain Eukaryota; kingdom Metazoa; phylum Chordata; class Mammalia; order Carnivora; family Herpestidae; genus Suricata; species Suricata suricatta. Next base: position 105,760,152 of record NC_043700.1, on the reverse strand, counting down.
TAAAAAAATTTTCAAGAAGGAGTTTTGCCACAAAATCTGTTTGCTTAGGGATTTAGGGGCCCACCCAAAATATTAAGTGGACTGGTTAAAAGCATATTTTATATAAGAAGCTTTGTTATAAGGATAGATGCACTATTTTGGACATGTTGTGAATAATGAACACACAAGAAAATTGCACAATTCAGTCTTTCAAAAATGTTTCCAGGATTCAGGAATGACAAGATTATAATGGTTGGTGTGCAGAAAATGAGGCACCATAACTGACAGGCTTTAAAGCATTCTGAGCTTACCTTCGGGACGTGTGATTGAAAAATGGAGGCGCTCTCCTTTTGATTTTCTTTTCCATCTGTTTTTTTCATTTAATGATCTGAGAGCTATATCATTTATCCCTCAAAATGGCCTCTTTTTTATTTGACCAAGGTTTTTTTTTCTTTTTTCTGAAGACTGGAGTAAAAGTTAGTAAAAACTTTCTACTTTTGATATCTCTGAGCTAAGATGAGATTGAAAATTCACTCAGCACAAAGATTTTAGCAATTATATGATGGTTAAGACTTCATGATTTTTTATGATTGGAGAAGTAGAATTTGTATTTGTTTAGTTAAAAAATGCAAAAATATAGAAATCTATATTTTACTAACAAAAGTGAGTTTTATTTAATGTATAAAATAAGTGAATCTATACACATTAATCACAATTACTTTGTAAAAGGCTATGGCATATACTTTAAACAAATAAACAATAGACCCTCTGTTCCAAGAAACATTTCACCGAAGAAAAATTGAATTTGTAATTCAAACCAGAAATTTCTCTAAATATTCAGTCTATATTGGTTCATTTTGTACGCCATTTTATCTGGGCAATTTCTGTTGACATTTTTCGTGTTTGTAACTTCACAGGCTGTGGTCATTTGTCACCCTGGCATCACCCATCTGCACACACATTTGTCATTCTTCTGCTGAATTTGGCTCTAGTTGGGCAACAGGAAGTTGGAGCTAGAGGAATAATGCTGTTATATGAAGGATATCATTAGAGGACAAAATTATACTTCAAAGACCAAGCACATATGGTTTTGACTTTTATAAAGATGGCAGGTGAACATGAAGTAAAGGTTGATTTCAAATTTATTTCCATGATAGGAGGAACTTCTTAAAAGTCTGAAGAAGATTAATTTCCAATTTGGAATTCCCAATAACTGCAACATGATCAGGGTTTTACAACTTCCTGAAGTAAATTCTCTGAGTGACCACGCCATCTTCATGTAAACCAAAGGAACAATTTAATATAGGACTCAGATGATAGAATACTGACAAATGTCGATAAGAGAAGCTTTAGAAAGCCAACACATGCAGAATGCAATCTATTGCAAAGTTTTAAGTAGAGGATTTATAACATTACAGAACTGAAAAATAAATAGCTAAAAGTTGATTTAATTTAATTTTAAAAATGGGATTCAAATAAAATCAAGCATGGTTTCAAAACTCAGTTATTTTATTTTGTTAAAATGTTGTTGTTTATTTTTGAAAGAGAGAGAGAGAGAGAGAGAGAGAGAGAGAGAGAGAGAGAGAGAGGGAGAGAGCACACAAGTAGGGCAGGGGCAGAGCGAGGGAGACACAGAATCAGAAGCAGGCTCCAGGCTCAGAGCTGTCAGCACAGAGGCCGATATGGGGCTTGAACCCACAAACTTCGAAATCATGACCTGAGCAGAAGTCAAAAACCTAACCAACTGAGCCACCCAGGCGCCGGTATCAGTTTTAATTTTAAAAGATAAATCTAATATACATCTAATTTGTAAGTGCTATTCAGCATATGAGGGCTTTCTTGTGCCCTAGAATGCTAAAGCTTCTTTAATGATAATAATAGTTCGGTTTTTCCTAAAAGCAAGATCTTTTTTTCCTTTGTATTTATGATGCCTCTAATCAAAGAAGAGGTATAGATCAGGCAAGCATAAAAGAGAATTTGACTTTCAGCAATTGTCCTACAGATATTTTCATATCCAGTGTTTGCATATATTTCAGCGATATTTATGATAGCAAAAATCTAAGTAATCACCTGAGAATGTCCATTTGTAAGACACAAATTGGATCAGTCATGTTACAAATGAACACTGCAATATTGTAATCCCTTCCACATGATAACACAGATCTACATAAAATGCCATGGAATAATATCCGTGATGTAGTGATAATACAAAAAGTAAAGCTCAGAACAGTTTAAAGAGTATATTAGCATTTATGTAAAAAGGATGTATAATATACACATCCTATATAGTTTTAGAAATAAAACCTCTGAATCAAAATTTTAAAATAAGGCATTGTAGGCGCACCTGGGTGGCTCAGTCGGTTAAGCATCCAGCTTCGGCTCAGGTCATGATCTCACCGTTTGTGAGTTCGAGCCCTGCATTGGGCTCTATGCTGACAGCTCAGAGCCTGGATCCTCCTTCAGATTCTGTGTCTCCCCCTCTCTCTGTCCCTCCCCTGCTCATGCTCTGCCTCTCTCCATTTCTCAATAATAAATAAAAACGTTAAAAAATAAAATAAAATAAAATAAAATAAGGCATTGTCTTCACTATTAATACTCTACATACAAGAAGAGATTGCACAGTCACCAGGGGAATCACTCCACTCGCTCAGCTTCTGAGTCTCTCAAATTGGAAATATCTCTTTACAACCTTGTATAACAGTAGTTTAGTAACTTGATAAAGCATTTAATTACATTTTATTTATTTGGAATCTGGGCTTTTCTTTCTGAGCCCTGATTTTTCTTTTTCTTTCTTTTTCTTTTTCTTTGCTGGTTTTGGGGAGATAGGGGAGTTGTTGGGCAGGGGTCCCTTTTACACAGAGAAGTTTTGAATGGAGGTAAACAGAGTAGGTTTGTGGGCACTTCCAGCAGGGGCAGAGGGACTGGGATCTTTATTATTTTCATTTTTGTGACAGGCAAGATTCATATACTTTATAGATATTTTGTAGTTTTTAGTTTACGTCTCTATTGTGGCTGATTCTCTAGAATAATGTGTTTAGGGAAAAGTTTTGAAAAACTGGAATGTTGGATGAAGATTGATGATGAGTAGTGGAAGATAATATGTACCTTCTCTAAGTAAGAGAGAGGTCATTTTTGGGGGGTGGGAAATGAGGGGAAATGGTCTTCTCAGTAAGTATTATTAACAGGGTAAGAATCCTAGAAAGAATATTAATTAGCTTAGCTTTTAAGCCCTAGACTGAGAAACTCCTGGAAGCCAAAGTCCTTGGGAGTGGCCCCTGCTCTTGTGGACCTTCTCTCTAAAAGTCTTAAAAGACACCTAGATTCTCACACTGAAGATCCCAGAAAAATTCCCCCATGAGTCTGGTGGGGGAAGGGAAGAGTAAGTATTGTGAAACACACTCAGAGCTTTTATTTTTTAAAGGCCTACTCTTAAATACAGAGGAAAACCGGGGCGCCTGGGTGGCTCAGTCGGTCAAGCCTCCGGCTTCGGCTCAGGTCAGATCTCACGTTCCTGGGTTCGAGCCCCGCTTCAGGCTCTGTGCTGACAGCTAGCTCAGAGCCTGGAGCCTGCTTCCAGTTCTGTGTCTCCTTATCTCTCTGCCCCTCCCCCTCTCATGCTCTGTCTCTCTCTGTATTAAAATAAATAAATAAATAAATACAGAGGAAAATTGAAGGTTGCTGGAGGGGAGGTGGGGGGATGGGCTAAATGGGTGATTGGCTTTAAGGAGGACACTTGTTGGGATGAGCACTGGGTGATGTATGTAAGTGATGAACCAGTAAATTCTATTCCTGAAATCATGACTAAACTAGATGTTAACTAAGCTGAATTTCGATTTAAATAAAATTTAAAAGTTAAAAAAACTTTTTTTAAAAAGATAAAAATGCCAAGGTGTGGGGGAAGCTGCAGTCCAGGGGAGAGGATGTCACCAGGGGTGCATACTGAGACCTTATTCTACCTGGGGAAAGGGAATTTCTTCCCATTCAGCCCCCTCTAGCTTTCCCATCTCACCTAAGGGTGGTGACTGGAGGTTGAGTCAGAGGGGAAAGGGCTTCGAGGAAACAAACAGGGAACACTGAAACCAAGGAAGTCTCAGGTGAAGCTCTCTGTAAGAGAGTCAAAAACACCGAGGAAGGCTACAGCCCAGACACACAGGCCCATTAAATTCTGAAAATTAATCGAAAGATTAAGGCTGCTCCCCCTTCCTCAAGCCTGCCAGTATAACAATAGTATATATAAAATATAACAACAGTAGTTATAGCTAAAATATCTTCCAGGTATAGACAACCTCAGAAAGGAGACCATAGGAACTGTGAAGTCAGTAAGGGAGACAAAATAAGGATACACGAGGAATTGGACACATCTGAGAGCTTCAGTACATGGGACACAACTCAGTGCCTAACCCTATTACATATTGTCTCACTAGATGCCTATTTGTTTAGTGTCCAGGGCCCAATACGGTACGTCTGGTTTTCAAAAACAAAAACAAAACAAAACACCACACACACAAGCAAGCAAGCAATGCAGGGAACTACAGAGTATGCCAAAAACATCGGAAAAAACCCCCCCAAAAAACAAAAAACAAGACAAAACACATTCCAGAGAGACAAACATCAGAACTGGACTCAAGAATGATACAGATGTTAGGGGTGCCTGGGTGGCTGAGTCGGTTAAGCATCCGACTTAGGCTCAGGTCAGGATTTCATTTTTCATGGGTTTCAGCCCCAGGTCAGATTCTGTGATGGCAATTCTGAGCCTGGAACCGATTTGGATTCTGTGTCTCCCTCTTTCTCTGCCCCTCCCCTATTTGCGTGCTCTCTCTCTCTCTCTCAAATATAAATAAACATTAAAAAACAAAAAAAATGATATAGATGTTAGAATTATGGGACAGGAATTTAAAGTAACTGTAATTAATATATTAAAAATTCTAACTAAAAAAGTAGATAGCCTGAAACAATGCTTTTGATGAGCTCATCAGTAGACTAGATACAGCTGTGGAAAGAATCAGTGAACATAAATATAACTAAGAACTCTGTGACAATTTCAAAAGATCTAGTTGTGAGCAATTTGAATACCCATAGAAGAAAGAATGGAGCAAAGTATTGAAATGAGAACTTTCCAAAATTAATGAACAAAACCCACTAACTTAGAATTCTACAGTCAGTGAAATTAAACAACACAATTTGAAGTAGCACATGAGTCAAAGATGTCAATTCTTCCAAATCTTAATCAAAATTTCAACTAGGTATTTTAGATATTGAGAAAGCAATTCTAAAATTTATATTAAAAGGGGCACATAGGTGGTTCAGTCGGTTAAGCCTCCATCTTTAGTTCAGGTCAAGATCTCTAAATTTGTGGGTTCAAGCCCCACGTTGGACTCTGTGATGACAGTTCAGAGCCTGGAGCCTGCTTTGGATTTTGTGTCTTGCCCACAAACACTCTGTCTCTCTCTTTCTCAAAAATAAACAAACACTAAAAAATGTAAAATAATAAAATTTACATAAAAAGACAAAGGACATAAAATTTCCAAGTAACGTAGAACAAAGTTATATTTATAGTATGCAAATTCAAGAATTACTATAAAGTTATAGTATTTAAGACTAGTTGGTAGTGTAGAAAGAATAGAAACACAGATAAATAAAGCAAAATAATAATTTCAGGAACAGATATAGTCAACTAATTTTTGACAAGGACATTGAATGTAGAATAGCCTTTCCAACACATGGTGCTAGTGAAGTTAAGTGTCCATATACAAAAAATTACCTAAACACAGAACTTAACACTCAACACAGGCATTACTTCAAAATAGAATATAGAATTCTATGTAAAATGCAAATCTATTAAACTCCTAGAGGGAGATACAGGAAAAAATATACATAATCTTCAGTTTGATAAAGCTTTTAGGGGTGCCTGGGTGGCTCAGTTGGTTAAACATCCAGCTGTGGCTCAGGTCATGATCTCATAGCTGGTGAGTTCAAGCCCTACCTCGGGCTCTCTGCTGACAGCTCAGAGCCTGGATCCTGCCTTAGATTCGATATCTCCTTCTCTCTACCCTTCCCCAGCTAGTGCTCTGTTTCTGCCTCTCAAACGGAATAAAAACATTAAAAAAATTAAAAAAAAACTTTTTTTCTGCAAAATAAATGTTAAGAGAATGAAATACTAGTCATGGACTCAAAGAAAATATTTGCAAACCATGCTTCAAATAAAGAACTTGTGTCCACAATGTAAAAAGAACCCTTAAAACTTAATAAAAAACACAAATAACTCTATTTAAAACGTGCGAAAAAAAGGGCACCTGGGTGGCTCAGTCCGTTAGGTGACCAACGTCAGCTCAGGTGATGATCTCATGGTTTGGGAGTTTCTGCCCAGTGCCAGTCGGGCTCTGTGCTCTCTCTCTGCCCCTCCCCTGCCCACTCTCAGTCTCTCTCAAAAATAAATAAACATTAAATTTTTTTAAATGTGCAAAAGGTCTGAACAGATGCTTCAATAAAGAAGATATAAAGATGGCAGATAAGCGTATTTAAGAATATTCTCAATATCACTTGCCATTAGACAAACTCCAAGTAAAACAGTGAGACACCTCTGTATTTCTACCAGGATGGTTACAACGATTTTTTTAAAAAATTGGTAATACCAACTGCTGGTGAGTATTCAGAACAAGAGCGGCTCTCCTTCACTGTTTGTTAAGAATGCAGAATGGTATAGCTACTTTGTAGAATGGTATAGCTACTTTGTAAGATATTTTTATAATTTCTTACAAAACTGAAATTAATTTTACCAAATGATCTAGCAATCATGCTCTTATCCAACTGATCTAAAAACATATGCTCACACAAATACCTTCATGCAAATAAATGGTCTACAGACATTTTATTCATAATTGTCAAACACTGGAAGCAACCAAGATGCCCTTCAGTAGGTAAATAGATCTGCAGACTGTAGTGCATCCATACACTGGAATACTATTCAGTACTAAAAAGGAATAAACTACCAGTCACACAAACACATGAAAGATTCTTAAATATATATTGCTATATGAAATTAAGAAAGTGAAAATGTAAATCCACAAGTGAGAACTGATATTAATATAATTTATGCCCAATAAAAGACCCATAAACAGTTCCTAAAGAAATCCTATAAATCCGTAAGAAAAAAAAAGTCATACTACACAAGAGAAAAATGGGCAAATGACTTGAACTGAACATCAACAAAGTGAACATCCATTTGGCAAAAGCACTATGTGATACCACTACAAGTATACACTAGAATTGCTAAAATAAAAACCACAAACAATATCACATTTTGGTGGGGATATGGACAAAGGAAACATTCATACACTTCTGGTAAGAGCATAAATTTGATCTACATTAAAAAACTAGTTGATAACATCTGTAAAACTGACCTCTGTATACAACAATTCCACTCATGTTGACTAAAAGACACATATAAGAATGCACAGCATTAACCATTGAAAGGGAACAACTCAAATGCCTGTTAATAAAGTTGTACATTCATACAATGCAATTTTATACCTCAATAAAAATGAACCTATTAGTGCTACATGTCCTCACATGGATGAATTACACAAATATAATGTTGAATGAATAAAGTAGGCACAAAAAAAATACATATCATGTAATTCCACCTGTAAGAGTTCAAAAACATGTAAAAACATATTTCTGGTTACATTTTAGGGAGTATTGCCTGGGGAGGCACATGGGGAGACTTTTGTGATACCTCTAATATTCTATTTTTTTACCTTATTGACTATTAATGAGTGTCTTCTTTGTGAATATTCGTGAATGTATACACTTAAGATTTGTCTTTCTGTACATAAACCACATTTCAATAAAAATTGTAACCAACGTATTCAAAGCCATTAACTGAGGGGCGCCTGGGTGGCTCAGTTGGTTAAGCCTCCGACCTCGGCTCAGGTCACGAGATCATGTTCCTGGGTTCAAGTCCCCCATTGGGCTCTGTGCTGACAGCTCAGAGCCTGGAGCCTGCTTCCGATTCTGTGGCTCCCTCTCTCTCTGCCCCTCCCTGCTCATGCTCTGTCTCTCTCTGTCTCAAAATACATAAAACATTAAAAAAAAGGCCATTAACTGAGTATTAGGCTAGGTAGAAATACTTGCTAACACTTGGCTCCTATTTATAAAATTTATCCTTATTTACATGCTAGCAAGCTGTCCTATAAACACATACCTTTAATTATTATTTTGGTTTCACCACTGTTAGTACTTTAGAATTTTTTATCCTTTATCAAAAAGTTTTTAGCTCTTTGACACTTGACCCAAATCTCCAAAATTAATTCTCAAGTCTATAGACACCATTATTCAGGTCCTTGTCTCTCCAAAACTAAAAAATAGGCTTTTCTGATCTATCAATTCATTCTAATTGGACACAGGATCCAGATTGATTTTCCTAAATATCTGTCCCAATTTGCTAAAATTTCTCCTAAATAAAAAACTTTAGTTTTCTACTGCACCCTGATTGAAGTTGAAACTTTTTAGTCTTGTATTCAAGGCTTTCTGTGATCTCAAGGCATCTTATCTTTCCAGTCTTTAAGTGAACATACATTGCAGGTAATCTAGATTACTGTCTGTTTTCTAATAATAATTTGTGTCTTCTCTCTGTGGCATTGAAACTGTCTTTCCTCCCCTGCATGAGATATTCTGAACTTCCAACTCCACTGGTGAGTAAAGGACACTTTCATAAGTATTTTGAGGACTGACAACGTTTGGCCAAAACACAATGGTGAAGAAAATTGAAAACCTCACTTTGGGAAGCTAAACGTTTAGTATGGAAAACCCAGAGATACTGTGGATTTGGCAAATCCTTAGTTTTTGAAGTTCTATGCCAGGCAAGTTGTATTCTTCAGTGTCTTGTGTTCTCCTGTCTTATGGGCTTCTCTTCATAAATATCCTTGAACAAGCCTAATATAATTTTATTTTAGTCACTTTGGTCATGAATAGTTTTTGAACAGGAGAACTATTACAAGTGTTTTCAATTTATATGTTGTTTCTTTTAATCCAAGTAGAGGACAACATCAGTTCAGAATTGTCACAAAGCATTTCTCCCTCTAAATTATGAATGAAAATATGTACTTATTTATTTAGTTTTTATTTTGGGGGTACAGTATACCTTATTGATGGTACATGATCTGGTAATGCTCCCCAACCCCCTCCCCTTCTTTAGGGGGTCTGGGATGGAAACTTTGTAGAGATCAGGAGATTCTCAATGTGTTGGAGGATGAGTTGAGGCAAGAACTTCCCAGGAGCTGAGGGTCTCTCTTCTTCTTACTCTCACTGGGGCTGGTGTGCAAGGGATTCTTACTCCTTGGACGCTATGTGACCCATGAGGTATACCTGGTTGCTGTAGCCAAATTAATTCTCATTCCAGGAAATGAGCTTGACAAAGTGGTAGTTGAGAGAAATGCCAGCCCCAGCATCAAAAATGGAAGAATGGGTGTTAACCTGGTCCTTAGTGTAGCCTAGCACATCCTGGAGGGTATGCCTGCTTCACCACCTCCTTTTTTCCTTTTTTTATTTCTTTTCTTTTGTTTTTGAGAGAGACAGAGTGGAGTGGGGGAGGGGCAGAGAGAGAGGGGGACACAGAATCTGAAGCATGCTCAAGGCTCTGAGCTGTCAGCACAGAGCCTGACATAGGGCTTGAACTCACATGCTGTGAGATCATGACCTGAGCTGAAGCTTGGAAGCTGAACTGACTGAGCCATCCAGGGGCCCATTCACCACTTTCTTGATGTCACTGTTTTTGACAGCTTTCTCCAGGTGGCAGACACTTTGATGGTGCAGTCATAGAAGGTCATACCAGTGAGCTTCCCATTCAGTTCAGAGATGACCTTGCCTACCGCGTTGGCAGGGCAAGTAGAAGCAGGGATGATGTTTTGAGCAGCCCCTCAGCCTCATGTCACAGCTTCCCAGTGGAGCCACCTATAGTCTCCTGGGTGACAGTGATGGCATTAGCTGTTGTTATGAGTCCCTCCATGATGCCAAAGTTGTTATGGATCACCTTGGCCAGAGAAGCCAAGCAGTTAGTGGTGCAGGAGATATTGCTGACAATATTGAAGGGTTAGTCACACTTCTCATGGTCCACATCCACTGCAAACATGGGGGCATCAGCAGAAAGTGCAGTGATGATGTCCTCTTGGCTACACCTTTAAAGTGAGCCTTAGCCTTCTTCTTTGTGGTGAAGATCCCAGTGGACTCCACAACATACTTAGCACCAGCATTACCCCATTTGATGTTGGCAGGATCTCGCTCCTGGAAGTTAAAGATGGTCTTTCCATTGATGACATGTTTCCCATTCTCAGCCTTGACGGTGCTGTTTTCATAATTGGAGTGAATCCTCTCAAATCCTGCCACTGCTCTATTAACTAACTTTACATAATATTCTAAGTCTTTTGTCAACAATCTTCTCAGCATCTCCACCAGGAGTAGATTCTTTGTCAAGAAACCACTTTCTTTGCTCATCCATAAGAATCAACTACTCATCCGCTCAAGTTTGATCCAGGTATTGCAGCATTTCAGTCACATCTTCAGATTCCACATTCAACTCTAGTTCTCTCGCTGTCTCCACCACATCTGCAGTTACTTCCTCCATTGAACTCTTGGGCCCTTCAAAGTCATCCAGGAGGGTTGGAATCAACTTCTTCCAAACTCCTGTTTATGTTGATATTTTTATCTTTCCCCATGAATCACAAATGTTCTCATTGGTCTCTAGAATGGTGATGACTTTCCAGTGAGTTTTCACTTTGTTTGCCCAGATCCACCAGAAAAATCACTATCTTTGGCAGCTTTAACCTTATGAAATGTGTTTCTTAAATGAGAAGACTCAAAAATCAAAATTACTCCTTGATCTATGGACTATAGAATGGATGTTGTGTTAGCAGGCATGGAAACAACATTAATCTCATTCTTCATCTCCATCAGAGCTCTTGGCTAACCAGGGGCATCATAAATGAACAGTAACATTTTGAAAGGAATATTTATTTCTGAGCAGTAATTCTCAACAGTGAGCTTAAAACATTTAGTGAGCTATCACTAAGCTGTGCTATCACGAATTTGCTATCACCCAGGCTTCCTTTTTCCATTTATAGAGCACAGGCAGAGTAGATTTAGCACAATTCTTAAGGGTATTAGGATTTTTGGAATGCTAAATGAGTAGTAGCTTCAACTTAAAGCCACCCAACTGCACCAGCCCCAACTAAGAGAGTCAGCCTGTCCTCTGAAGCTTTGCAAGCCAAGTATTGACTTCTCTTTTCCAGCTATGAAAGTCCTAGATGGCATCTTTTTCCAAAAAAGATAGAAGGCTATATCATGTACATTGAAAATCTATTACTCAGTGTAACCAATTTCATGAATGGTCTTAGCTGGATCTTCTGGATAACTTGCAGCTTCTACATCAGCATTTGCTGTGTCACTTTGCACTTTTATGTTAAGGAGATGGCTTCTTGTCCTCAAACTCATGAACCAACCTCTCCTAACTTCAAACTTTTCATCTGTAGCTTTCTCACCTCTCTCAGCACTTATAAAATTGAAGAGAGTTAGGGCATTGTTCTGGATTTGGCTTTGGCCTAAGAGAATGTTGTAGCTGGTATGATATTCTATCCATACTACTAAAACTTTCTCCATATCAGCAATAAGGTTGTTTTGCTTTCTTATCATTTGTGGGTTTACTGGAGTGGTGCTTCTAGTTTCTTCATGAACTTTTCCTTTGCATTCACAGCTTGATTAGTCATTTGGTACAAAATACCTAGCTTTCTTCCTATCTCAGCTTTTGATATGCCTTTGTGACTAAGTTTAAACATTTCTAGTGGTTGATTTAAAGTGGGAGATATATGACTTTTCCTTCCACTTGAACATTTAAAGGTAATTGTAGGGTTATTAATTGGCCTAATTTCAATATTGTAATGTCTTAGGAAATAGAGAGGCCTAAGAAGAGGGAGAGATACAGGGGGACAGCAGATTGGTGGAGTGGTCACAACACATACCATATTTATCAATTAAATTTGCCGTCTTATATGACTGTGCTTTGTGATGCCCCAAAACAATTACAATAGTAACATCAAAGATTACTGATTTCAGCTCACCATAACAAATATAATCATAATTTGAAGTTTGAAATATTGATTAAATTATCAAAATAAGACACTGGCACAAAGGGAGAAATGTTATTGGGAAAATGGCATCAATAGACTTACTCAATGCAGGGTTAACAAAAACCTTCAGTTTGTAAAAAACACAGTATCTGCAAAGCACAATAAAATAAGGAATGCCTGTATAGCCATCATCCCTTTTAACTAATTCCACTTTTTTTTAGTTCAAATTGTCTTGAAGCAGTATATGAATATTACTTTTCTCTTTCTTTTTCTTTCTTTCTCTTTCTCTCTCTCTCTCTCTCTCTCTCTCTCTCTCTCTCTCTCTCTCTTTCTTTCTTTCTTTCTTTCTTTCTTTCTATCTATAGGATCTGGTAGATCCTCAAGACATTGACTGATTCTTCTACTCAGATCAAGGCTCCCTTCCCAGCACCCTCAGCTTGCCTCTCCAAAACCAATAATACCAACAAACCAAGATAAGCCAAATCCAACCAAAATAAGTCATATTAAATGCAAATTAAATTGAACTGAACTCAAAGATAACAAGTCTCATAGCTCTGAATTCCTGTTTACATTTGTGAACTGTTTATGGATTTTTGTCCTACTCTGATATGTCTGAATGTAATACCTTTTGAATACCAATTTGAAAGTTTTCTTTGGGAATTCTTTTCTGTATTTCTAGAAATAACCCTGGCTGTTTCTCCAGAACAACTCAAGGAAGGCTACTTAGGAATGGTGAATATATCAGTAGAGATTTCTAGAGACTAACTCTAAACATCTATGTTAAAAAGCCTTAGCAATTTAATGCTAGAGAGAGTTCTGAAGGAGCTGTTTTCCTACAAAAAAATTCTGAGACATTTTTAGAATACTAGACAAATATCTCTACATTTGGCAGGGTTGTTTTTTTACTATTATTTTTTAAGTAGAAATAAAAAAGGTGGAATCGATGGATTAGGTAAAAGTTGAAACTGAACATTTAGGGCATCTCAACCAGCACCAAATCAATTATATCACTTTTTTTTTTATCCTTCACCTAAAAACCATCTGGGGCTGTCATAGAGACTCCGTCTCTAAGCACCATCAAGAAGGAATTGTCCAGATTGTCAAGAACACATGCCTTATGCCACTTGTATAACACTTGTATAAAGAAGGCAACTTATACAACAATGGGTAAAATTATATAGTGTTCAGGAAGTTCGTAATATGAATAGCTCTAGGATAATGTAAATGTTTATAAAGCACAGTCAGCAGTTAGAGATTTCACACCTTCTTCTACCAAACACCTAATTTATTATTTTCTTAAAAGTTTTTATATTACATTTTCAATATCAGAACATTTTCAAGCATGAGAATATATTTTTCTCTTTTCCAGATTTCAATAATCTTACCTATGTTTCTGTTTGCATCTTTTCCATCTGTCACAGATCATTAGAAATGGAAAATCATTAGAGACGTTTTCTTTCTTTGTTACATAAGGGATGTGGAAGACAATGAAAGGAATCCACAATGGTTTCGATTACAGAAATTGTATTTTGGTTGTTATTAGAGTTTTATACCTCAATTTTACTCACACATTTTGAGTGTTCTCAGAGTTTCATTAATTTGATTAATCACTATAAAAGGGCTAAGCATGAAAATATGGCTTCAGACTTCATAGAACTAACCAGCTTATCTGAAATGATAGATGAATACACATTCATACATTCTAATTTTAAGGAAAGTCCTCAGAAATGGAAATTATTTTAGGGAAAAAATAAGACTTTAATTTCAGCTTTTCTTTTTCCTATCTTACATGGTTGGAATATGGAGTCAAATGTTTGTACTCATTCATAAGATGTCTGTAGTCATCTAAAGATGTTCATTAAATATTTATGATGTTAGTTCTGTGTCTTTTATTCTCTAGCATACTGTTCCTCTACCCCAATATATTTACAAAATTCTCAGTCATTCTTTCCGGCACCTCATTTTTGAGACCTAATTACTTTCCTGACTTATTCTGGATTCTCTGAGACAATGAAAGAAGGGATACCTATATGTTAGAGCAGTGTCTTTAAGGAATTAATGGTACAATGGCTTGTTCTGAAGATGCCCAGAGTTATGCATTAAGATAATTTTATTTTGTTTTCATCTTAATGCAACCTTACAAAACCAAAATACTTCATTGAGAGGAAGACAATTGCAAGGGTGAATCTTTGACTTAGTTACTCACACATGCTTGGCATTATTACTCAGGATAGAGTACAGCCGGAATGGGCATTTACCAGTCATCAACACACTTACAGAAGATAAGGCTTGGGAAGTTAGAGTAGATGACTTCCAAATCCCATTGAAATTCTCCCATGTGATGACATGTGACTGTTACTAGATAGATGGGCAAGCTTATAGGAACACTGAAGAGATAACTAAAACCATAACAAGTCCAAATCTGAAAAAGAGCCAACAATGATTTTTGTGTTCTTTCACATTTAGAATTAGGTGATGATTTATTTTTCTTTTTTATATATTATTTTAAATGCTATTTATTGAGTCATAAAAAATGTCATAAAGAGCCTGTTCATATTTTATTTTTGTGTGATTCCTTTCAGTAAAGGAAAAAGAGTCAGTATGAAATTAGAGTCCTTCTTTGTTCTATGAAAAATTATGTACCCGATGATTATGATGCTCCAAACTTGGATCAACAGACATGTAATCATGAACTTTGGAGAGATGCTGCTGTGAAAGCCAGCTCACTTCTTTTCTTCTTCTCATTGAAAAGGCTTGTTTGGATTTTGTTTGTTTGGAATCTCTTTTTGTTTTTCTGCAGTGCTTTTTCAGTACCATTAAATCAGTCAGTGACTTCTCTTTCTTTCTGTCTGTCTTTCTCTCTCTCTCTCTCTCTTCCTCTGAAGCTAAATATTGTTGGAACCATTAAATCATTACAATGAAGGCAAGTATACTTAAAGATTTCTCCATTTAAAATGTTTGCTTATAAGTAAGTGATGGAACAGTGTATATGATATATTAAAGGGCAAAAATAAAATATTTAGCAATAGTAACTTTCATCTTAAACTGGTGATAAATGGGACACTTGGAATCCTTTGGAGGTCCCATAGGCCTTTTTGACCACGGGGGCTTTGGGCTTCTCAGACTGGCTAAGAAACATATAGATTGCTGCTGAAGATTGGAAAAAGAGCTTGAGGTCAGAGGTCGACACAGTGAGGGAGTTTGCTCTTTAAGAGGTTATCTGTGGATCTGCAAAGCCAAAGTATAATTGGGTTTTGTGATGTGATTTTAGTGTGTAATTGTATATGATCTTAGATAGTTTCAAAGACAAGCTTGGAAGATTTTTCTAGCCTGTTTGTGGTAGCAATTTTAGGGATTGTGTGCAATCTTGGATGGACAATTCAGAATGGTCAGAAACAGCCATCAGAAGCAATACAGCAAGTACTTGATTCAGTCTAATCATAATCAGCACATTGATTTTAATGTAACATTTTTTTCCTTTTAGAACATTACATTGGCTCTATGAAAATAGAGATATTTCATTTTTATTATGGGTAGCAGTATAGCCAATTTTATATCATCATCCTAGTTCTCAGCGTTTCAGATTGTGAACTTTACCGAGGCTTACTGAATCATTAAAGGAAAGAAAAAAGTTAGAGCATTGTGATTGAATATCTAGGATTTTTTTGCCACTAAATTTGTCAAGTTTCTGATTCCTGAATATTCTAAACATGGGAAATAAACATTTCCTCATTGTTTTAGTTGTTTAGGGCTGCCTTGATTAAGCTGTCACTGCTGTCAGTTATGTTCTTATAAGCCTGGTTGGATCTATTTCATGTTAGGAAAAAGCTCAGATAAATCCGGGAAAGCTTAATGTTTATCCAATGTGAAAATAATTACTCAAAAGTGTTATTCTTAATCCAGATAATTAGAGTGAGGAAGGCAAGATCAGTGTCATTGTGAATTATGCCCCGGCAATTGACTCTTGGTCCTTGTAAGTTTCAGGTGAAGATGTGAATGGATAAAGGTTAGATTAAACATAATCCAAAGTAGCTGCAACCTTAATCTGTTATGATACAAGGATGATCACTTAAAAAGAGCTGGATTGTGGGATTGTTTCTGGTTGGATAAGATGCCGCTCGACTGGGACTAGTCTTAAAACACGCTTAGCACCATGTCGCTGCAGCTGTAAGCACTTGTGCACGACTGCAGCCTGCCCCAACTAACAGGCGCTCCTGGGCTCAAGCTGCACGTTGGCGTGTCATACTTTCACAATATCTGGGCTTCACATTAACATGCCTTCCAATGGTCTGCATGGAAAAAGTATTTCCTGTGACCTTTGTGGCATCTCTTCTTGGTTGTAATAAGCATGGATTTGAAATCTGCTGAAACTCTGGTATAAAGTGTGCAGCCATTTATTAACTTACACAATTAGAGGGCATATTTGTAATTGACCTTATCTTTTTTCTCTGTTTCAACATAAAAACTCTATTGTCAGTGTGATTCGTAAAGTAATTCACAATGGTTGTAGGACTAGTTAACTATCAAGTATTTTTAAAAGAAAGCTAGGCTTTTCTAAATATTTCTGTGGAGTTAAATTTTTTTCCCCAAAGTACTGGCAATAAGATCCCAAAGTCTTTAAAAGGCATGATTCAAAATCCAACCTGTTTTTAATTGAAAGGAAAAAATAAGTACTTGCAGTTTCATCTATTTTCCTCAATAAATCTCAGAAACTTAATGTACTTAATTTCTGAGTGGCCAAGTTGGTTTATTTTATTACAAAAAAATGGAATAAAAATATTACGTGAAGTCTTATTGCCTAAATTGAAATGCATCTTATTTTATGACAGATGAATATTAAATAGTGTTTGAACATTCATTGATTTATAATAGTTTATTCCTTTCTCCAATAAAATTATATTGTACAACATTTAATGTTGCTAAATAGTTAATAACTAATGCAACGTAAAAGCTAATAATGTAAAAATTTAAAACACACTTAGCTTCACTTGGAATAAAGTTGGAAATGATTAAAATAGAGCCCATTTTAATAAATATCACTTTGATATATCAATATATTTTAACCTTCATTAAAATCCAAATTTTCTCCATGTGATGCATGTTGTCCTTTGATAAATACACAACATAATGTGCTAAATGTACCAGGCATATTTTCTAGTTACATTAATGATTGTCATATGTATTTGTGCAAAATTTGTTTTCCAAAGACCACAAATATTTGTTAGACATATACCACTTACATTAAGGCACTTGCTCTATATTTTCACATATTATTTAATAATTTCACAAATAATTAAATGTATGCAACTAATGTTTTACTAAGGGCCTCTTATGGGCCAAACAGTGGTCAGGAATTGTGACTATAGCACTGAACAAAACAAAGTCCCTACCTCCATGAGGCTTATACCCTTGTGAACAGAGAGAGAAAATAAGATAAAAAGTACAAATACCATATGTAAAAGAGTAGCAAATGAGACAGTGAAAAAAGGGATGGTTAGGGTTCTGAGAATGGGGCATGGTGGGTCACTGTGTGGATGGAAATATTAAGGATGGCTTCCCAGAGAAGGCGACATTTGTACAAAGATCGGAAGGGCATAAGAGGATAGGTCACGTGGGGCTCGTGGTGAAGTGTGCACTAGCTTACAGATAATTACTCTTTCTTGGCAAATAGAACAATTTACCAGGGAGATTTTCACCAGGCATTCAAAACATAGTTATCATTTTAGAATTTACTGATGCGTTTGGCCAGAGTACCAGATTCTTCCCTATATTTTAAAAAATGATTGACATTGAACAATCTTCAATAGCTTGTGGCTCTAAAATATTTGTAAACACATTTTGTGCTTGGTTTTGGGAAAACACAAGTGTGTCTTTGTTTTCCAGATAATGATGGAAAATATATAGCTGTCAGTCATCAAGAAAATGCATTTGCATTCTTGTATGAAAGAATAGAAAGAAGCAAGAAAGAAGAATGTCTTTTGGTACTTATTCAATTGTGTGTAAGTGCTGCAGGCCCGAGGAATTCTGTGGTCATTGTGTGTTCTATTTTCTATAGATATATCTTAAACCAAGCCTTGTTTTGTGGCTTAGATGAAACAAGAGACATATCGGCCAGGGGATGTGGACATCTTGCTCACCTGACTTGCTATTTCATTGCATATATCCTTGAGAGAGTTTACACTTTTATTATTTTGTTATTCATTCATATTTTAGTGTAAGCCTATTTTCTGGGTAATCGCAGCAGAAAAGAATCTGCTAAGGAAGAAAAGAGAACAAACATGGAGTTAGTAAGTCTCTCAGCAAAAAGAGAAAGGTAAGGGACAAACTGAAAGAACACCTACAGAAGGAGGAGGTTGATGTCACTAAAGACAACATTTATCTCTTCACAGATCTGGAATAAGGGCTTGTAGGACAAAATCTAGCCGGCATACATCCTCATAGAAAAGAGGGAATAAGCCATAGTACAAAGTTAAGGGTAGGTGAGAAAGAAGGAGTCCAGAAGAAACGAGGGAGCCTTTGCTTGGATTCAAACACGGCTTGGGCACGAGTAGAGCCTGCAGTGCTCTCAGTCTAGCTCATTATTGTAGCAAATGGCTTCAGGTTGGGGAAGACAATCCCAAACTTATGAACAATGTTTAAATGGCCAGCAAGCTTCTATTTTCTCATAAGAACAAAAAAAGGTTATAATGAAGAGTTAGGTTCATAGCACAGCTGAACTATAATGGTCCTGAGCTCCAAACTCTGAGGCCTCTGTATCATAACCAGTTTTGAGCCTGAGTTTCCATAAGCCCAGAACCCCAGTGAACCCTCCATGGTTTTCACTACCTTTAACCTTGACCCTTTAACTTAAAGTCTTGAGGCCTTTTGAGAAAGAGCACTACACACAGATGATGGCTGCCGGGAAAAATCCCAAAGCAAGGCCGACTGGGGAGACCGGGTGATAGCCTCTGGCATGGTTCTTTGGAGGAGGGTGGGATGTCTTGGTGCTGGGATCACCAGCCTCAGCTCTCACAGATATTGGCTAGTGATAATAGGATCACGTGGGTGGAATGACAATAATGTTATATATCGGATAGCAACCCATCAAATGTACCTGGGGCAGAACTGACCCTAGACCCTTGTACCAGCACCACAGTCACATTGTCTTGTCTCTTGGTACAGGGTAAAAGAGTTTTCAGTCCACTGGAATGGAATTAAAATGCAATGTTGTGATTTTTAATAATTCAATTAGAAATACTTATTTGTCCTCATGAAAGCGTTAAATCCTTCCTCACTTACAGAAGGAGAGAACGTTGTCATTAAACCTTATAATCACAGCAATAGACACTTAGATGAGATAACCACCAAGGTTCAACCCAAACCCAGTGTGTCTGGCCTAGGAGAAGTCATGTAATTTAGCAGTACCTCTCACAAAGACAAAAGAAAGGCACCACATGATCACCTCAATTGATTCACTATGTAAATAAATAAAGATTATTAATATATTAGAAATAGAAAGCAAAGCGACCTGATGAATATAAAAACATCAAGTCTATTCTGTCCATGCTAAAGTGCATTTTACAATTGTTTGTATCTCAGGTATGATTAGATAAATCACTTTACTTGGTGACCTACTATGCCCAGTCCTGTTAAACTAAGAAACAAAGGATAAAAGTGATCATTATTACTATTAATGATTTAACTTCTGAAATATCTTGACAGGAAAATAATACAAAGACAGATATAAAGGCTATGACTATCAGGAAGAAGAAAAATCTCTCATTATTAACAGAAAATATGATTGTGTTTCAAGAAGATTCAAGAGGATCAGCTGATTAACTATTAGAGTTAGTAAGGACATTCATTAATTAGCAGAATATAAAATAAATATATAATATTAATTACCAATTACAGCTTTATTACTTGCTTTCTAAGCAAAGAAATGATGCGCCTATTAAAATATAAAAGTCTAGTTTTGACCATAGTTTTAAAAATTATCTTTAAAACACCATAAGCATAATAAAAAGACAAAATGTAATTTGCAAAAACATTAGCAATAGGGAAATATAATTCTTACATGCAAAGAACTCTTATAAATTGAAGGTAATGGACTCCATTGGAAGATGGCAAAAATATAAAGAGATAAACCACAAAAAACATGACCAACACTACTTTGTGAAAAAGAGAAAGCTCCCTCTTATTAATCTTAAAATTCAAATAACTATAGGGTACTAGTTTCTTCTCTGTTAGTTACCTATACCTTTGAAATAAACTACACCCAAACTTAGTGGCTTGAACAACAATCTTCTATTACTTTATGTTTTCTGTGGGTGAGGAATCCAAGTATGGTGGTTCCTTTAGCTCAAAATCTCTTATAAGGTTGCAATGGAGGTGTCAGTTTGAGGGACAGGAATCATCTCATGATTCAAATAGGGGAATATCTGATCTTAATATCACTCATGTGGTTGCTGGCAGACCTCTGGTTCTCGCTGGTTATTGGCCCGAGACATTAGTTCCTTGCCATATGCATCTTTGCATAGCATTGCTCACAACTGGCAGCTTTCAGCAGAACAAGGTATCTGAGAGAGGGAGAGGAAGGGAGCACAGAATGAGGAGGAGGAGGAAGCACATGGGAGCCCAAGACACAACTATCTTCTTTCTATAACCTAATTCTAGAAGTGATATCTCATTTCTCCTTTTTAAAAAAGATTATCATCTATCTATCTATCTATCTATCTATCTATCTATCATCTATCTATCTATCATCTATCATCTATCTAGTTATTTAGAGACAGAGAGAGTGAACAAGGGAGAAGCAGAGAAAGGGAAACAGAGAGAAAGTGAGAACCCCAAGCAGGCTCCACACTGTCAGCGCAGAGCCTAATGAGGCGCTCATCCATGAATAATGAGATCATGACCTGAGCCAAAATAAAGAGTTGGATGCTTAACCAACTGGGCCATCCAGGAGCCCTTCTCATTGCTTTTTTAATATTCTTTTGAATAGAACGAAATCAGGAATCCAGCCCAACTCAAGGGGCGGGAGTAGCACAAGGAACACTCGAGGGCTGGGATCACTGGGGGAGGGGGCTGTTTTAGAATCTGAGCATTTATATCTCCTGTTAAACAACAATGATGAAAACTAAACACTTAAAAAAATCAACTGGTAAAAATCTGGTGTTGTAAAGGTTGAGGAGAAATACACTCTGGTAAGAGTTACACATTGATAAAAACTTTCAAAAGCAATAAAATAAAATAAAACTCTTGGACCCATAATTACTTTTATAAAAATTTGCCATAAAGGTAAAAGAAGAGATACACACATAGACTTGTTATAAAGAAATGTTCTTCAGAGCCTGATTTATAATAACAAAAAGTAGTAAACTAACTTTTATAAATAAAGGAACAATGAACTGATTTATAGTGCAGTCCTGATGACAGAATATTTTAGTCACTTTATTATGTTTCCAAAGTCTATTTCACATTAGAAAAGTGTTAGCATTAGAAAGACAGTGTTTTTAAACAAAAAGATGCAAACTATGGTATAGTATGATTTTGATTATATTAAAATATTGATTTTAAATATATAGAGAGAGACAGAGAAACAGAGATACAGAGATATAAGTAAAATTATTATCACTATGTATCTCTAGTAAGAAGATTATAAGATTGAAGAGTAAAACTTTTAAATATAGTGTTGGTTTGTAAAATTGTCTATGTGTACAAAAAGGAATTTTCCCAACATTTTCTTCTGCTCCTTAATTCTCTCCTGCCAATGCAAAGTAGAGGGTTATCATTTAATGTAAAGACATGATTAACTGTGTTGGCAAATGTATGTCCAGCCATTCTAATCGGTGGTGTGCCGCATGATGGACAGAACCAAAACTATGGTGTACCACAGAACTGGGAGCAGTTTCCATACCTCTGGGCCCAGTATTAGTCTTGGCTAAAATACTATGTGACGATAACAAATGCTATACTTTAAAAATAATTTCATTTCGGCATACATTTAACATCATTTGATGCTTTTTAGCTAAAGTTACTGTTTTAGTTATGCTTCTAATATAAAGTCTAGTATAAATCTGTTTTCAAAAAAGACAAATCTCACCACCATCCTACGTATTTTTCAAACCACCATAATATGTTTGAAATTAGAGTAGATAAACTTTTGCAACAAATGTGCTTTTTTGAAATTAGAGTAGATAAACTTTTGCAACAGGAATGTGCTTTTTTTTTTCATGGTTTTAGATGTCCTCTTAGAGATTTCACCTGTAATTGAATACAGGCCATTACATCATCTTGTGAAAAATATTTGTTTAACATTGGCCTTTCCAGATAGACTGGAGAAACATGAGGGCAGGGACATTATTTGTCCTACTCATCTGTTCACAATATCTCTTCTTGGAAGCCTGGATCTTATCAGGGACATAATATTTCCTTATCAATTGAATGAATGAATGAATCAATAACAAAACTATAGGTCCTTGAGTTTGTTTATAGTAGCATATCTGTTTTGTTCCTATCTTCCCAAGGACAACTCAACAACCACAATAGTGGTCTTTTTGTTTTGATAGCATTCACTTTTCCAAAGTTCCCTACCTTTCCACCACTCCACCCACCAAAATACCAAGAAAGGAAGATAATTGTCTAAATAACAAACTACATAATAGCAAATTCTGGGTCAGGGTGGGGGGTCTGGTCTTGTTAGTTTTTTTTTTAAATCGTGTAACACAAAATAACTAGTATATCTTTCTTTTTCAGTAATGTGGTTAAATGGGTTGAGTTTTTGGTCATTAAGTTTCCATGGCCACTAATCTCCCATGGAGTTCAATTTGAGTGTGTGTGTGTATGTGTGCGTGTGTGTGTGTGTGTGTGTGTGTGTGTGTGTGTGTATTTGAGTGTGGCAGGCAGAATGGTGACTCCCAAAGATGTCCATGGACTAATTCCTAGAACTTGTGAATATGTTCCCTTACATGGCAAAAAGAACTGCAGATGTAGTTAAAGATGCAGTGCTGGGAGCCATTTCTGAAGTAAGGTGGGTTTGCAAGTCCTCCCACTGTCAGAAGGCGACCTGTCATCTACCATTCCACCACTTCTGTTTGTCTATCACTCCGCCATTTCTGCTTGAGCACTGACCCTCATGACACATTGCCACCTGGCATGGAATGACTTGCCTTCTTATGCTGAAAATATGCTAAATTGTACCTTGTGAAGGAGATTATAGAAATTTCTTTTTTTGTGTTTATGGGAGCAAATATTACATTTCCTGAGAAACCTGTTTTTCTTTCCCAAGAAAACAGGCTATTGAACTCTGCTCACAAAGGACTAACCTTTGTTTTTACTTTGTTAAAAACATTGTCTTGTATTTGAGTACTGAGGGCACCTTCCTTTCCCCATATAATAAGCATCTAAATAACTTACAGTTAATTACTATTGATAAAGATTATGCGTGAGTCTTATACCAATCAGTGTTCTGGGAAATTTTTACATACCAATGAATTTGTCAATCAGGAATCATTGTCTAAGGAATTGCCACTCCTGTTTTGTATCCCATATGTTTTTTTCAATAAAAAAAGCTGACTCTCCAGTCAACACAGAGATGCCTGACTGGAGAGCAGAGATGCCTGCCTGGTGAGCAGAAGGAAGCTGAGGCCCTCTCACTTCCTTCTGCTGACACTGTCCATCATTCAGGGAACCCTGGAAGTGCTGGAGCTGGACTCTGGAAATACAGACTTTGAGACATGGAGATGTTCCTGGATATCTGGTGGGCCAATCTAATCACACCAATCCTTTAAAAGTGAAGAAACTTGCCTGGCTGTGGTTATAGAGAGATGTGACAATGGAAGAAGGCGTCAGAGATATGTTACTGCTGTCCTTAAAGATGGAAGAAGGAAGCCATGAGCCAATGAATGCAGGATGCCTCTGGAAGTTGGAAAGGGCCAAAGAAACCAATTTTCCCTTATTGCCTCCCAAAGGAAAACAGGCCTGCCAACACCTTGATGTTAACCCTGTGAGATCCTGTTGGACTTCTGACATACTGAAATGTAAGATAATAAATTGTGTTGTCTTCAGTCACTAAATTTCTAGTAATTTGTTACAACAATAGACAACAAATGCACTGATATTTTGGTTGAATTAATGTGAATCTATTTCCTGTTTCTAAAAGATACTTTAATAAAGACATGCATACAAAAATTATATCTTTAGGTCAGCTTGCTGTTTAGCCAAGTAAATTTAAGTACATATGGATTTTACAAATTGCTCTATTGGTTAAAAGAAAACATAATCAGATGGGTCAGATGGAACTTTAATAGGTAGTGTTCTTTCCTGCTACTTTTTGGGGTATTTTATGGGAGTCATTATGTGTAGTTAAATTAGGAGTGTATGTGGCTGTGGACAAGTTTTCCTTTCTTATGGAGACAGAGGATGGCAGAA
This sequence comes from Suricata suricatta, assembly GCF_006229205.1. NCBI lineage: Eukaryota > Metazoa > Chordata > Mammalia > Carnivora > Herpestidae > Suricata > Suricata suricatta. The sequence continues at coordinate 105,735,643 of NC_043700.1, read as the reverse complement.
AGGATATAGGGATTGGAAGGTGACTTGATATTTGTGGTTAGGTTGGTGAAATGTTTTGTGGGCTTGTTGATTTTATATATGACTCTTTCGGTCATAATCTCTTGGCAATGTGACAACAGTACGCTTTATCTGGAGTTTTCCAATATTTGACTTGTTAATATAGACATGGGAATAAAGAGGTGAAAGCTAGAAATTCAGCTAAACAAATTATACAAGATCATAATTAAAATTGAGGTAGAGTTTAGAGTTTAGTTACTTGCATATTTTAATTCTATTATTTAACTGTGAGGTAAAAAAAAAGCAACTAACTTTTAATACAAATTCTTTATTTTTATAAAGAATTTCTGCTTAAGAAGTTTTAAAAGATTCCAACTGTTTGAAGCAATGCAAATAGCTTTATTTCTTCTTCTAGTTGGCATATGTGCTAGTTTCCTATTACTGTTACAACAGATTACCACAAACTCAGTGGCTTAGTGCAACACAGGTTTATTTTCTTGTAGTTCCAGAGATCAGAAGTCCCAAAGGAGTCTTAGGTGCCAAAGTCAAGGTATTGGCAGGGCTGGGGGTTCCTCGGGAGGATCTGTTCCATTGCCTCTTCCCTTCCCCTTCGAACCCCTTCTCTCAGGCACATCAGGCCAAGGAAAAGCATAAATGGAACCACGTTCATCGAGTGCCTATCATATGCCAGACACTGCTGTTTTGTACATCTTCTGGGTCAGTTTTATGACTCTCCCTTTCACAGATACAGAAAATAAAACTAGGAAAATAACTAGTCTAGGATCACACAGACAGTTAGGTAAACCTAATTCTTGTTCACTAATATCCACAGTCCAACTCCATCAGCTGCCATATGTTGCATTTCTTATGCTTTTAACCCATATATCTGAATCAATACCATTAGTATATCTGGAATTAAAATTTTGAGTCTTTAGGTCTTTAGAAAGAACAAAAGCAAGGTGTTAAATGAGACAAGACAATGTTTTGGTTTTTTGGATGTATAGTAAAAATTACTCATGATTTATGTATACTATATAATGTATTGCAATAGAGACTATTTTTAAAAATTTTTTTAATGTTTTTATTTATTTTTGAGACAGAGAGAGACAGAGCATGAGAGGGGTAGGGGCAGAGAGAGAAGAAGACACAGAACCGGAAGCAGGCTCCAGGCTCTGAGCTAACTGTCAGCACAGAGCCTGACGCAGGGCTCGAACCCACGAACGTGAGATCTGACCTGAGCCAAAGTCAGAGGCTTAACCGACTGAGCCACCCAGGCACCCCTAGAGACTATTTTTTAAAATTCAAAATATAGAATATGGTTTCAAAAAATAAAAGCATCCTAACTCAAACCTCTTGTTTAATCTATATTTATGTGAAAATTTATTTCAAATGATTTTTAAGCCAAAACACTTAAAATTTGTTTCAGTATTGGTAAATGTAATTTAATTCCATTGACAGAACAACAAAAGACAGTACTAGAAATATTAAGGCATTACATAGGATTGTGGGCTAAGAGTTGAGTACTGCCATGCAATGACACCCACAGATACATGAAGACAGACAACCCCCCCACATATATAGAAACACATATGGATATATATGGACATATATTAGTAAATATATATTTAACTTTATGCTTCTATTTTTTTTATCTTGCAACTTCACATTTGGCTTTTGTGAGCTATTACATAATAACTATGTAAGGCTTTGTTATTTCACTGTAATAATGTATTTTGCCATGGATAATAATGTATTTTCCAAGTCTACAATGTTATATGCTATTCAAATCATGGCCATAGAAATGTTCACTTATTAATACACCTAAAACTTCTCTACTAAGTAATAGCAAACACTACTGCCATATTTTATGATATTTCTAGATGGGACATAACATTTTTTCAATATATTTCTGACATTAGAAGCTTTTCTATCATCAGCTATTAAAATGTATAACTTTGGGGCACCTGGATGACTCAGTTGATAAGTGACCAACTCTTGATTTCCCCTTAGGTCATGAACTCACAGTTCATGAGATTGAACCCCGTACTGGGTTCTGTGCCCGTTTGGGATTCTCTCTTTCTGTCTGCCCCTCTCTCTCTCTCTCTTTCTCTCTCTCTGCCTCTCTCTTGCTCAAGCTCTGTCCCTCTCTCTCTAAATAAGTAAGTAAATAAATAAATAAATTTTAATAAAATGTATAATTTTGTGAAACTTCCAATTGTTATTTATTGGAACCAAAGAATGAGTTCCAACAATTGAATAGATAATTATACCTTTACTAATAATCAGATTTATAAAAAGTGTATAATCCCATATTGTTTTTTAAGAAGATATTATGGTCTTTTAGTTGGAATCTTTAAAAGATTTAAAAAAATGTTAAGATATGCTAACTGATACTCATTTTGGCTTACACATAAAAGTTTCTGATCTTATCACTAACAACCATCTATAAATCCTACAAGAGGTTAATATCCTATGTGAAAAAAATATAATGCAATTTCTCTGAAAAGTATTTTGAAGAAAATTGCAAATCTTAACTTTGCTTTATATTAAGATTTTAGTTTTAAGTAATCTCTACACTCCACATGGAGGTCGAACTTACATCCCCAAGATCAAGACCCATATGCTCTACTGGCTAGGCCAGCTAGGTGCGCCTTAACTTTATATTTTTGAAACATTTGCATTGTTTTATAATTCATGTATTCTTTTAAAAACAGATTATATTAAAAACTAATTTTCAAAATTAAAATTAAAAAAGCCTAACAAAAATCTTTTAGTGTTTCGCCCCATTCCACCCATCCTTTATGTATTTGGAAAACAGCATTATTGAGTGTGTGCATTTTTGTGTTTGTGTGCATTTTGTGTATACACACACACACACACACACAGACATTCAAATACACTTCTGTGATGCCTAATTTTATGTGTCAACTTGATTTAAACATGGAGTGCCCAGAGTAAACATGATTTTTGGATGTGTCTATGAGGGCGTTTCTAGATGAGATTAATATTTGAGTTTGTAGGCTGAGTAAAGCAAATTGCTCTTCCTAATGTGGGTGAGCAAATCCAATCACGTGAGGGCCTGAATAGAACAAAAAGGAGGAAGAAGGGGAAATCCACTCTCTATGCCTAATTGTTGAGCTGAGACATCAGTCTTTTCCTGGCTTTCAGGTCAAGACTCATACCATGGGCCCCTCTGTTTTCAGCACTATACTGCCACCTCTCTTGATTATGTACAACAGATCATGGGATTTCTTGGGCTCTATAATAGCATTAACCCATTCTTTATAATAAATCTCTTTATATGTAGAAATAAAAGAAATAGAAATAGTTTGTTCCTTTATGGAATTATGGAATTCCTTTATGGGACACAGTGAGATATGAATAATCTGAATCAGGATTTATAGTCGGTATAATATGTTGGTATAATATCATCTTAGTTTCTAGTGGGATCTACTACCATATTTTTGATGATCCATTGTAGTATGAAGAAAAGATGAGCAATATGTTTGTTACATGACCAAGAAAAGGAAAAATTGAGGTGGAAATAATGAGTGGAGCCAGTACAGAATACAAAGGAAAGGATGGATTGCCTTTCTGTACAACTGGTTCAGGGAGACAGGAAACTGATGAGTTTGGACCTGGCTCTAGACTGGCTCCAGGATTTGAAGTCGTAAAAGAGAAAGTTCTGTAAACATGATTGTCTCAATAAGTATCTGTGACCACGACTTGAGATCCTGTGAACTAGGCCACATGTGCTTAAACTATTTCTTAAATGGTTATGGAAGAAAAAATAAAACAGTTTGGTTGTTAATAACCACTAATTTAAGTAGTCCTGAAATACTCTGGTAATTTAGTAAATTGGTATACTAGGTAGGAGTGCTTAACCTTCCTACCCAGGAACATAACTTAGTACAGTCGTTGGGACTGTAAATAAATATCCACAGTTTTTTATTATCTTATAAGAGGAAGTCAAAACTTCTTTTTGTCCTTGGGAACTTAGAAACATCTCTTCAAATATGGTGTCACTGGAGATTTTAAGTACAGGTGAAAGTCTATTTAAACTACCTATTTTGTTAACTAAACTCTTAATCTGTTTTCCAGATTAACTAGAGCTCTTCCTTCCCTTTATAAAGAACAATGGCTACACACATTCTGCTATCTATCCCCAAAAGTGTTTTTGTTCACCAAATATCTTTTTGCTGATATTCTAATTCCATTATTTAATTAAGCACGAAATAAACCAATACAGTTTGAATAAATAAAGACATTTGCTTCTCTAAGGGTTAAGTTGAACTCTACCTGATAAATAAGAATAATTGAATACATGTGCTTATCCATGTTCTGTAAGATTGTAAGAATACAATCCCATGACAGGAAAAGACTAAAAATTACAAGCTCATAACAATAAAGAGAATGTGAAAGGAGAAAAAACAAATAAGAAATAACATAGATGAACATGTGGTGAATAACTTTCAAGGTCAGAGAAAGGTAAAAGTCAAGCTGTCATAAAAGGAAGCCAATAAGAAAGCAATTTGTAGCACAGAATTGTTCAAAAGGTCAAAATTTTAGATACCAGATAATTCTGGGAGCAAGGGTGAGGAGGTGGAGTTAATAACAGAGGGACGGGTTGAAAGTCCATGTAAGGGAGGTCACAACTGAGGATTTTTTTCTTCGTCCTGCATCCAGGAGGCTACCTTCTTCCTCACCAGGCAGAAGACTGGAGGTTTGCAATAGGGAGAGAACGCACCTCCCCTGTTCTGTGTCAGGGAAGACAGACACTGCCGTGGGCAAGCTGAATAGGGTATTTAATGTACCTACATTATGGTGATGCCCCAGTCTCCTTCCCACTGGTGGGTTTACAGAATATTTATATCCTCCAGGAAGCAGACCGAATATAACTTTCTATAGAAACCGATAGCCTTAAAAGAAATGATATACAAGGGCGCCTGTGTGGCTCAGTGGGTTAACTGCTTGACTTCAACTTAGGTCATGATCTCACAGCTGGTGAGACCAAACCCTGTGTTGAGCTCTGTGCTGACAGCTCAAAGCCTGGAGCCTGCTTCACATTTTGTGCCTCCCTCTTTCTCTGCTCTTCCTCTACTCATGCTCTCTCTTTCTCTCTCGCTCTCTCTCTCTCTCACATGCACACACACACAAACAAATAAACATTAGAATTTTTAAAAAATGATATGCACATTAAAACATTCAGGATGATTCTGGGAAATGTCCAACCATTCACTTGGTCCTCCTACAATAATGTACACCTTTTCACAAGCTCTGTTCATATTCATAAGGTTGACACCCTATAATATGTGTATGTGTGCATGTGCACGTGTGTGTGTCATTCTTAAGGAACTGTTAGGCAAGAATTAGTTAAATATGAGATCTTTTGGATTTATCCTAACTTTCTATACCTTTTCTTACAATTTTCTAACTCACTTTTGGTCTGTTTTTTTTTTTCTGTAAGATTTCCTCAAATATATTTATCTACCAGTAGTTTCTTTTATTTTTGAAATTCAATAACTTTTACTGTTCCCTGAAAGTTATTTTTGTATAGTATCTTGTTCTATTTTTACAGATTTTATATCTGTTCACATCTCTCTGAATTTACTGATCATAAAGAAGTATTGAACTTTATTAGCTCTATACCAATAAGAAATAAAAAAAATGAAACCAGGTATGCACAGGCATGCATATGTACATACAGGCACCCAAAACAAGTTAAAGGTTGTGGGCAGACTTACTATTAGTCGCATTTGAAAATTACGATGGAATAGATATTAGCAAGTACTAAAGACCCAGTTAGGTTTTACATTTGGGTTGCTTTACAAGTGCATGCAATTTTATGACATTTCAAAAACCAAAATTAGAAATCACAATATGTACATATACGTATGATCGATGTTGGTAGAACTGTACACAACTCTAATCAAGGGACTTAGAAAATGATGTATAGATTGACATAAAGAAAAGGAATATTCAACATAAGGCTTAGGTTAAAAGAACTTGTTTCACATTTGTATATTTTCTTTTATATTTTGTAACTCTTTTCCTCTGTTGCAGCAGTTTTGTGATTAACTGAGCTACACCTGCCCTCCACAGGGGTAGATCAGAGGGCCTCTGCAGTATCAGGAGGCTCTTTAGAGAGAAACAAAATAACACTCCTCCCCTGACAAGTTTTGGAGAGCAGTTTTGCTGTCTTCCATTCCACTTTTACTGTGGATTAGAAAACTCCTATTTCCAACTGTAAGCTTCTCTGTATTTTAGTCCAAACGGGACAGGAGAAAGCTGCCCTTCCTTCTCTTGGAGGAAGGGTCTTCCAAACAAATCAGTCTGGCAGTATACCTGGCACTTTCCTTGCTCAGCTTCACTTGACAGCAAGGATGCTGGATCCTTCCACATGGCGCTCCGCTGTATGTACAAAGGATGGGGACAGCCAAGCACTCAGCTACTTGGTGTATGTTTCCTTTGTAGAGATATCTGAGTCCTTTGCCCATTTTTAAATTAGGTAGTTGCTCTTTTTGTTGTTGAGTTGTAAGAGTACTTTATATATTTTGGATATTAATCTCCTAATGAATATATGATTTGAAGCTATTTTCCCATTCTGTTAGTTGTATTTTTTACATTGTTGATAAAGTTCTTTGATGAGAAAAAAGGTTTTAATTTTAAGTGAGTTCAACTTATCTTTTTTTTTTCTTTTATTGCTTGAACTTTTGGTGTCAAATCTAAGAAGCCATTGCCAAATCCTTAGTGACAAAGATACTTTCTTGTAGTTCTCATGTTTTCCTTACATTACCCATCTGTCCTTTCATGTGGTCTACTTTTTGAATTAGAATCCTTAACATATTAGTTACAGTTATTTTAAATTCCCTCTCTGTTAAATCCATATTAATGTTACACCTGAGTCTGGTTCTGATGCTTGCTTGATCTCTTCTTCTAATTGCTTTTTGGCATGGTTTGTAGATTTCTGTTGAAAGCCAGATTTGTCTTATTGAGTAATAAGAACCAATGTCATAAGACATCAGTGTGAGCATTTATATTCATTCGACTAGGAGTTAGGCTGTGTTTAGGGTTTGCTATGTTATATGTTTATGTACCAGAAGTTTCAAATCCTTCTTGTGTCCTTGTTGGTGTCTCCCTCACTCTCTTTGAGTTTCCCTGAGAATTCCACCCAAGTCAGAGCCTGAATCTTGCCCCCTTTTCAGTTATAATTCACTGATATTACATTGGATCCCTGTTGTTGGTGGTAAAATGTGGTGAAAGGGAAGCATTCTATAATCTTATTATTTCATCTCAGTCTTATAGTGGGCCTATGTCTCTAAGTTATGTATTAGAGTATTTCTTTATTTCCCACTCCCCATCTCTAGGTGAGACAGGAAGACTGAAGGGAGCAGGAGTGAGGAGAAATGCCCTTTCCCAGATGAAATCAGACTCTGGTAAAAATCTTTAGCTCTAGAGAGCAGGCTTCTGTTATGGAGAACAGATGTATTGATATGATCATATGATTTTTCTTCTTTAGCTTGTTGATGTGATAGATGACATTAGTTTTCAAGTGTTGAACTAGCCTTGCATACTGACATAAATCTCACTTGATCATAGTGTATAATTCATTGGAGTGGTTGTTAATATTTTTGCATCTATGTTCATGAGTTATAGTGATCTGTGGTTTTCTTTGCTTGTAATATCTTTTTTTCTGGATTTGGTATTTGGGTAATGGTGGCCTCAGAGAATGAGTTAGGAAGCATTCCCTCTGCTTCCTTGTGCTTTCTGTTTTAAAATGTTATTCACTTGTTATTCAGTTGGGTATTTTCTTTTGCAGGTAAGTTAGGCTCTGATAATGCTCCACAAGTTAAGTTCTAGTTGATTAGATTTATATAAGGGCAGGTCTTGTGAAAAAGAACAGAGTCTTCTTGCACATTTCAAAATGGTTCCTCAAACCCCTCCCTTGCCAAAAATATAAGGGGATTTTTCTCTGATAATTATTCTGGGAACCTGATTGAGCTCCTCTAGGTAAATCTCATGATATTATGAGAGCCCTTCCAAAACGGGGTATCCCTGAAGTTTTAAACCCACATAGTTGTCTACATTAAGCTTCTAGCACTTTCTCGATTCCAGTCCTCATTTTCGCGTTCTGACACTGGTGCCTGTACTGGTTTCCTCGTTCTTCAGTAAGCCAGACTCCTTGTATTGACTGGTCTGTTTCTCCAACTTGGGAGGCAGGCACATTTCCCCTGTGTTCTCCTCTCTCCTACACATCTAAGAAGATGCTCATTTTTTAGTCTGTTCAACATTTTTGCTCGTTAAGATGGAATGACAACTTCAGGCTCCTAACGCAAGGCTCTGGAAATCAGAAGGCTCAACTACCTTTTTTTAATCTTATTTTTTAATATAATAAAACATTATACAAGTTATAATGTTTGGAGATTTTAATGTATTTTATTTTACCAAGTTCACAAATTGGACTTTTAGATATTTAGGGCAGAATTCTTAAGGCAAAAAAAGAAACCAAAAACTACAAAAAATTTTTAAAAATTCAATATAGGTAAATTATCACTTAAGGAAGGAAAAATATAATTATGGACCAATTGAAGATGGGAAGTTTATCACCCATCCAACCATTCTAAAAAAAGTTTGAAGTATATTTTTCAGAGAAAAAGAGAAAGAGTTCTGAATGAAGTACTGAAATGCAAAGAGAAATAGCAAAGAAAGAAATTTGTAAACATTGGGCAACTTCAAAAACATTGACTGTATAACACGGTGATAATAATATGGGGGAAGATAATGAAAGATGGCATCCAAATAATGTAAGAGAATATGTAAGAATATGTAGTATAATTGGTTTTCTAATATCTTAAGATCTTTGTATTATAAGTATGCATAATAAACATTCAAAATAACCACTAGAGAATTAAAATAGTATATACTTTCTAAATTAATTGGAGTATGGAATTCAAAAATTAATTCAAAGGAATGTCAAAAACAAAAAGCATACAAAAACAGGATATTTAGAAAACATACACTAGGGGAGCCTGGGTGGCTCAGTCGGTTAAGCGTCTAACTTCAGCTCAGGTCATGATCTCACAGTCTGTGGGTTTGAGGCCCGCTTTGGGCTCTGTGCTGACAGCTCAGAGCCTGGAGCCTCCTTTGGATTCTATGTCTCCCTCTCTCTCTGCCCTTACCATGCTCACTCTCTGTCTCTCTCTCTCAAAATAAAATAAAGACATAAAAATTAAAAAAAAAAAGAAAAAAGAAAACACACACTAAAATAGTAGAAAAAATTCCATAAATACAAATAGACTAAATTTATTAATTAATTGTCAGGGATTAAATTAAAAAATCAAGTAGTAGAAGAATACTTACAATATGAGATTATTTACACAAATGTTATAGAGAGACAAAGAAGACATTGCTCTGTAGGGATCATACAGATCTAATAAAAGAAGAAAGAAATTTCTGAGTGATAAATGTTGAGTTTAGGATAGTGATTATATTAGGAGCACATGGAGTAATTAATACGTGGTGCACATTAGTTAATTCATCATGCTTTCCATATATCTCACATTTGCTAACATTTTTGGTGAACACCCAGATTAGATTTTAATCGGCTATTAATAAAGATGTTAATCGCACTCAGTAATAGTGCATGTAGTAATTTTGACTCTCAGAAAACTCTCTATGCATTGTAGTATTTCACTTGTATGTGTTTTAATTTTTTGGCCACCTGCTGCTTTGATGCTTGATGCAGTATCTTCAAATGATGGCATTGAAAGATGACAGGAGCAAAGAAACCAGTTTTTATAAGCAGTATCTTAGAAGTTGAACCACATCTTAGATCCTGAAAGATGAGGAATGGCCTCAGCTGTGGGAAAACTGGAATGTAGAAAAACATTTAAGCCAGTATCTGGTTACAAGAATTTTCTATCTTACTACTGCTCATTTTTAAAGGATGCCATTTTAGGGAGTGTGAAGAGCTGAATGAATTCCCTTATCCTCTCCGCTTCCAACCCTACAATCTGCACCATCTGTATTAAATGACTCTATTTGCCCAATGGAGCAATGGAGTTTGTTATATTAGCCTTTGTGAGATAAATGACTTGTTAGAATTTTCTAGTTTAACTAACATAAAATTCCCACTATCCTGCCAACCCTTAGACTTGGTTTGAGTGTTGATAGAACGTTCACTACAATCACTGCAGAGTGACACATAACACCCAATCAACGCTTCTCTTATCCTCTCAATTTTTTCTTTCTTCTGTAATATATTCTTTCACTTTTTGGTCATTCATTGTGGAATAAATACCTTCTTTTCTTCGTACCTTTTCCAGTTATATTTTAACAAGTGATAGAATTGTTTACAGAAGACTTTTTCATTGTGATTTCTGCCATGACATTTGATTTACCTCAATACTCATGCCACAGACACAAAAGGATATGATTGAAATATTAAGAATATTTGCTGCTATAACATCTTAATAAGATAAATTTTTAAAATTATGGTTTCCTACTAAAATGATGTGTATTGCTTACAGAAAAACTAGAATATATAGAAAATAAAATATGAACCTAATCTTACCATCCAGTAATTTCAATGATATTTCCTTCTGAAATTCTTTATTTAGCAGACATAAAAATAAATAAATACCTATATATGGAAATATTCACATATCTTATTTCAGCCTACCTATGCATCTAATTCTGTACATATTCCGTACTTGTTTTGGAATATTAATTTTCTACTGAATATTTTGAGCACTTTGATAAAATCTCTGGCAGACTCATTACCTAAGCAATGATTTCGCTGTCAAGTCTATAAATGCAGGCATAAACTGCTTCTAAAACACACATAGAGTAGAATTTAAAATTTTTATGTAAGATTAAAAAGAAAACATATTTACACCTGTCTTCAGTTTTACTTTTAGTCTTAGAAGTTGGATTATAAAATTATAAGTCAATTAAGAATATTTAATAATTCTCTCCTATTTGAAGATAAACTTGTTTTTATTTAATATAATTTGCTTTGAAATTATAAAATCTGTATAAATATGAAAGTAAGAACTTTATGTTTTAATTTTAAAGATGACTTTTTCCATAATTCGATCCATAGGCTAGAATCTCCTAGTGTTGGTGGTAACGTAACTTAACTTTTGACTTAGTCTTTATTTGTGACTTTTTTAGTGATCTCTTTGTCTATTACATTTGGTGTATGTAGGCACACTTACAATATTTCAGAAAAGCCCATTTTATTTGTCATGTATATCCTGTCTTAACATTTTTGACAGTCTTATTATTCAAGATGGGATTGATGTAACTTTTTTACAACATGTAAACATTCACATATATAATAATGCTATAGTGATTTAGGTTAGAAATAGTGCACATTTTTCAGGACTTTGGCTCTTTAAAATTATATGTAGAAATACATGATATTATAAGTCTATTTCCTTGAATAGGTGTGACTACAATGAATTGTCAAATTCAATTGAACCTCATTTTTAAGAGCTATCATTAATATTCAAGTAAAGCTTAGTGGGATTTGAAGAACTTCTTATTCAAGTTTCCAACATTTCCTTTAACAAAATAAGGATATTGGTAAATCAACTGTGGAACAAAGAAATCCAGCAAGATAGAAATATAGTAATAATTCTTTTGTAGAATATTGAAAACTAATTTTTGCCATTTTTTACCTTTAGTTTCTTGAAAAACTTGGAGTTACAGAATCTTTTTTTATAATTTTATATCATTGAAGGTTATAAGTTAAAATACACTATTTTCAACTATAGCAGGTAACATTTTAATGCATACTGTTTTCATGCACGTAAAGTTAAGAATTGATAAATTACAACTTTTGAAGAAGGCAAAGAGAGATGTTAGTTGACCAGGCCACTTAAAATGAGCTGCTCAGGAGGTTGTCGGATTCCTATGGCTTTCTGGAAAACTTTTCTTTAAATTTGTAAGGGAGAAGGTACACCAAAAATAAGTAATTTTTGTGACTCACACTCAATAATAGAATTCTGAAACACAATCCATAATGCAATACTATACTACATTAAAACAGCTAATCTGAATATATTTTGTAGAGTTTACATATTTAGGAGAGCGACTTAACCATTTGAGCCACAAAATGACCCCATTATGATTATATTTCAAATATGCATCATAATATATGCCACTGGGAAGATGCTAATAAAATAATGTGTAGGATGTCCTTGAATGAATATGAATTCAGTAGTAGTTTAAATTTTGCTTCATGAGCCTGCCAGAAGACACCTAGGAAACAGCGCCCACCTTGGAGCAGTGTCCCTAACAAACAGCATCGTGCAGGAGAACTAGTGTCACAGTAACCGATATCAGAGGTGGGGGTGGGGACAGTTAGGGGACATGGTTACTGTGCCTCATACCACACAGAACAGAAGGTCCTACTCTGGATGAGAGTCTCTTTATCTGTAGGCTACTCTCAAAAAGGGAGAAGAGTTTATCTGAGAAGACTTGTTCTTTCTCAAACCACAAATATAATCACTCTGAACTCCCCCCAACCCATTTTTTCCCCTCATGTCTTCCATTGAATGAGATGGTGTCCTAATGAGAAATAGATGTGATTTAGAAGCAAACATTCTTGAATTCAAATCAATGTTCTCCTGATTAATAACTTATGATGTTGGGCAAAAATCTCCCCTCATCTTCAGTTTCTCAACAATTATTGTATATGTCTCTTTTTCTTGTGATTATAGCTTTCTCTTGCAAAGATTAAATTAGGTAATTTGTGAAAACAGTGGATAATCCTAATAGACATCTCCTCAATAGATAAGCTTCCACAGGTTTCATATCAAAATTGGTTATTCGTGCTACTTCTGAGCTTCTACTCATAGCTCTGGCAAAGTAAGAATTATTAGCTCTCATGGTTTATTGGATCAGATCACACAAATGTTTTTCCAGAGTCTGGAAGGATTTTCCTTCAGTGGTCTAGATTTCAGTATCCTACCTGTGTTAACTATTCCTAAGTAGGTTACATTGTTCTGGATGGCAGTGTCTTAGTGGCTGATAGAGCTAATGATTTGCTCATGAGAATTCTAAGCAAAACAAGCCATGGCTTTTTCTCAGCCAGGTATTCGTTCGATACATGTTCCTACATAATGCAAGTTTTATGCTTAAGATGTCTCTAGTAGAAACATTTGTTTCATAGTAGAAATAAGGGTTCATGTTTATGCTGTTTTGAGTTAGGTTATTTAATCTCACAATCTACTGATACAAGCATAATTAGAGTATTGGATATTATTATCCCCCTTAAATAGATAATACAATGAAGTCATGGGTTAACTAAAATGTTTGTTTACACAAACTGAAATTGGCGGAATTAAGATTCAAATGTAAGCTTTTCTACTGCTAATACTCCATTATGCTTCACTTATTCATTATGCTATCACTATTGCTTGATCAGACCACTATTTATTGAGAACCAGCTATGGCATCATTTTGTACTATGTACTGGAAACCCAAAAGTGAACAGAGCAGACCAATCCCTACAGACACAGAACTTATAGCTCAAGATAATAGAGATTTACTAGTTGCCTGAGACACAAGGTTGTTCTATCAGACCTCAAATCCTTAGCAATTCTTCAGGGAAAACAAAATTGCTAGACCTGTGACTTTATGTTTACATTTATGTTTAAGTAGCCATATCTAATTTATTCTTGAGGCACATCCTATTTTCCTTAATAACAACTTTGAGAAGGTCCACTTCCCCACTGTTATAGTCATAGTATGATCCATATTCTCTTTAAGATCTTCTGTAGTAAGAGCTTTGTGTCTTGCTTTCTATTAGTCATGTCTGTCTGTGGACAATATATATTTTCTAATTATTTCCAAGAGTGTATACTTGGATCAAGTGTCTCTGAATGTGATTTCCCTTTCCATTGTGGTCACCTCAGTGACTCACTCATGGTTACAAATGTCCTTGCAAATAACACCTATACACTCTGCACAAAATACAAACACACACACACACACACACACACACACACACACACAAAGCCAGAAGTTCCTAGAGAGTGAGTGAAAATAGACAGCTCTGTAGGGGAGTTGAAACTTGGAAGAAGGGACCAGCATGGGCTGAGTTTCCCTTTTCATGGTTTTCAGCTTGAGGCTAGACTGAGATTGGCATCAGTTAGGGTGACTGAAAAGCCTAAAGAAACCTCACAGCTCTTGGGATATAAGAATAAGAGGACAGTATTTGGAGAAAGAAAGAAGTCGCTGGAGAGTGAGAGTGGAACGCCTCACGTTCTGTGCACAAACTCTTCCTGTCTCTGACTCCAGAGCTCCCCTTGTGCACAGAGCAGATTCCAAGGAGATCAGCTAATGTCCAAACTGAAACAAGACTGGAGCTGCTGCCCTGAGATGTGATTTGAAGTTGGAGTCCAACCAAATTAGTTGCTTGCTGGGACCAAAACATCAGTATTTTTTGGAGGATTATAATAGATTCACGACATAACATTCACGATGTCTGGAATACAACTCCAAAATATTCAACCTATGAAAAATAACAGAAAAATACACATGTAATCCAGTATCAACCAAACAAACACCTCTGAGATCAGTGGGTTTTAGTAATAGAATTTAGGTGGTGAGCAGATGTGTGCTTACTTCCTTCACCTTGGCCATATATTTGTTTTCATGTAAAAATATCAAAGAAACAAGTTCATGGTGATTAGACCATCTTTTCTCCACCATCTTTGCATCTCAACTTCTTAATAATCAAAGCTTCAGTTTCAAGGGGTACCTGGTAGCTTCAGTCAGTAGAGCATCCAGCTCTTAATGCTAGGGTCATGAGTTCAAGCCCACATTCAGTGTGGAAACTACTTAAAACAAACAAACTTCTGTTTTTTCTGTTTCTACTTTAAATCTCTTACTGGAGGTCACATTTTTTAATCTTTAGCACTTCATAAAGTGCTTAGCATATGATAGCCATTCTATCTCTATCTATCTATCTATCTATCTATCTATCTATCTATCTATCTATCTATCTATCATCTATCTATTTTTACTTCATTTAAAAAAGAGTGTAGGTGCCTGGGTGGCTCAGTCTGTTGAACATCAACTTCACCTCAGGTTATGATCTCACAGTCTATGGGTTCGACCCCAGCGTTGGCCTCTGTGCTGACAGCTCAGAACCTGGAGCCTGCTTCTGATTCTGTGTGTCCATCTCTCTCTGCCCCTCCCCTGCTCATGATCTGTCTCTCTCTGTCTCTTAATAATAAATAAACATTAAAAATATTTAAAAACAAAACAAAACAGTAACAAAAAAAGGTAATATAGTGCTTAGCATGTAATAGGCATTCAGAATGTGTGTGTGTGTGTGTGTGTGTGTGTGTGTGTGTGTGTTTCACGTCAGTTAAAAAAGAGTAATTAATTTAAGGTCTTTTGTGTTTTTCTGAAGAACACCAAATCGTTATTTTGGTTAGTATCTTGTCGGTAGATGTGCTTCAGTGACTTTTTTTTTCCCCTTCATGAGTGATTTGTAAACATGACCAGTGGCACCAAACACCCCAGTTTTGTCCAGAACCTATTTTTAGATGGTTCATTCTTCTCTGTCTAAAACACCACCTCAATGGACTTAGAACCAAAGACTATGACATATTTGAGTTCCTTTTACTCTGTCTACATACATTTTTACAAACTAAGAACATAATTATGATTTACATTTGATTTTATGTCAATAAATGCACATTTCCTTGTAAGTTCTGTGATGGTTAATTTTAGGTATCAATTTGACTGGGCCACTGAGTGACTGAACACCCAGGTATTTAAACAAACATTATTCTGGGTATATCTGCGAAGGTGATCCAGGTTGAAATTAGCACTTGAATTAGTAGGCTGAGTAAAGGAGGACTGTACTTCCCAATGTGAGTGGGTCTTATCTAGCCCGAAGCTGAGTAAAAGAGAATTCACCTCCTGTGCCCAACTCTGAACTTAGAGTTCTCTCTTCTGCCTTCAAATTTGGACTTGGATTAGAATTTATACCACTAGTGCTTTTAGACTTGGACAGGAGCTATACTATTTGCTATCCTGGGTCTTCGGATTGCCAGCTGCAGATCTTGAGATTTCTCACTCACTTCCATAACTTTGTGAGTCAATTTTTAATAATAAATGTCTGTTTATGTGTGTTTGTATTTATATATGTATATGTATATGTATATCTATCTAGATCTATATCTCTATAACTATATATTGAATCTCTCTGTCTCTCTCTCTCTTTCTCATACTCTCTCTCTCCTATTGGTTCTGTTTCTCTTGAAAATCCAGACTAATGTAAGTTTGATCTTGTGTCAAGAATAGTGTAACTTGAATTGATGCAATTGATAAGGTATCACTTCAGAAATTTGTTTTCATAAGATAATTAGTTTCATCTCATTGGTGATTCAAATATCCAACTAAATACAAAGGATTATTCTTTTATGTTTGGAACCCTACTTTGTTTATATGCCTTCAAGATTCCATGGAGCCCAGTTTTCTAATTTCATCCTAATTTTCTCTGCAAAGGAAGTACCTGGTAAATAAATTTTTGGTAAATAGGGATATGTTTTATTAGTCTGAAAGAGAGATGGCAATATTCCTTATATTTATATCTTTGTAATAAAATAAGAGACAATATTTTACCCAAGATAAAGCCTATTTCCTCAAATTGTTAACTCTCATTATATTAATAACTTACTCTGAATTCTTAAAATTTATAATATGAATTTTCTAAAGTCATCTCAGAATTTTGATGCTCTGTGATACTCAACTTCAGAACCATTTACCCAGGAAGTGGTTCACTTCTTATTTTGGCAACTACATATATCTTTTTTTCTTTGCCTATACAGAGTTGGCTTTGTCATACCTAAAAGGAAAACAGAAAGATGACGTTCAGTAACAAAAATATCTTCCCATATGTTCAAGCATCTTCACTAAAACATCACTTCTATGATAAAGATTCAACTCACCCTTAAGATGAAAATAATCAGAAAACATTTGAAGTTGCCCAACAGCTCTCTCTCTTCTTGTCTGTGAAGTAACAGTGCAGAAGGTTTTTTATTTTGGTTTGTTACAGAAATGAAGATAATTCTAGAAATGAAGGAATAAGTAAAAAGTATGTTTTCTTAGTATTCTTAAAATTTAGTACTAGAAATTTTTGCAAAAAATAAAAAATAAATTTTATGTATTCTCTTGTATGTGAGAAAAAAACCACACCTTATCTCTAATCTCTAATAATAACAGTATTTAGTACTCAGAGTACTTTGTTTCAAAAAGATTTTGTTGTATGATCTGAGTTGATCCTCACAATTCAATATAATTCTATATAATGTAATACAACTCATTTCAATATAATGCAGATATAATTATGAGGACATTGACCATAAGAGAAATGATAAATAATAATAAATGACTTCTTATAAAGTTAATTCTTGAATCAGAACCTAAACATAGTATCATTCCGAAATTTGCTTTGTCCTTATCCAAAAATGTTTTTGAGGAGTGAGGAGGAGCCAATGAAAATTTAAAAAAAGTATTGGCACACTGAGACTAACAATAAAATTTAAATTGATTTTGTAATATTCTTAATTAACTAATTCAATGACTAATACTCAATGAAATTAGATAGGTGTGATCTTTGTCATCACACTTTCAAAAGAGCAAATTCATTAGTAATTAAACCATGACATGAAATTAATTTTAAATACCCTATGCACTGTCTAGAAAAACCACCTCACCAGTAGTAATTTAAATAAAATCCTTTCATGTGTCATAAATCCTTTCAGCAATAGAGTAACCTTGGCTTCTTATCCAAATTTTGCAATAGACAACTTTCTTTGTTAATAATTAGAACATCTTTGTTGCCCAATAGGAGACTTATTTTTCTTTCTGTGTCCCAAATATTGTGTGAGTCTGGTTTTTGAATTAGTCTTTGCAGCCTCCCTAAGCAGAACACTTTAGTCAATTATCTAGACTCAAAAGATGTCCTAAAATTTCACCAAATAGTATTTTAAGTTTCATTTTAATATCCATATCATATATATTACTGGTCTGAAGGCAGGGTAGAGTATTATTCGAGAGTTTGTACCATAGTTCCCTCAGAAGTAGATGGCAAAGACCTTCTGTGAATTACTTAACAACTCTGCCTCTATCTCTGCTTTGTAAAATGGCAATGGCTACCTCATTAGCCTTTATAAGAATTAAATGCTCTCTTCTAAGTAAAGCCCTTAGACCAAAAAAACCTGGCTCATTGTAAGTGCTAAAGAAGTGTTAATGTGTGTGGATATTGTTGATACATGTGTAGTCTGACATTTAGATTCTTGGATCTTCCACTGACACCCGCATACCTACTACCTGCAAAATAGCAACACTTTGTTTGTTTAATTAATTAATTCCCAGTGGAATTATAGTGGAATGTAGGCTTTTCTATAAAACAAGATTTAAACACCTAAAAATAACTTATGAGGTATCCAGCAAATCTACTTAACTTAAAAATATTTCCCAACCCTTTACATATGTATAATTTATTTATAAATATTTTAGGAAGTATTTCAAATATTTATTTCAATTCCTATGTAAGATGAGAGATAGAAGATATAGAACTATTTCTGGAAACCAGAGGAAAATTGAAAAGTGTTTAGATGGTCACTTTCAGAGAGGGATTCCTGAAAATATAAATGTAAGTTTCTGTCTGTATCTCCTGAAGGACTGAATAAACCTAGCTGGAAATTCAATGCTATTTTCTTAGATGACATCTATAATTACTATACAGATTGAAATGTAGAATATCAAAATTTTTGGAAATGAAAGACATATTAGTTAAAAGCCTTGACACTTTAATTCAACAAATGCTTTTAGGACTTTTCAGGCAGTATTAGTTTCTCATAGTGTGGTTATAGCGCTTGAGTTCACTGTGGGGCTGACTCCCCATAAGTGTGAGGACGAACTACCATAAGTTGCATTTTCTTTGCTCCTCCTTTTCCATATCATCCTAATAGTGTTATTTTGCGTACAGACTAATATAATTTACAGGATGACATAAGTTCCAGTTTAATTTACGTAACTTTCTAGTTTGAGTAAGCCTGTCATCATTTTCAAATCACAATTTCTTTATTGATAAAATGGAGGTAACCTAGACTCCTTGTTCTCAGGATTTCTATAAGAATGCAATTATATGGTTTGTGTGAATGTATTTGGTAAGCAGTGCTGTTATTTTAACTGTCTTGGCATTCTAAAGCTATTAAGATGAAGAATTTATAGGGGTGCCTGGGGGCTCTGTCAGTTTAGGGTCTGACTTCAGCTCAGGTCATGATCTCATGGTTCATGAGTTTGAGCCTCACAGCCTGTCAGTGCAGAGACCACTTGGGATCCTCTGTCCCCCCTCTTTCTGCCTCTCCCCTGCTTGTGCTTTCCCCAATATTTAAAAAAAGAATTTATAGAGATAGCCCTCATTCTTTTTCCCATTTGACCGTATTGCCACCGCCTCATTGTAAAAATAATATAAATTATCTCTGGAGAAATAACATTTAGTAGTTAAGTAATGGTTACTACTGTTTAGGACATTCTTCAACAGGGTGACAAAATGAATATGACTTCAGACCTTCCTTACATCCAACCAGATTTCCTAAAAGGGAGCAGTGTGCTGTACCACTTTTTGGTTCCAAGTTCTGCTGCTCTACTGTAGGTGCTCTGTGCTCTGGCTCTCCCCAAGTGAGTACATTTCTGCTCATCCTTCAAACCTCAGTCCGTATTTCCTCCATCCATCAAATTATTTCTGACTTTTCCAGGTAGTTGAGCACTTCTTTTTCTGTTTATCTATCACAAGTCTATCAGAGCTGGTACTTGCTGCTATTTGGAATTGTGGCTTTGCATTTTAGTCTTTTACACTAAATTGTGAGTTCCAGATGTAAAAGTTAAGAGTTAGGGCTCTGGTGTCACAACGCATGGCTTAAAATCCTGAAGCTCTACCACTAACCAATCATCTGAACATGAACAAGTAATTACTCACATGTAAACTGAGGCTAATAATAATTGTATTTTGGTAAGTGGGATATTCAATGGATTAAATAAGTAAAACTTTTAGAACAATGTCACAATGCCTGGCACTTATTATGAATTCAGTTAATATTGGATATTATGAAATTATAATTATTCACTTTTTTAACCTTTGAAAAAACGTGTGTCAAAGACAAAGCAGGTTTCTAAAAACAAGCTGAGTGAAGAAATGATTATAATGTCTGCCTGTGTGAAAATATCCCCAGATATCCCATTATATATCATTATTATACTTGTAAAAAGTGGTAAAACATATATTAATTTTTTAATGTTTGTTTATTTTTGAGAGAGAGAGAGAGAGACCCGGACTGTCAGCCGGGAGGGTCAGAGTGAGAGGGAGACACAGGCTCAGAGCTGGAGCTGTCAGCACAGAGCTCCATTTGGGGCTTGAACTCACAAACTGTGAGATCCTGACTTAAGCTGAAGTCAGTCACTTAACTGACTGAGCTGCCCAGGTGCCCCCAAATATGTATTAAGATGTAAAATTATTAAATGCATGAAAATAATAATTTTGTGAAAAACAGAGGGACATGTTAAATAAGAAGAGATCAATTCTGCCTAAACATATACATTTTTTTGTTTTGGTCAATAAACAAGATAACAAAGTGGAATAGAAAGCAAAATTTATTTAGCCTTCCAAAAGACTTGAAGATTCACAAGAAACACCATAAAAACCAACAAACAAAACTAACTGAACCATATCTGGCTCTGTCATTAAGGTCAGTATTTGGTCATGGAAACAAAGTTTTTTCCTCAAATGTATTTATATTGATAATGCGCTTTTTTCTCCCATATCTTGAGTGTTTCCCTAACATATTCCAAAGCATTTGTGAAGTTTATATGGGAAAATAAACAGGTGACAAAAACACTTGAAAACAGATGAGTAGGTGACTTGCACTGCTAGATCTTATCATACAATTAAAATAGCATAGCCAAAACGTATACTATAACTACTATTGATAAATTAGTATTTCCAAGCATCAAGGGAAACATGGATTATTAAATAAACGATCATAGATTACTTAGCTAACTAAATAGTTGGAAAAATAAAGATGTCTCATACTATAGTCTAAAATAAATTGCAGGCAGATAAAGGACTAAAATGTAAAGGAAAAAATAAAAGAACTAGAAGAGACATAGAGATGACTTTGTATCTCATCAGAGCATGAAGAAGGTCTTCCTGGGCTTAAAAGTGAAAAGAAAAAAAATGCTTAAGATTAATAGTTTGAAACATGAAAATTAAAAACAGTTGTAATGAGTGACATCTGGGTTGGTTCAGTTGGCTAAGCATCCGACTCTTGATTTTGGCCTGGGTCATGATCTCGTGGTTGGTGGGCCCTGCTTGGGCTTCTTTCTCTCTCCTCTCTCTCCCACTCTCTCTTTGCCTCTCCCCCACCACGGATATGCATGCCCATGTGGGCTCTATCTCTCACAATAAATAAACTTAAAAAATAAAAAATATATTAAAAACACTTGTAATGATAATATGCCCAGTGATCCCAGTGATCAAGGCCACTGACTTTGAGATAAGCACATCTAGATTTAAAAGACAGCTCCACCATTTATTAGGTCTGATCTTGGGCAAGGTACTTAACTTCCATATGCCTCAATTTTCTGATCTGTAAAATAGGCGCAACAATAACAACAACAACAATAACATTTGCACAAAAACTACCACATTACAGTTTTTAAAATAAATACTTATTTTTGAGAAAGTACAAGTGGGAGAGGAGAAGAGTGAGAGATGACAGAGTTTCTGAAGTGGGCTTTGTGCTGACAGCAGCCAGCCTGATATGGGGCTCAAACTTACCGACCATGATATCATGACCTGAGCTGAAGTTGGACACTCTTGACTGAGCCATGCAGGTTCCCCCCACATAACAGTTTTTGTAAGGAACAAATAATATTCATGAAGTTCTTAAGGAGCCTAAACAATGAAAGCAATTGGAAAAAAAGGGGAGATATTCAGAATGTATATAGTATATAAAGATTTAACATCATTAATATAAAAAGACTTTTTGTGCATTTACATGAAAATGATGAATTAAGAAAAGAAAGACCAGGAACATGTAATTCACACAATCGACAATAGATACCAGAACCAGAGCTAGAGATCGAGGTTTTCCAAATCATCTACAATAAAAAAAGTACTGTTTTGTTTCAAGTAGAAAAAAAAAAAAAGAATGTTCGTACATGTCCTGGTTTTTGTTTATTATCTTTCGTCCTGAGACACTTTTCTGAAATCTCTCTTACCACCTTGTAAGTGCTTGTTCTTTTCCTGCTTCAATCAACCCTGAGAAGATGAAGAGATGGAAGGAGAGTGGGAACAAAGTTGAAATAATTAACTGCCTAGGTTTTGATGAAGCTAATAACATACTATTCTCATTAGCATATAAAAACAATCCCCCATGGGAAATGCACATTAAATGATGATAAGACATTTCATTTCTTAAAATGTTCTATATGAAGGTATTTGTCATCAATGTGATTTACCTATATGAATCTGAGGTAGAGTTTAGGGACATATTTTAAAGGGAGACATGATGAGATTAGTCTACAATAATCCAGATTAGTATTTCAAATAAATTGCTATCCCTTATTTGTCTGTGCTTCTGCCTTCTTCTTCTTCTATTTTTTTTTATTGCTGCTATCCCATGACCTTTAACTGGGAGACATATATAAAGATTGCATGCTAATGTTTCAACTGATTCCTTTCATTGTTATTGGTAAGTTTTATACATACGGTTCTTATTGTCCTTGTAGAAGGGAGAGGTAAAATCAATTTCCTCTTTAACATATTGATAAACAACTCCAGATATAAGAGGTAGGGAGGAGAAACTAGATTTACCTCTGTGTGACCTACATAGGAATGCTGGAAAAAATTAATTCCAGAATATTATGTCAACATTCCTTGAAGTTGTGGATATGATTTACATAGTAGGTCTTCTCCACCCACCCAGCTACTTTCATCTTGATACTGTAAATTGCTTTCATTTTCCCCCTCCGATCTGTGTGCTTGAGGGACTGTTGTGATAAATTATGGAGGTACAGAACTGAAAATGGTGTGTCGATTGTCTAAGAAATTGAGTGCAGTCAGCCTTAAAAGTGGTGGATGATGTGCTAAAGCAGCTACCTCACCCTGGCCATGTCCTATATGTCGTCAATGAACAGCTGCTTTTAACTTTGCCTTTTGCCCAGAGCATGAGAGCTGCTGGATTTATTGAATTAATAACCACTCCATTATGTGTGTTTTGTTTTCCTGTGACCGTGAAATCTGGCTATAATGTTAGGAAAGTGTAAGACAGGTCTCCTTAACAAACAAGGCGGTATCTTTTTTTTTTTTTTTGGTCATTATTTAATACTTAATCTTTTGGGTAGACAATAATAGGGAAATCTTTGCAAATCTGGAATAGAATGTTCCTAGCAATATTGAGTTAAAAAGGCATTTTATGGGTTACATAGATAGACAGAAACTGGCTTTCACTATGATTTGTAGTCTGAAGCACAGCTACTGACTGCAATGTGTTTGTGATTGAACAGGGTTTTCTTTAACCCGTATTTTCTTTTGTTAAGACAGAATGTTATATATATTTTTTCCTAGATGCACATCTGAATAGTTTCTGCAGGAAATGAGGGCAAAATAGAACACTATCTTCCTTTTACAACCTAGGTCATTTCCTGAGGAGTTTTGAATTCAGCACGAAAGGCAGGATTTTAGCAGGGGAGGAATGCGGCACATGTGGAAAAGGTTGTCCTGGCGACCTTTGATTCTTTCGACCAAGAAGGTGCGAGATAAGTCTTCTATCAAGAAGTTTCACTCAGGGCCATTTTGATTAATGGTGGATTTTTTCTTCCTTCCTTTCTTCTTCATCTCTCTTTTTTTTCAATCAGGTTAACCCACTATTGTTCATATTCTTTCCCTCCTACTGCAATTTCATAGAAAAAAAATACAGAAGGTAAATGGATACTCTTTTATCAGCTCTTTTGTAGCTCCTGGTTACTACTTTGTTTTCACTAGCAACTAGAAATAGTTGTTTTTTGAAGACCCACAAAATAATAGTTTTGAAAGTTTTTCTTAAAAAAATGTTTCCTCAATTTGTTTCTTAAAAAGAAAAGTAATAAAGATGGTCAAATTTGTTGCGGGAAAGGGCCTAAAAGAAGACCTATTTTAAGCCTTCATTTTAATATGAGAAAACTGAGGCTCAGAAAAGAATTTTTAATTTGCTTAAAACTATACAACTGATGTTAATACATTTTCACTGATTCTCAAGTCAGTGTTTTATCTGTCTACCACAAGACTCAGGAGAAGGGCCTGTATTTTTCTAAGAAATTGAACTTTCTCTGTATTTGTTTATTTTGGAGGGGGGTTCCCTGGGTGGCTTAGCCAACTGAGCATCCAACTCTTGATTTTGGCTCAGGTAATGACCCCAGGGTTGCAGGTTAGAGACCCACACCAGACTCCCCACTGGGCATGGAGCCTGCTTGTGATTCTTTCTCTCCATCTCTCTCTGCCCCCTCCCTGCTTCTCTGAATCTGTCTCTGTCTCTTTCAGAATATTTACTTATATTTTGGGAGAGAATGAGAAAAAGCTGGGAAGAAGCAAAGAGAAAGGGGGAAAGAGAGAGAATCCCAAGCAGGCCCCATACTGTCGGCGGTAGAGCCTGATGTGGGACTCAAACTTACCAACTCTGAGACTATGACCTGAGAGCTGAAGTCAAGAGTCAGATGCTTATCCAACAGAGCAACCGACTTGTTGTCCCAAAATAATTGTAGTCTTATTGCATACAAGCTGCCTGGTAAAAACAGTAACTGAAACATTGCCGTCAATGGAACTAAATGTGGTCTTATCTTCAACTCTTATCTAAGAAAACAAAAAGAAAGGATCTAACTCATTGGCCCATGTATCAGAGATTCATGTCCTCACCATCCTCTTTCATCACATAAGACAAATTCTCTTCCTGACACTTCACAGCAAAAGCTAGCACCTCCCTGAACAAAATTCTTGCCTCTAAACCGTGATGCCCATTTTACATTAAATATATCTGGAAGGACTATGCTGCATTTTACAATTAGTTGATTCATTTTAGGAAACACATATTTTCTGCTCTATGAATAAGATGAAGCCTCAACTTTCAGTCTCATTGCCATCTAAATGTGTCCCCATGTAAATGAGAAATAATGCTGACCATGAGCATCCTTGGTGTTGAGGTGGCAGTATTTTCACATGCATTTTGATATCTGACATCTAAGGATAGTTTCTGAGGAGCCATTCCTTATAGATGGGGCACAGGGATTTATTTTACTGACTGTACTGGTGGTCAGTAAGGAAATGTTGGATTGATATGATAACAAATTAAAGAGACCAGCTCCCTGCTTCCTCATACAGAGCCTAATCCCTGCTATTAGTTAGGATAGGAGGTGATGTGTTTGTAACAAAGGAGAGCAAAGACTAGAATACCCAGAAGTGATAGACCAGGCGATCTGTCTATTAGAGAAATGTAAGAAAAAGTTTACTTCCTATTCAAACCCTCTGACCTCTGACCCTTGCTAAGCTACACATAAAACATCTATACAGATGTTACTACCTTTAGAAACCCCTATCAGACAGTTTAGTAAGCTTTAAGTATTTTTTATTTAATTAATTAAATTTGAAAATGAATCGGTTATATGTGATTACTTAGGCAATTAGATTTATCCTTAACTCTGAGATTGTATTTTTATTTAGGTCTGGCATAGGATTAAATAGGGTCCTGTGTCAAAGCTCTTGAGCTGCCTTTGTAGATGTACACAAAACTGGACGAAGACCCTTAACAAGCCACAAACACGTCGTCCAGAGGAGGAGAAAGAGTTCTTCCAAAGGAGCTCCATACTAGAGAGGCCAAATATTCAATTCCATCTGGTAGATTTTAATTGTGTTTTAAATAATCAGGTTGTTTTTATAGTGCAGACACAGTTGAAATGTTCTCTATTCCTAAATCAACAAAGTGCTGCTGCATTCTGCGGCGGCTGAGTTTCCTGGGTGGTCTTTAAGAATTGCCCCAGGAGGTAGGCACTGTCATAGTCTAATCTGGATGTTACAGAGGTATGTAAAATGGCATGTCTTGCGAGTTTAGTTTATGTGTTGTCTAGTCCTTCATGTGGAAATAGACATTCTTTTAAGCTTTTTTGGAACCTCTGTGGAATGAATGGGCTAAGAAAACTTGATTAACATTGGTCTTTCTTAATAAAAGTGTTGAAATGAGACCTGGCACTTAGGCTGAAATATGAACATATGCACAAGAGGATTGACAAACTTTTACAATCAAAGCTCGGGTTTGAAAGGTGTATGTTGAATCTGTGCCTGACTTTTATTCTATCATAAATTCGTGTTTGCTTTTGCATCATGCGATCATGTTTGTAAGTTTAAATTAATTTTATTTTTAAAAAGTTTTAATGTTTGTTTATCTTTGAGAGACAGAGACAGAGTGCAAGCAGGGAAAGGGCAGACAGAGAAGGAGACACAAGATCCAAAGCAGGGTCCAGGCTCCGAGCTGTCAGCACAAAGCCCGACACGGGGCTTGAACTCACAAACCATGAGATAGCAGAAGTCAGACGCTTAACCGACTGAACCACCTGGAGCCCCTAATTTTATTTTTTTAATTAGGGAAACAAAGAAAGAGTATCTGGTGCACAGTATGATTACCAATAACCTTGTGCCATCAGTTCAGCAATGTACTAGATATATAAAAGACTGAGATATTATTAATCTTTCCATGGGGCTGGAAAGACATGCCTTCTGAGATACCTCAGAGGCAGGGAGTTTGGGAGCCAAAGGAGAACCCCTCCCAGATGAGACCCCCAGTTAGGGAACGGACATCATCTAGAAATGCATCCACTGATCTGCCACTCCAGCCCCTCTCCTGCTAACAGCCCCGAAGGAACCTGCTTCGGTTAGTCCAGTAAATCAAAATGGCATCTCCCTTAAGAGGTAACTGGAAGGGAAGCTGTCCAAACCATACATTCCATTCCTTACCCGGCCACCTGGAATTTAAAGCTAAAACACTGGCTTTTACTTCAAATGCATAAGGAGTCTACCTCCCCAGCATGACCTTTCACTCAGTTTAGAGAATTAAATAGAGCTTACCAAAGGGTAACCTTCTCTTTCTCATGCACCTGCACACATCCCAAATCAAGAGAGCTGAAACTAAATGATCCTTGAAAGCTGGGAAACGGCGATGACCTTTTTTTGAGTAGGTCTTCCTGGAAAACATCTGGGAGGAAAGGTCTTGATAATATTAGAATCAATGTCAAAAGAGCTGATAATTTGAGAAAACATTTAAAGATTCAGAATTTATTTCAAATGGAATCTCAAACTCCCAGGAAAGGAAGCACTTGCTGAAATTAAATGAAAAATGAAATGTATTCTTGCCTTGAGCCATATGGCTTGAGCAAAAAACGCATGCAAGGTAATTATTTGAGGGTTACTAAGATGAATATTCTAATCATTTCATTCCAACCAGTTATTTTCAGTAAGAAATCCTGTCAAAGTGTGCAGCTTACAATGATTCAAAGAAGGAATCCAGTGTAAATGGTTTTAATCCTTTCTCTGCAAATGAATGTGGTGTGGATGTCCCATGGATACCAACACTCAGTTATCTTTCTTGTTGACACACATAAAAAAAATGCCGGCTGGGCACATGATTTATTCTTTATATCTGGAGCTATGCTGTAATCATTCACCCCCTTTTCAGGTCCGTTTGGCAACTTTATCTCGCTTGCCGTTTGCATTTTTTTGAAAGTGAAAATATATTCTGCAGCTTTTGATGTGTTGATTGGTAGGAAGGTAAAGACAGCCGCACACAGTCTCTGGAGACCGGCTCAGAGGCTAAATGAAGACCTCTAGTGCTTTCTTGTTAGCCAAGATAGATCTACATCCCGATGAACCAAAACTAGTCAATAGCAGAGGCTCCTGACGCATGTTCTCAGAAGCCACAAATCAGTTTTCCCTGGGACTTAGTTATCGGCGTCTTGTGCCGTAGGCCATGCCCTGCTGCTGCCTGCATGACTGTAATTTTCCCCCCAGTGAAGGTTTTAAAGTCACAGGCTGAGACGGTAACCATGCTCTCTGGGCGACGAGGCTGTCACAGGCCTGCCAGTTATCAATGGCCCATCAAATAAATTGCTGCTTTAATGTACTCAGCCTTTCACTATTAAGGAGGTTCGATGCTAGCAGGATTTCCCGCGGTTATGTTTTCCTCCTCCAAAATTTATTTCCAAATGTCTCCTTACCTATGACCAGCATTTATATTATACTGATGTATGTGTGGGAGTTGGTCTGCTACATTTTTGTCTCCATTATGCTTGTCTCAAGGATTGCAATATCCTCCTTATTGGTCTCAACAGAACGAGCATCTTGCCTGCCTAATCCACTCATAGCTTGTTCTCCGAGGCGTCTTCCTAAAATACAAATCTAGTCACATTTCTCCTTTTTCTTAGAATTTCCCACGGGCTCTCCACAGTTTTCAGAGGCGCCTTGGGAAAAACCCCTTATGGTAGAGCCTAGAATACCCTCAGAGAGTGCCTTTTTATTAGGGAGATTTGCTTTCTTTGGATACCAGACTATCCCCTAAAAGTAGTCTGATGCCTCTCCTTTGTAAAATTATAGTTCAAATTTAAGTCCCAAAGCTATGTTTGCAATACCTGTGTTATTGGCTCACAGTGCTGCTTTTAAAAGGATTAGTGGGGAGGCACCTGGGTGGCTCAGTCTGTTAAGCCTCAGACTTTAGCCCGGGTCATGATCTCACACTTGTGAGTTCAAGCCCTGCATCAGGCTCTGGGCTGCTGACAGCGCAGAACCTGCCCCGGACGCTGTGTCTCCCCATCTCTCTCTGCTCCTTCCCTGCTCATGCTCTGTCTCTCTTTCTCTCTCAAAACTAAGTAGACATTAAAAACATTTTTAAAAACATTAGTGGGTTATTTGTGTGAGGGAGACCCCATCTCTGGCCAGCTGCTTGTTCCTGGTGTGCTCTGGACTGACAAACTCCTAAACACAAATCGTCCCTCTCAGTGAATACGCTCCTCCTGTTAGCTGGGCTTCTCCGTCTCCAAGACTCCCATCCTGCGCGTGCCTCTCAGAAGACGCCGCTGTATTTGCTCCTCCTGGACTCTGAAGGGGTCAATTCCCAACCTCCTCTGCTTTGATGTGGAGTGGGTTTCTCAGGACAGCACCCTCCTCCTCTGTCAATAGGAGCTATTCTCTGCCACCCTCAACTATGGTGTAAAAGCAGGACACCAAATTTTGAGAGCAGCATCAATGCACATGGTAACCTCCTCTCAAAGGACATCAAAGGTGTCCTCCCCTTCCAGCAGTGCAGGCTACTTATAGTTCCCCAGATGCTCGCCTCTTCAAGCCTGTGACTTGCTTACTGTATGCATTGGTTGCCTTCACCTGGATTCTTCTTCTTCATCTGCCTGCTGAACTCTTACTCAGTCCCTAAATCTCAACTCAAACATCACTTCTCTGACATTTACAAAGGTTAAAGGAATTTTTTTAGAGACAGAAAGAGAGAGAGAGAGAGATTGGCTTGAGCCTGTTTGGGAGAGAAGGCAGCAGAGTGGGAGAGAGATTGATCGGCTGGGATAATTGATGGAGCCCAGTCCAGAAGGAGATGATAAAGGTAAGATCAAAAGCGCAGAAGGAAAGCATTGGATGTCTGCTCTTACACCCCCCGTGCATTGTAACCGTTTGCTTGCTCACAGCTCCCCTGCTCCGGTGGAGTGGTGGCCCAAGCCATAGCCCCTTCTTGCTCAGATCACTGCAATAACCCCCCAAAGTGGCCTGCTTATTTGCACCCTGGGTCCACTCTAGAATAATCTCAGCACACCGGCCGACAAATCATAAAATGCAGTCAGATGCTGTTGCTCCTTTGCTCAAAAGCTCTCAATCCCATTCCATGTAGACACCAGCAGGCCACAAGCCCCCACGTGATACAGCATGTCCCATCTTCTTTGAAGACCATATCACCTTCTAATATAATATTTGCATTACTTACTTACGCCGTTTTTTTCAAATCCCCACTCTAATTAACATGAGAGCACCATAAAGAAAGTTTTGTCTGTTTACTTTTCTGCTGTGTCACCGGTAACTGGGACACCTAGAATGTCCTCAGTAAATACGTAATGAATGAATGAGTGAATTTTCCTATGGATACTCATACATAAAAACTGAGTAGAAGTTGCAAAACTCAGAATTTGTGTCATCCATGATTTTGACAAAAATCTTGAATATCCTTAACAAAAGTCCCTTTCAGGAAAATTTTCTGACTACTAACTAAACTTAGTAAATTTGAAGAGCTCCATAAGAGCTTGTAAGAGAAAAAGACATTAAGGTTATTATGCTCACATATCTCAAATATCTGTTTCCTGAATACTCCTATACAACTTCATAAAAATGAAAAAGAATATTCACTAAGAGAAAACAAAGTTAATGAAATTTGTAATTGTGTTTGAACAACTGAAATAAATGGAGACAACTTCATATCTCTCTGCATGCTTATGTTTTTTTTTTAATGTTTTTTGTTTATTTTTGAGAGACAAAGAGAGACAGCATGAGCAGGGGAGGGTCAGAGAGAGAGGGAGACACAGAATCTGAAGCAGGCTCCAGCCTCTGAGCTGCTGTCATCACAGAGCCTGATGCAGGACTCAAACCCACAAACCGTGAGATCACGACCTGAGCCGAAGCTGGACACTCAACCGACTGAGCCACCCAGGCGCCCTGTGCATGCTTGTGTGCTTATGTTTTGATTGCTACTATATGTACAAACTACTGTTATCATTTGTTATGCAGAAAGTAGTCCCCAGTTGATATTCAAATTGTTTATGTCTTTCTAAGCTATCAAAAAGTAAGTTTCGTAACTGAATTCAATTTCTGTCTCTCACAACACCTATGTGCCAGGAGAACAGTTTCATGCCCAAAGACGGTCATCCCTTCTGTGCCATGAAGAGCAGAATAATGGCTGTTTGGCCTTTGAACGACGTATCGACGAAGTCAAGTCACACATTTCTCAATGCCATTACGCAAACAGAGGAAAAACGAAAGCCAGAGGCTGTAAAACTAATTCTTGGATGGCTTGAGGAGTGTATAAAATGTGCTCTATAATTTTCAGCCTCCTGCAGGGCAAGTGATTAGCTAAAGAAACACTTTGAACCTGTTAGTTGTACATCTTTTAAACCATTTTAAATTATGGAAAAGATAGTCCTCAAGAAATTAATTAAAGTTTTGGACAATAATGCAATCAGGGATATCTGTGTTTGCAGTCCTTTCTCTCTGCTTGCATACATCTTTCTCTGTCAAGTACATCAAACAGCTAATTAGCCCCATTTTAAGAGCTTCACTGCTCACATCACTTAAAAGGATCTCCAGGCTGCCTTCTTAGAGACTTTGCACTTTCTTTGCATTGGTTTCTCGAATACTTCCTAGACATTGAAAGAATCTATTTCCTACATATCAGAGGAACTTTAAAAGTAGATGGACTTTCTTTCCCACAAATCAGTGTTCTTTGTTTTCTCACTCATGATCAGCATTTTATAAATAATCTTGTAAAGGCTGATAAACTTATTTCACCTGGTATTTGCTTATTTTAAATACCCTTGGGTTTGCTGAAGACATCTGAAAAACATTAGAATGACTGCTTTTTATTAAGACATGTGGTACCAGAAAAAAAAAATATCAGACTAAAGTGTTGCTTTCATTTAGCATAAAGCGTTACCATGACAAAAGTTCGGTGTTTCAAATACCCATTTTAGAAATAACTACAGGTCACATGATCCACAGATATCACATGTTAGCACATGTTAAAAGTTATAACCATAACTAGAGACAGAATTTCTGACTCACAGCTTCCATTAATCTGAACTATCACATGTCATCTCAAGTTGACTATAAAAATAACTCAAGACGCCAGAGTGCTTCAATTAACAGCTGAAATATTGTGATATTTTAACACAGGTGATATAAAGACTCGGAGCCACAAATAGATACATGGCTGTGAGTTATAGCTATTTCCTTGCAGGTTTATTGTTGAGGGCAGATGTAAA
This sequence comes from Suricata suricatta, assembly GCF_006229205.1. Classification (NCBI taxonomy): domain Eukaryota; kingdom Metazoa; phylum Chordata; class Mammalia; order Carnivora; family Herpestidae; genus Suricata; species Suricata suricatta. Next base: position 105,703,510 of record NC_043700.1, on the reverse strand, counting down.
GAGTGCCTTCCCTTCTTATAAGCCAATCAAGCAGGGCATGATATGGCTGGGTGAGGGGGTGGGTAGAAGTGGATTACACTAATATGGTTTCTTGATCATCTAAATATATGTATGAATATGACCTGGAGCAGAAGAGGTGACAGGCAGGTCAAGAACACCCAAGAGTACTTGAGATAGGAACGCTGCAGTATCTAGAGTAGAACAAGGTGCCCAGAGGAGCCAAAGAGACATTTGTGAAATAACAAGGACGATAATATTAGATACCCATCATGAACTGGTTTAAGAATAATTTTAAGTGTAAATACATTAACTCATTGTCTTCACAATCTTTTGAGATTAATTCCTTTCTTTCTATCTTCCTTCCTTCCTTCGTTTCTTCCTTCGTTTCTTCCTTTCTTTCTTTCTTTCTTTCTTTCTTTCTTTCTTTCTTTCTTTCTTTCTTTCTTTCTTTCTTTCTTTTAATTTTAGAGAGAGAGAGAGAGTGAGCAGGGAAGAGGGGCTGAGGGAGAGAGAGAAAGAGAATCCTTAACCAGTCTCCACACTAGTGTGGGGCTCAATCTCACATCCCTGGGATCATGACTGGAGCCAAAACCCAGAGTCAGACCCTCAATTGACTGAACCACACAGGCCTCCGAGGTTGGTTCCACTCTTAAATATTATCTCTAATTTACCAATATAGAAACTGAGCTGTAGCAAGTTTAAGTAACTTGGTCAACATCACACATCCACCAAATGGTGGATTTTGGATCTGACCCCAGGTAGATGGGATCTGAAGTACAGCAGTCCTATAATCCTGAAAAAAAGAATGAAAGGCAGAAATGATGGAGACAGGGTGGTGGAGATACAAATGGTAGGTGAAGGAAGAAGGAAGAGAAGAAAGGAGGACCAAATAGAGGCTTAGAAAAGGAACTATTTGTTTAGTGACACCGAATATTATAATTTTAATGGAAGGTCAGAATGTTTAAGGAGTAAAGGAAGGAATGGTGGGAAAAAGATTTCCCTGAGGAGTGTGATATTTGACCTATGCTTTTGAAGTGAATCATGCTGGATTTAAGACTTTTTTGCCTTAAAATTTCATTAAAACTGAACCCCTAACTAGTATTAATGCTTACTAAAGTATATTTTCATACCAAGCAGAAAATGATTTCAACAAAAATAAATATTATGGTTTCAAAGGAGAGGGAATGAAAGCCAGGTTGATACATGAACTATCCAAATAAAGTGAAGAAAAATAAAAACACATGAACACTTAAATTTTTGCTCATATTTTACTAGGAGCATGCTCATAAGTCCCCATATTTCAAAATTATGCTATCAAGGCTTTAGGGCTGGCCTCATGCAGGTAGGCCTAAGAAGGGCAATAAGCAAGCAGTAGTCTCCAATGCTTAGCAATAAAACAGAACCAAAAATATTTGTAGGGTGGCAGCTGTTGAAACTGGGCTTAGTTTTCATTGTGTTCTCTTTGGCAAACACCTTTGTGAGAAATGAATTTCCATTTTATCTGGGTTCAGTGCCCTGAACCATTAGTGTCTGGGCCTTAGGGTGCCTGAGCAACGCATAGCCATGTACAGAACTTAAGAGCAATTCTGGCTAGAGGTTACATAAATCCAATTTTTACATCTCACTATCAAGTTCAGAAAAATCTGTCTCCTAGAAATTCAAACAACTCACACTTATTGAGAGCCTATCATTTGCCAGGCACTGTTCTAGATACTGAGCTGGAATACTTGTTTAAGGTCACATGGCTAATGTGTCATAGTCAGGAAAAGCAAGATCTTTTGTCACTCCATCTAGCACACTGTCCACTGAGTCATGCAGTTACAAGCATCTGAGGTTTTCTCAACTAGTTTTGAAAAAGTAGCTGATTATCTGGCTTTGTATGACTGTCCAATTTCTAGACGGTTGCTTCTTGCTATTTATTCTCTGTGTAGAGCCAACCTGGAGGCATTTGGTCACTGGAGGACAGCTGACTGTTGAGAATTTGGATTTTGCCCTCCATGTCCTATCACACTGTTTAGTACTAAGCAGTACTTACTAAATATGACTTGAAACCAATAATCAGTACAACTCCTGTGGATGTAGGTCCTAAACGCAAGAACTAGAAACAGTAACTGATAGTAGATGGTTTCAAAGACTTTAAGGTCTTTGTTGCCTCTGTATGCATTTAATACTATGTCTTTAGCTTTTTCAGGAGTTATCTATTTCTGAAAGAAGTTACCTGAGCATGATGTGATGTGATCTTTGTTACAACATTCCCATTATAAAATAGCTTGATTCAAAGCTTCCCCTCAACCTCCTGGTCTTCTGTATTTTACCTGTTACTGGAGGGATCAGTATTGAACCCAGCTATGTCTGGTTCCAATGCTTTTCTCTCCCACTTTGATGCTGAGATATAATATTATTTTTTTTTGCATTATTATTGAACCACTTACCTCTTCTCCTTGTCTACTTTACCAGTAATAAAAATGTCTATGCTGTTCACCAAGTTTAACCTCTCTGTGTGTACTTTGGACCCCAGATCTTTCAGTTCTTGGTCTGAAGCTGCATCTTCTATGATCAATGTAATAACAACTACTACCAGTGCAGCTTAAGTATTAAATAGCTTTTAGAAGGACGCCTATGTGTCTTAGTAGGTTAAGCATAGAGTTCTTGATTTCAGCTCAGGTCATGATCTCACAGTTTGTGGGACTGAGCCCACTTTGGGCTCTGCACTGAGAGTGCAAATCCTGCTTAGAATTATCTCTCTCCCTCTCTCTCTACCCATCCCATATTCACTCTCTTCTCTCTCTCTCCTTCTCTAACTCTCTCTCTCTCCCTCAAAAATAAATAAACTTAAAGAAAAACGTTTTTAGATAGCTGCATTATTATATGGTTGTCTATTTGTTAGCTAATAGAGTAAATCAACTAAGTACTTCATAATTCTTCCTGGAACATATATGACACCACAAATCAATGAATCTATCTATATATCTATATTTCTCTCTATTTTCTGCCCAGCACTTTGGTGTCAGATATCTTCTTACTAGTTTTTTTAATGTTTATTTTTGAGAGAGAAAGAACGAGCGAGTGTGAATTGGGGGAGGGGAAGAGAGAGGGAGACACAAATTCCAAAACAGGCTCTGGGTTGCCAATGTATCATCATTGTGGTTTTATTTATCTAGTTTTGTATATATGATTTCAACCTCCAAAGTCTAGGTACTATACATTTCGTTATATAGTGGTTGGTTAGGTAATGCTCATTGAGTGGCTGAAATTTAAAAAAAATTCTGCAACTTTTCTTTTCTTAGAGTGTTTGCTGCCTTACTTGAACTTCACTTTATTATACCAATTATTACCACTGCTGGACCGCCCTGGTCACCTATCACTTATTACCATTCTCAATTTCTGACTTTCAGTTCCAACAAGTTGTTGTATTGTTCTCAAGCACGTACTTTCTAGTTTCTTAGTTTCAGACTCTTCTGAATAGCCTCTACATTGCCTTGTCTACCAATTTTTAAATTCTTATTCTGATATATTAAAATTACTTTTAGTTAATATGTTTGACTACTTACCTGAAACTAGGCACTATTCTAAATGCCTGTGCTATAATTATCAAAACTGCTCATCTAATTCTAAAAAATGTTAGGGTCACACAAATTCTGATGAGCCTGATTAAGGTAATTTTGATGTAAGTTTCATTAGATCTGAACAATTCTAATGTCATATATATCAGGCAACATATGCATAGCTGGAAATCCAAGAACTTGTATGTTTATCATAGGTTTTGTTACAGCAATTAAATGTTCTTTTTTTTTTAAACAAATTAATGCTTATTTATTTTGGAGAGAGAGAGAGACAGAGTGTGAGTGGGGGAGGGGCAGAAAGAGAGGGAGACACAGAATCCGAAGCAGGCTCCAGGTCCGGAACTGCCACGGCAGAGCCTGTCATGGGGATCAAACCCACAAACGGTGAAATCATGACCTGAGCTGAAGTTGGATGCTTAACGGACTGAGGCAACCAGGTGCCCCAGCAATTAAATGGTCTGTTCTGAGATTCTGACAAAAGGATTTGTTCTAAGTGGTGCAAAAAGAGAAAAAAATGAATATATTAATCTGCGTGTGCCATCACAGGTTCTTTTGTCCCCATGCCTATTGCTAAGTGTAAACTTGTGAATGAGTTCTCACATTGTCTCTGCATGTAAAAGAACCTTATGACCTAAAATTATTCTAAAAATGTAAAATATTCTAAAAGTTATTCAGGAGTTAACGACATTCATCATAATTGTTTCGTGATTGCCTTTTGTAAATTTCTAACTGGAATTGGACAGTCCTTATATTCAGTATGTACATGTAACATTTTAGCCTAGAAGTTTAAGATGCCAGGTGGAAGAGTATATTTGATGAAGGACATTGACAAAATGTCATGATTACTGGGCTCAGTCTGAGGTATTTTCTTCTGCCAACAATGACAGCAACACTGAGTGTCGTGAAATGAACAAGACTGTAATTATTATCAAAATGAATCCTAAAAAGATGGATATATTCATTTTAGTTTTCAAGATAAAATACAGTAAGGAAGAATGAAAGGATAGAGATTTTATCAATCCTGGGACAAATTCATCATATAAAGCAAATATTACAGCAAAGGTGATTGACATTATAATATGTTTCCCTCAAATCTATTACCCTTCAGTTAATGATACCTATCATACTGGAAATGTGAAACCCTAAAGTAACATATTAAGTTGTTCACTTGGTTTGTAACTGGAATTCTTTATTCTAAATTTGGAATGACAGTTATTATTTATTTTATGTGCAGCATTGATGAGGCTCTCAGAATAGCTGAAATAATTCTGAAAGAAATACATACCCAGAATAATACTAGTATTGTGATCAGGTGTCAAATAGTCTTTCTATTATTACTTTCAGGATATATTAGAACCTGAAAGTAAAAATTTATGTAATCATTTCATTTCCAGTATAGCTGGCACATTTAAAAAATTAAAAAAAATTTTTAATGTTTTTTATTTATTTTTGAGAGAGAGAGAGACAGAGAAAGACAGAGCATGAGTGGAGGAGGGGCAGAGAGCAAGGGAGACATAGAATATGAAGCAGACTCCAGGCTCTCAGCTAGCTATCAGCACAGAGCCTAACATGGGGCTCAAACCCATGAAAGCCAAGGTCATGACCTGAGCTGAAGCCAGACGCTCAACCAACTGAACCATCCAGGCACTCTATGACACATATTCAAGCTATTATGAGTTGTAGACTGCTCTGGAAATTTGTGTGAGGGTGGTCTTGGTGACAAGAATATATAAGAAGACATTCTCATCTGCCAATCCAATTCATCTCACATCAGAAACATGAAAGAATTTGTGGTGACTGAGTGGTTTAGTCAATTAAGCATCTGACTCTTGATTTAGGCTCAGGTCATGATATCATGATTTGTGGGTTTGAGCTTCATGTGGATTCTCTCTCTCTCTCACACTCTTTCTGTCTTCCCTGCTCTTTCTCAAAATAAATACATAAACTGAAAAAAAAATGTGAAAGAATTTAGAACATACAAGTGTTACTGTTGAGTTTATTAGCCAAATACTTAAAATAAATATACCTCTAATTGGATATCAATAATTATCATAAGCTTGGAATGTTTGGATACCTACAGCTGCCAGGATAAAAGATAAAGTCAAATCAAAGTTGCATAATCAATAGATCATACATCAGTGTTTTTGTTTCTGGATAATACATATTTGGTGAAAAAGAATATGCTGCTCTTGGTAGAATAGTTTGATTTCCATTTAAAAGTATTAATTTTTCCCTTAAAAATATTAAGTCCTAAGTATCTTTCCATCTCAGTTTTTATAGAGTGGCTGTTTTTTTTAATAGATGCACAGTGATTTATTTAATCAGGTTTCTATATTAACTCTACTTAAAGTGTTTCCATTCATTAACCATAAGAAGTAATTTTAATGCTTTTATGTATAACTTATACATATATTGTTTTCTCATGTGTAAGTGTATCTGTCCATACATTTATATACATGAGATAGCTAAATCAAAGAGTAAATGCAATTGTTATTTTGGTGAATATTTCCCAGTTAACCTCCATGAGATTGGTTTTGTTTGTTTATGCCATTTCACACTCCTTCTAGAAATGTAGTGAGCCATGTCTGAGGATCTCATAAAAAATGTAGTAGTTTTAATCTGAATTTATTATTATTAATGAGGTTGAACCTCCTTTCATATGTTTCAGAGCATGTCTATTTCTTTTTTTTTTTTCCTTTAAGATTTTATTTTTAAGTAAAGTCTACACCCATCACCGGGCTAGCTTACAACCCCAACACTAAGAGTCTCATGCTCTACCAACTGGGTCAAATCCCCTTTTGTGTCTTGCCACACTTGATGCCCTATTTTGAATTTACCCTTTTCAAATTTTATTTTTTTTTAATTTTTTTAAATGTTTATTTTTGAGAGAGAGCGAGAGCGAGCGTGCGCGCTCCAGGGAGGGTCAGAGAGAAGGGGGGAGACACAGAATCAGGAGCAGGTTCCAGGCTCTGTGCTGTCAGCTCAGAGCCCAATGCGTGACCTGAACTTACAAACCGTGAGATTACAAAATGAGCTGAAATCGAATGTGTAACTGACTGAGCCACCCAAGTGCCCTGAAATTTTCTAATTAGAGATTCCATGGCTAACTCTGCAGTTCTCTTTGGACTTTCACTTCATGTTGGACTTCATGTTGATTTTCACAATACTTCTTGCTGGTGATACATTTCAGGGACCCTATGTAATGCTCCCCTCACAATGCTCTCTCCCCACAAACTCTTGACCATCTCACCCACTCTGCTCTTGTGGTGCTGACATGTAAGTGAGAGAATAGAGATAAGTTTCAAGGGAGGAGCGGTAGGACTATTCAGGAACATTTCTGATCTGATAAAAAAGAAGCTTCCTTCTTAAATCAGTAGACTAACAGAAAGGTCTCTTTGGGGGTCTCAAGATCACTTTCAATGGAAAGTGATCTGTTTGAATAATAGGACCAGACACAAAAGCTAGCAAATTCTCAGAGCTCTTCATATGGTTTTGAGTCTTAGTTTTGCTTAATTATAATGATATCTTTGAAAGGATGATGTATTTAACTCCTATTTGGAGATTTTAGTATCCATATTAGTGTCTAATGGCAAATATTTAGGTTTGAATTTCATCCTAGCTCCTTCTTTCTAGTGACCTTGGGGATGTTATTTCAATATCCCAGCTTCAGTTTCCTCAAGAAGTAAAATGGGGCTATTAATAATTTTAATCACTTAGGACTATTGACTATTACATTAAGTAATGGATATGAATTGTCTAGGATTATACCTGTCATATCCTAAACAATAGGTGATAAATAAATTAGTAATAACTAAATAATAGATAAATAAATAATATTTCTTATGAATAATCTTAATAATATTAGATTTACTGATAAAGGTAATAAAGTAAGTCACTTTGAACAAAGTTATAAGTTTGTAAAAAATTAAGATTCAAATGCTTATCACATTGTTAACATTCAACATTCAGGTTGTTACGTTAAAGTTAATAGTTAAAAAATTAAGTTTATAGTATGATACTTAAAAGTTTAGTCAAAATTGCCATCTAACTTTTATTATTGAAATAATGGTGCTATTTATTCAAGAATTTAATTATTAATCATATAGACTTAAAATTTTTCAGTTGTTAGTACTTAGTGAAGAAATGTTATTTCCTTGAAAAATATATTTGTGGAATCATATGATGACTTTTTAAGTTTCATTTATTTAAAAATTGGAAATACAATCAACTTTTATCTTGGCCCATAAAGATACAGAAAGAAAATTTTCATGAAACAAAATGTCGCTTTTATGTATGTTTTATGCTCTGATCTGTTATATTCTCTTCCTTTCCAACCCATTTTATTTTATGCTTTTCAAATGAAGGTCATGTCTACTATATTGGTTTCACAAACTACTAATGGTTTCATGAACATTTGTTGGTTTGTTGAAAAATACTGCCCAGAAGTGCAAACTAAAGAATGCTAAGTTGTAACGTTTTTTTTTTTTAAAGTTGAATTCTAAACTAAATTCGAAAGTTTGTGGTTTTCATAAAATTAAACAGGTTGTTTTAGTAAAAGACTTCTCAGGGTTTTGTGTCTTAGTTAAGAATTTCTAGGGGCACCTGGGTGGCTCAGTCGGTTGAGCATCTGGCTTCGGCTCAGGTCATGATCTCACTGTTCGTGGGTTCGAGCCCCATGTTGGGCTTTGTGCTGACAGCTAGCTAAGAGCCTGGATCCTGCTTCACATTCTGTGTCTTCCTCTCTCTCTGACCCTCCCTTGTTCGTGCTGTCTCTGTCTCTCAAAAATAAATAAAAAACATTTAAAAATTTTAAAAATAGAATTTCTAAGAAGAGGGTTGATACAAAATGTAGAATTTTTTAATTGTATGTGAAACTGTGCATCAGAATATCTCTGGCTCTTTCATTCGTCCTGCCTTCCTTCTTTCCTGTCTTCCTATTTTACTTCTTTCCTACCCCTCCTCTTGCCAGGAACCACTTTTAAAAAGTGGTTTGCAGGAAATAGACTGCATATATTTTCACATCTGCCCCTCCCCACTGAAAAAAAAATCTCAGGTTTCTCTTGGTTATAATATCTTACTGTTTGCATTTTTTATTTGCCCAAATCACATATTTTCATGTGTAAACTTTGATTTGTCCAACAAAATTGCTATAACTCTCTGAAAACATCAGCTCTTTCATTATTTTTTCTTACCAAACACACTTTTATTTTCTATTCCCTACAGTAGGATTGTCATAAATTGCACATTCTGCATATGTTCACATTATAAAATCACATCTCATAAACAAAGATTTACTGTTATAACCCTTTAGTCTATTTAGATGCCAGATATATTTACTAAGTCCTTTTGATAGTATTTTACAAACCACTTAAGTTGTTTTAAATCAGTAAGTCATTACTATTTAGTTGTACAGAAACAGAAAATAAATAAAAGATCAAACCTAATATTTATTGAGTGCCTATTATATACCAAAAGTTCTTTTCTTTACAAATGTTACATCAGTTAATTCTGCTACATTAAAACACACACAGGGGCTCCTGGGTGGCTCAGTCAGTTGAGAGTCTGACTTTGGCTCAGATCATGATCTTGCAGTTCAGGAGATTAAGTCCCACGTCAGGCTCTTGACTGACAGCTCAGGGCCTGGAGCCTGTTTCAGATTCTTTGAATCTCTCTCTTGGGCCCTCCCCTGCTTGTGCTCTGTCTCTCTCTTTCTCTCTCTCTCTCTCTCTCTCTCTCAAAAATAAATAAACATTAAAAAAATTAAAACACACACACAACTGCTGTAAAGCCTGGTGATTTTTAAATAACTGGTTTGTTGCATCTCATAGTTCTACAGATTGGTTGGGCTTAACTGAAAAATTCTTCTATTGGTTTTATCTACAGTCAGTCATGTGACAGCAAACATTTGGTAGCTCATCTGTAGGTGGAGCACCTAAAATGGACCCCCTGCATATCCGAGGCGATGCTGCTTCTTGTCTGGGTCTTTTTCTGCCTGTGTTCTCAGGATGGAAGACCTCTGAGGCCAAGGCTTGAGAATTCTCAATTCTACCGCATTCTATTGTTCAAAGCAAGCAACAGCCCACCCCAGAGGAGCTGAAAAATATGTGGCTATGTTTTCCAGCACACCACAAATGATTTCAAATGAAATCTTTACAAGAATGTTGTAAGATGGATAGAAAGATAAAGAACTGTTTTAAAGCAGAAACCTCAAAGGGAGTTGGAGAAAAAGCATCTATTTCTGATGAAAAAGAAGTGGTAGTTTATAAAATATGTCATATGGAGTAAATAATTGACCATAGTCTCTGCTAGGCTTTACTCTTAATTTTGTCAACTTTCAAATATTGTTTAAGGAGAACAAGTTTTGATTGATTTCTTCTTTTGTGGCAGTGAGTGGAATGTAGTAGAAAAAACATAAGCTATCGAATCATAGAATCCGCACACTGCTCCTCCAGTGCCTGGGTATGTGGCTTCAGCTAGCATGGCACAAAGTTTCTTCAGAAGGATTCAGGTAAGGATTGAATAAAATAATTCGGGAATACTATCAGCATTCAATAAATAATAACCATTTCCCCTGTCATTTGATCTACCACTTTGGACTTTATAAATATCTATTTAAACAGGGGCGCCTGGGTGGCTCAGTCAGTTAAACGCCCACTTCAGCTCAGGTCACGATCTCGTGGTTTGTGGGTTCGAGCCCCGCATCGGGCTCTGTGCTGACAGCTCAGAGCCTGGAGCCTGCTTCGGATTCTGTGTTTCTCTCTCTCTGACCCTCCTCCACTCATGCTCTGTTTCTCTCTGTCTCAATGATAAATAAAACATAAAAAAATTGAATATCTATTTAAGCAAAACAAAACAACACCAGACTTCATATTACTCTCTCCCTAAACTTTTCTACTGACTTAAAGTATAAGTAAAGAAGGATATAGAATACACTTTATATTTTTTCTTGTTTTAAAATGTGATGGTAGATAAATGAGAAAGAGAAAAAAGTATTTTTTATCTTTTATTTTCAAAATAAGCAGCACCATTTAAAAATCAATAACTCAAACCACTTTTAAGTGTATGTATATGTGTGTTGGGGGATGGTAATCATACTATTAAATTATAAATGTTTGGGATAGAGATATTAAATTTTAAAAAACCCAATCCTAATTTAGTTTGAGAGATAAAGCTACAAAGTCAGTGGCTCTAGAGAAAGTCTAGAACGTATACCGAACTTGGGAAATTTTGGTCATATTATTGCACTACTAGCACTCCAACTGAGAGAGAGGGATATGGGAACTTAAAGCCAATTTGATTATTTTCTACCCAGAAAACAAAATAAAAGATAGCATACCCAACTTGTGGTAAGAGTAGGAGAAAGGCTTCCGGTAGATCTCGAGGTACTTCTGTGATTGAAAACAGTTAGGACACCTGCCTGGAATACCTTCCAGGAAGCTGATTCAGGGTTTTGTAACGGGATCCTCTTAAGTATGATGGTCTTGTCTTCCTAAATGTTTAGGGCTATGTTTGTTTGTTTGTTTACACCTATCTTTTGCTACACCTTTGCTCTGTAAGAGAAAATGATCCTTTGCTGCATGGGCGGGGGTGGGGGTGGGGGAAGGTGTACCACAGATGAAAATAAGGCCTCCTGTTTATGTTGGGAAATTCTAAGAAATATTTCAATCCAAGTCAGGGAGCGAATCATCTTCCTGAATGATGCGAAGGGGAGAGAGGATGAGTGACAGTGGGAGAGCAGAGGTCATCCTTCCAGGGTGCTGGTGTAGCATTGCCTCAGTGACTGCTGGACGCTGGGCCTGAAACGGGGCCAGGCCACTAGGAGGCAGAGAGGGAATAACAGTGCGAGCCCAGGAGACTGTCAGAAGCTATAGGAAGGCTCCTGAGACCCCTGGCAAGTCTTATGAAAGCCAGGCCTAGAAGGAAAAACTGCTCCAGTCACTTTAATTTATGATGGCTGCTACCCCACCCCCTCAAAATCAAGATGGGTGAGACAAGCCAGGATTACACTTAATTTTGTTGTGTCTCAAGACGTCTCTATAAAATATTTTTAACTGTCCGAAATTCAAAGAAGCACTGACATATTAAACAATTATTAGGGGTTCAAGAGTGACCTTAATTCCAAGTAAGGCAATGAAAGTAAGCTGTTTTAAAGCTACGGATAAGAGCTGTAGGATCTGTCACATAGATGCTCCCTGGCGACGGCCGCACATACAAAATGTTACAACCTCACCTTCAGTTTTTACTCTTGACGGTTGCATACAGACGGCTTACATTTTATTTAGATAAATAATATTGATGCCCTTTTATTAAATTTGTTCTTTTTAAAATTTTTGCTTTTTTAGACCCCTTTTGGAATAGATCTGTATGCAGCATCTCCAATAATATTGAGAGTCATACCTTCCATGATCTGTGCCATCGTGTGATGAAACGCTCTATTTATATTAAAATGAAGGTGTTCCTGGGGGAGACATAGAGCAGAATGAAACAACAAACCGCTTTAGAGACTGAATATGTGAAGTGACAGGGACTGCAAAATGGTAGCTCTTGGTTCCGAGGGGCCCAGAGGACCGCAGGAAGACATAGTGCCAGACACAGTGGCTTGAGCTTGGCAGCTCTCATAGATTTTAGCGCTAACATACAACAGCTTATCAAATACTTGGTCTCTCGCACGTCTTGACTTGGTGTGTCGTTGTAATATGCTGTTGGCTGAAAGTCAGAGGATATTTTTTTCCGTCTGTTAACCAAACGAGAGTTTTGTTAACAGATAATCATATTTCTTCATGTGATTAAACTCATAGCAATATTGTGATTACAAAGATCTCTTTACTCTGGGTGGTGAAAAAATAAGCTGTGAAAATAACTTAAGGTGAAATGACACGCAGACTAGGAAAGAAAGAGAAGACAAAACATGTGAATTAAAGTACTAAGATTCTCTCCTTGAAGACTAGTTTTCATGGTAATGGAATAGACGTGACTGGAGGAAGAGATCAAAGGATTTCCTTGGAATTGTTAAGGTTCAACAACGTGTCCACAGACAGAGCAGTCAATGAACGGTGTAAGAAAGACCTGGATTTTCCCTCTTGATTTGTTACTTTTCAGGTATATATAATCTTGTGAAAGCGATTTTATCTTTATGAATGCAAGTTTATTATTTGTTAAAGTCTATATTCATTTAAGTGCTCTTTCAGTTTCCTTCCAGAACTAGGACCTGTTATACTTAGTAGAATTTCAGATTTATTAGAAGAGCTCAAATTAATCATCATCTAGGTGCTTTATTGGGATTACCTGGAAGTTAAACATCATTATATATGTTAAAACAATGTCCAGGCTAGTATTTCATGGTGTCAGTTGTCTATGTATTAAAAAGACTTTCCGAGAATTTTAGAACAGGTTATAGGTTCTCCATCAGTTAATCTTTGAGTACAGAAGAATTGGTCTTTAATTCAGGTATAGGTTTTTCCCTGCACCCCCCCCCCACTTTTTGGCAAGAGATGGAAAATCTTCTCTACCCAAACAACCTTTGGTTAAAATGAGTAGGTCCACATTTGACCTTGAGTGCAGATACTCTAAATTCTGACAGCTTGCCAAAACGTAATTTCAAATTCCTTTCTTCCAAATATCTATCAAAAGACTTTTGGACACAAACAATATATAGAAGGGCTTGCTTAAAAGTTAAAATCCATCCATTATTTCATACACTTTAAAAGCTGCCCCTGAATTTGTTCAAATCAGAGGATAGCTGCATAGCTGGATGGTATTGTATTGTTGACTTTATAGAACTGCCTTTGCTAAATGGTTGTTTTAGAGTGATGCCAGCAGCACTACGAGTCTTGTCTTTGGGTCTACTCTAACAGCACAGTTGAGGATATAAGCCAGTATATTACATGGTTCTGGTTTTATGAGGACCATGGGGAAAATTTTCTGTCGGATATTAGTAACAGCAATAATTTTGCTTCTCCTAACAACTGTTCTGATTTTATCTTATATACCTTGTAAACTGTGTAACTGATCAGGATCCTGTTTTCCTACTGACTGTTAGAAAGCTTAGGGCCAGATTTGCAGCCCACCAGTAACAAGTCTTTATGGTATGGATTTCTTTAAGGGTCTCATTCCTGGTTCGATTTTATAACCCTACTGATATTTTCTCTACCATTTATGTCTTATACATTTACTTCACGTTATCTTTTTGTTTTATTTTTCCTTTTAATTGAAAAAAGAGTATTTCTACAGCTAGATGAGATCTACCTATTTATCTTTCTATCTATCCATCTACCTATCTATGCTTATATTTTATTTTCCTCCTTGTTTCAAAAAAGACTTAAAAGAATTTAACAAAATATATATAGTCATATTTAAAAAGAAAATAGGGTGAAAATTGTGGTGTGCTTTTTTGATGGCAAAGATTAGATCAGAATGATTCTTTAATTGGGTTCTTTATAGACTTAGGTTGAATAACTTTCTCTCATGCAGGAGCACTTTCAATTACACCTGGGTTAATTCATTGTCTGCTTTCTTATTATACTCCTTGAGCAGTTACTGACTACCATCGGAACTGAGGAAGTCACCTCCTAGTGTTTTCTTCTGGACTTAATAGTACACCCATACCTCTACTCCCCTCATAAGCAAAGTATGGTGATAGACACCTCCCACCCTTCTTTTAAAAGATTTCTAACAACTTTTTTAAAAATAATATTTAATTAAGCATTTTTTTACTTCTGGAAATGCTAATCCAATTTTCAGAGTGATTCTTCCTCCTCCTCCTCCTCCTCCTCCTCCTCCTCCTCCTCCTCCTCCTCCTTCTTCTTCTTTCTCCTTCTCCTTCTTTTTCTTCTTCTTCTGGAAATGATACTATCAAAGTGGCATTTGGGGAGGCAATATAGAATAATGAATCACAGGAAAAGAGTCACTTTCTTGCTATGTGTCTTTGGAAAATTGCTCACCTTCTCTGTGCCTCAGTTCCTTATTTGTAAAATAGAGATATCATTTCTATTTACACGTTTAATGTAAGGATTAAATGAGTTAATAGATACAAAGTGCTTTCACATAATCATCAATAGTAAAATTTCCTCAAAAGTTAGGTACAAACTTGGAGATGTTTTATCAGTTAATTTTACAAAAAAGCAACATTATAAGAAGGATTTCACTTACACAACTAATTCCAAGGATGCCCAACATGATAATAAAAGCATAGTAAGACACCATATATAAAAGCTTCACTTATGAAGTTTGATCCAGAAAGACTTGTGCTTCAATCTTATCCTCACCATTTGCTATTGATATAATTCATCAATTATATAACATTCCAGTTTCCTCAAAGGTATAATAAAGGTAGTGCACACTTCTCAAGGTAAGGATGTGAAACATATTTGTCATTTAAGATGGTCTCAAGATAGTGGCCCAAGAAGGAGAATGTGGGGTTGCAAGTTCTCTTTAGGTTTGGGCTCTGGGACAATCCCAAACTGAGGACTAGTCCTTTAGTGAGCTGGTTTTTCTGTTCCAGGGAGTGGAACTTGGCTCCATTCCCTGAGGCATCTTTCCTTTTAGACAAGAAATTTTTGCGTTAGCAGTCGAGTGGCTTTCTGACTGCTTCCTTCCCAAAGAATGCTGGGAGCCTAGAGTTTTCTTATTTTTTATTTTTCTATCCCATTTAATCCAAGATCAGAGTATTTATCAATACCATTATTTTAAACCTTTGTGGATTTCCTATGGATCTGATGGGGTGCCATTACAAGTTCTAACAGCCACAAACATAATTCTTTTTGAGAGAGGCCTGACTCTGCTTTGAGCTTGGTGTGATTCTTATCACTGAGATGGTCTGCCAGATACCACCTGAAATTTTACAAAAGTAATAAAGGAGAGCAAACAGCCACACTCCATAAAATCTGGCTAAAGGCCTAAAACCTACGTGCAATCTTGCAGGCCTGACTGCAGGCAATTATGGACTGTTCTTGGCATCCCCACAGAATGAAGATGCCCCCCAACATTATCCTTGGGGCACAGTGAGCACACTGCAGCCTCCAAAGGGAGCTGCAGTCAAGGAAGGACCCAGGACCCCTGGCTGCTCACACTCTCCATATATTTGCATCTTAGCCCAGATGCCATTGTTTGGAGGCCTCTTTATCAGGAACTTCAGCTAAGTTCTTCCACAGGTATCTCTGCAGAAACCTTCTTGTAGAGTGGGAGAAGTATCTTAAAAATGATTTTCTCCATTCTAAATCAGTGCTCAGTATTTTTACACATTCGCCTTCAGGTTCACAAATAGCAGGAACCTTTACTCTAGGTTCCCTGGGCAATGAGATGACCCCCATGTCTCCCTGATCCACCTGACCCTCAGCCAGCACCACTCCATGGGAAAACTTAAGAATATTGGAAAATTGGAATATAGAGGTTTCAGGCATTGTATTCTATTTATTCGGACTCTCATTTATACCACCCATAGTAAGAGATAGAAGTCTTGACTGTTACATTAACTTTGGCTTGTTGTCTTGATTGATATTCTGGCAGCTCAGAATTCAATTGTACTATACTATATAACACATGTCACTCTTTCTCCATTTTCTCACTTCCACAGATTTCTTTCCATCTTTCCAACTGCTATTGTTACCCACAAACCAATAGCACATATTCAAGGATCTATTAGGGTAACACCCCCACTTTCTTTTTTAAAAATAAATTTAAAGTTCTTATTTAAATTCCAGCTGGCTGGAATCCCTGGGTGGCTCAGTTGGTTAAGCCTCTGACTTCAGATGAGGTCATGATCCCAGGGTTCGTGAGCTCGAGCCCTGCATCAATGGCTCTCTCTGCTGTCAGTGCAGAACCTGCTTTGGATCCTCTCTCTCTGGTCCTTCCTCTCTCTCTCCATTTTTCTCTCTACATATATATCAAAAATAAATAAACATTAAAAATATAAATTCCAGTTCATTCATATATAGTACACCCAATTTTCAGTAACGATTTCTGTATCAGTAATCTATTGCTGTGTAATAAATTGTACTAAAGTATAGTAACTTAAATAATAAAGATGTATTTTTCTCCTGAATCTGTGGATTACTGAGGGGGTTCTCTGCTAGTTTCTCTTGCACTTCCTCATGTGATTGCATTTATTTGCAGGCTGCTTCTATGGAAAGGTTCAAGATGGCTTCACTCAGTTTGACAGTTGGTTCTATCACATAAGATGCCTCCGTTCTTCTCCATATCACTGTTCATCCTCTAATGAGCTAGAATGGCTTCCTCCGACGGCAGTTTCAGGCAATTTTCAAGAAAAAGAAGGTAAATGTTTTAAGGCCTCTTGAGGTTTGGGATCTGGAACTCAGATAAAGTTATTTCTGGTGCAGCCTGTTGGGAAGCAATTGATAAGCCCAACCCAGGTACAAGTATCAGGAAAACGAACTCTACCTCCTGTCAGGGGAAGCTGCAAAGGACTTGTGGACACATTTATTGTGCCATAATAGTATTGCTCCCCAAAGTGAAAGGATTGTGTCCTGATCAGTGTGTGTCTTTAAAAACTTGCCTCCCCTCTGGGGATAGCTGTTCCACACAATATTTCTGCAAGCTGTTTCTCTTGGCTCAGTTCTCAAAATCTTGCGTCTACCACTACATGTCAAACCTCAGCTCTCATGTTTCCCTGGCACTCCTTTCAATGTTGCTCTTCTCTAGGTAGTCTCTTCTCATGAGGTCCTGCCTGTCTCCTTTCCTGGAGAATTATGGGTGAATCTGTGTCCTTCCAAAATGATATGTAGAAATCTTAACCCTCAGTTCCTTGGACCTTATTTAGAAAGAGGGTCTTTATAGAGGTAATTGAGCTAAAATAAGGAGCCCTCATCTAAATATGGCATGTGTCCTTGTAAAAGAGGAAATCTGGATATAGATACACACCGAGGGAACATTTAACATGATGTGAAAGTACACAGGAAGAGCACGATGTGGAGCCCAAGAATTGGAGTGATGGATCTACAGGCTATAGAATGTCGAAGAATGCAGGGAGACCACCAGAGGCTAGAGAGGGGCAGGGAACAATTTCCCTAGTTCTGAGAGGGTGCATGACCCTGACGACACTTTGTTATTGGAATTCTAGTCTCCAGAACTGTAAGGCAGTGTGTTTCTGTTGTTTTAAGGCACGCATTTTATAGAGCTTTGTTGTGGCAGCCCTAGGAAACTAGTAAAGAGGAGTTCTTCACAGAATTCTGAATCTTCAGTTGCACGCACTGCTGTCCATATACCAATTAGTTCCCACATCAGTTCAGTCTCCTGAAAGGCTATTCTAAATATTACCAACCACACCTCGGGTTTGTCACAGTTGAGTAACTTCCTGGTGCTTGAAGACTATGCCCTGGTAACGCACATTTTGTACTATTTTTAGTCTTTTAGGGTTTAAATCTCAGAAGGAAGTAAAACTTTAATTATAACAGCATGTAACTTTCATAATATTATTAATGACAGTCTTTTTCAACAGGGACCTGAAGAAAGACCTATTAAGGAATATCCATATTTTAATACACAACGATTAGACCAATTCCACACAAAAAGGGTGACACAGAATTTTGTCTTTAAAAAGTCATAAAAAGACCCTCCCAAATCTATGGAAATCAAAAAAAATTTTACATGACTAGAAACTAATATAAAAAAAAGACAAAATGAGGAAAAATTCTTGTGGTTTCCTAAAGCATTCCTTGCATATCACTTCATGTTTTAAATGGATTTCCCCCCAAATTCATGTTATCAAATAGAAACTGCTTGTTGGTACTAATTCATAGAATATTTTGTGTCTCTACAAAAATGAGAATGAATGCACTGAGGGGATTCACTGAGGTGAGAGGACCCAGGTGAAATTAATCACTTCCATCATAGTATAAATAGAAAAGGACTCCATATAAGCAATGAGACTTCTGAATGAGGAAGAAGTCATTTTATTAGAGCTGAAAACATGATGGAAGAGTTAGCATGGCTTATCCTGGCCTAGATTAAGCCCAAAGCAAACCTTCCAACTGTTGTTGAATTACAAGTTAAAAAATCTTCAGAAAGTTTTCTTTAAGTACATATCTTACAAAATTTGAGTTTTTATGAGAAAAGCTACAGACTGAGAAACTACTTTCCCACAATCTTATGAAGCACAAATTTTAAATTTAACATTTAAAAGACAGCGATGGTGTTCTAATGGAGATATGTTGGAAAGAAACTTATTTTATTTATATTTTTAGTTATTTGCCACTAATGTATATAGTTAATGTAAGTATTAATATTACTGTGTTGTTTATGTGTTTTCCTTTCCAAGGGCTTTCATAGTATCATGCTAGGTCTACAACTGTGTTTGTATAAAAATGTAACAAATAAATTGTGGGCATGTTATTTGCTTATTGTCACCTATCTTCATACATAGAAGTCCACTTTAAATCTTGTTTCTTCAGAAGTCTTATATTCCCGATGCTTCACATTTGATAGTAACTCAAAATAATTTAAATTGTTTCTTTTGGATAAATGACGATACCTTCTTCCTTTCTTTCTTTCTATCACTGTCCCCCCTCACACAGACACATACGCTCTTTATCTTATATTAAGTAGAAATACAATCTACTATTACATTATGTGCTGCGTTTTCCAGAGCTTTGTCATCAGATTATTACATCATTACCTCACATTTAATTAACTAATCCATTAACTTGCACATTTGGAGGGTAAAATTTCAGACAGAGATTTTGAAATATTTATTATTCTTGTGGTTATCCAAGGCAGCTTCAAGTAAGTTCTTACTTGAAATAGATTATGTGTCATTCCGTGTTCATCATTTTTCATTCAATCCTCAATGCTTGAAATTGCCATGTTCAACTGAGCATCTATAAAGAGGCACATTGCTAAGGAAACACATAACTAGTAGTTTAGAAAAAAGTAGCAACAGCACTAGTCTCCCTATGCCTGGTCAGAGAGTAAAAGCATTCCCTGCAACTCTAGTCCCCCCAGTGACATTCATATTGGGGTAGAAAGAGGAGTGAGTGATGCCCTTTGAAACCGCCTCCTCCAGGAGGAGGGGAGGATGGAAAGAGCTGAGTGGTTTTTGCCACCTGTCTCTCCTTCCCTTTCACAGTTAGTAAAATCTCCTAGTGGCTCAGAACAAGTAGTCTTCATGACTTGTGCTGTCTCTAGAGCTGAAAAGAATTTTGTATAACTGGCTCTTTGGAATTTTGAGATGATACTGAATGTGTATTCTGTAATTTAAAAGACACGGAGAGAGTGGATAGATAGCTGATGGATAGGCAGATCCATCAGTGGGTATTTTGGTTGTAAAACCGCATGTAGTGGAACACATTAAAAATAAGAGTTGGCTTAGAAACTTAATACTTCAAATGCCATTATAAGAAAAAGCATTCAGGAAAAGGCTCAAGTTTTAACCCCAGCCATTCTGCTTTTTTTGTTTTATTTTGTTTTGTTTTCGTCTATAGAGCAATGAACAACATTCTCCTGGTAGCCTCGGAACCTGCATGAATAACACTGTGGACCCAAGAAAATGACAATTGCTAGCTTCTTTCCCACTGACTCACTTGCGACCTCTGGAAACTCTCTTAACCTCATCTGTAAAATGGGGCTAATAACATTGACCTGGTTTATTGGCTGCTGGGAGGTCTGGCAGTGAATGTTTGAAAAGCACTTTGAAAATACCAATGAAAAATGAAAAAAATTGGAAAGGTCGTTTAGGTGACAGCAGAAATGCACACAGTATTTGAGGCGAAGCAGGTTAAACAAATACGCAGCTGAGACTCTGGAGTAAAGGATGGTTCCACGTGGTGGGCAATTCAGGCCCTTTCTCTTCAGTGGCAACTGCTTGTTTATGAAGCATTAGATAAGACAACACCACCAGGAAGAAGGTAGTTGAGTTCCAGGGAACAGTAATTTCATTAGTAAGGACTCCAAGCAAAAAATTAGCACTGTAAACATTTTTGTAAGTGTAAAACTGTAAAGAGAACATGTAAATGCAAAGAGAATAAAGTGAAAAGGCAAAAAAAAACCTCAGAGACAAAACCTGCTGAGTTTTTCTACATTAGTGCACAAATACACAAGGGTCGAGAGCTGCTTGGAAGTCAGAATATTGAGTATCAGAATGGGATCATCAAGGAGACAATGCAAGGAAAAACACACCTGGTGCAGAGTCCTTCTTCAAGTAAAAGGCGTCTGATTTAGGTAAATGGATTGATCCAGGGCACAGATTGGCAGGTAAACAGAAATACTTCCAGTAGCATCTCCTGGCAAAATAACTATAGTTTTGAACACCTATACATGTCAGACATATACTAACTACTTTAATAATTTCAATCAACCTTCTCATTAATGCTACAGGTTTGGTGATATTATCCTCACTTTACACATGAGCGAACCAAGGTTTAAATATCTTAACTTCCTCAGGATCAAAAATCTAAGAGACGCAACAGGGATTTACATCAGTCTATTGGATCCTAATTCTGTAATTATAAAGGTGGATGTATTCCCCAACTGATCAGCCAGAAACAAGGCGGCCATTCAGACAGAATGAAGGCCCATATCACCCTTAATTGTGTAGAACTAGGTATCTCAGTAACATATTCATAAGCTTTTGCCTGTAACAGACAGTATATGCATATCATTTGCCTACTTAAAGTTATTTATCCAAATGTGGTATACATACTTAAAAAGGCCTAACTCATAAATACACAACATCTTGAATTTTCACAACCCGAATGCCCTTGTAACCAGCACTCAGCTCGAGAAACAACACATCAGAGGTGCCTGGGTGGCTCAGTTGGTTAAGTATCTGACTTCGGCTCATGTCATGATCTTGTGCTTCATGAGTTTGAGTCCTGCATCGGGTTCTGTGCTGACAGCTCAGAGCCTGGAGCCTGCTTCAGATTCAGTGTCTCCCTCCCTCTCTGCCTCTCACCTGCTTCTGCTCTGTCTGTCTGTCTCTCTCTTTCAAATATATAAACATTAAAAAATTAAAAATAAATAAAAATTTTAAAAAATTTTAGTAAAGTAACAAACCATCACCAGGACCCAAAAGACTCCTTAGCCCCCTGAAGTCAATATTCCCCCAAAGTAATCTCTACCATGCCTTTGAACACTGTAAGTTCATTTCCACTATTCTGGAATTTAATGTAAATGGAGGCATAATGTATGTATTCTTTCTTGGCAGGTTTCTTACGTTCACTTTTTGCCAGTTTCAGCCAATTTATTGTGTACAGTCGTCGTTACTCATTCTCATTGCTGATAGTATCCCTTAATGTAAGTATAAGACAGCATATTTATCCATTTTACTATTGGTGGACATTTGGATGGTTTCCAGATTGGGTGTATTATGAACAGTGTTATGATGAATATCTTATTCATGTATTTTGGTAAATACATATATCCATTTCCATCTGGCAGATTTCTAAAGCAGTAATCGTGTACCAGAAGGTGAGCATGTGTTTGAAGCTAATTGTAGAGTTTTACAAAGTGCTTGGACCAATTTCTATTCCTTCCTACAATGCCTGAGAGCTCCATTTCCTCCACGTTCCACCAACATGTGATAGTTTCCTTCTTTTGTCATATTGGTTTTGATTGTATATTTTCACTGCTATTACTCCCTGTATCTGGGGAAAGTGCTTTTTAAAGAATTTTGTAGTAAAGATGACTCAATTATCTGATTTGGCAGAATTCCAATGTAACAAAAATGTTTGCCCATCACTTTAGTAGATATACGGCTCGTTGCAGTGGGCCTAAAAGCCCCCATTGGATTTGATGGAGAATTTTCTTTCCTGGATTTTCTTGTCTTAAAAGAATAAATAGGGGCGCCTGGGTAGCTCTGTTGATTGAGCATCTGACTTCTGCTCAGGGCATGATCTCACAGCTCTTGGGTTCAAGTCTCATGTCAGACTCTGTGCTGACAGCTCAAAGCCTAGAGCCTGCTTCAGATCCTATGTCTCCTTCTCTGCCTTTCTCCCGCTCGTGCTCTGTCCCTCTCTCACTCTCAAAAATAAATAAACAGAAGATAAAATAGAAGATAAAATTTAAAAAATAAAAATAAATAATATGCACTTCATGTTTTAGCTGAGTCTTAATGATTTCTAACCTGTTTATTCTTTTCTTATAACACAGAAAATAAGACACCACCCAGAAGTCACTCTGTTTATGACAGCAATATCAGGAGAGAAAGGAAAATGGATAGTCCATAGAGTGCTTCTGAAAGTGATAGATTTCCTAATTGTCCAAAGGGCTACTATGTCTGTTACATGTCTCCATTTAGTTTGGTGTGTCTGAAGAACTAATGTGAAATTTGTTTTTGTAAAGGGTTCCTGATGAAGTAAAATTGGAGAATATGTGGCATGTGTGCAGTCTCTGATCAAAGGATGAAAATGAGTGGGCCACAGAGAGGGGTGGTGTGCAAGGAGCCTCGAACTATGAGTCAGGAGACTTGAGCTCCAGTCTCAGTTCTACCATAGCTTTATAACCTTATCTGGTACCTTCACCTCTCAGGATCTGAGCTTCCTTGTAACCAGCATCCAGATCAAGAAACAAAACATCACCAGCACCCAGAAGCCTCCTTGATGTCCCTTGCAGTCACTATTCCCCCAAAGGCACTCCCTATCATGCCTTTGAATGCTGCAATTGCGCAATGTCTAAGGCCTGGTTCTGAAAGTAAGAAAACGTTAGTCAGATTCCTGTACTCCACCCCCACATAGCGAATTAGATTTTCGAAGATGGGACTTTAAAAGAAGCCCACCAACAATTTTGCCCTTAAAGTGTGAGAACCACTGCTCTATGATGAGCAGCACTTTCCAATCTTGCCTTGGCATAAAACAGATCAGGTCTGTGTATCAGAGATCTAGATGCCCACGCCTCCACTGAGATCCCAGACATTCCGATTAGTAGATCTGGAATGAGTCCTATCTGTCTGAACCAGCTCCTTTGAGGATACAAATGACCAAATAGGTTTGGGAATCTCTTTTCTTTTTCTATAGGCCAGTAGTTCATCAGCTGCTTTCTCCAAAATTCTTAGAGTTCTCTTAAGAACTGTAGGACTGAGGATGCCTGGCTAGCTCAGTCAGTTGAGTGTTTGACTCCTGAGTTCAGCTCAGGTCATGATCCCAGGGTCCTGGGGTTGAGTCCTGTGCCTATTTAGGATTCTCTCTCTCTCTCTCTCTCCTCAAACAAACAAATAAAAACAACAAAAAAAATCCAATAAAATAATAAAAAACATAAAGAATCTTAGGGCTGGAAAAGGGTAGGATTGGGGTAAAGGGATGGGGCAAAAATATGCAGATATGGGTGAATGTTTAAGCCCTTTTAAATGTTTAAAGCCCTTTGGTTTTATCCAAAGTTTATCTGCTTCCATGTAATTTATATACTATATTGTATTAATTAGATAGATATAGATATATTAATGTGTCCACTCTGTGTTATTTAAAAAACAAAAGTTCTCCAGCTAAATTGTTTGGAAACCATTGTCTATTTAAAAATCTCTATTTTTAATTTGTTTAATGTTTATTTATATTTCAAGACAGCACAAGTGAGGGAGAGCCAGAGAGAGGGGGACAAAAGACCTGACGTAGGCTCTGCGCTGACAGGCTGACAGCAGCAAGCCTGATGTGTGGCTAGAACTCACCAACTGCGAGATCATGACCTGAGCTGAAGTCGGATACTCAACTGACTGAACCATACAGACAGGCACCTCAAGGTCTCTATTTTTAAAAATAAAGCATTTATGCCAACTTTCTTTTCACATACACACACACATACATAGAAAAGTGCACATAAGTGTACAAATTAGTGAATTTATATTATTTGGAAAACATTCAGAATTTGACCAACATCTCCAAAGCCACAGTCATACCCTTTCCAGCCACTATCCTTACTCAAAAAAGATTGCTTTTCTTATTTCAAATACCGTATATAGTTTTGCTTGTTTTTTAACTTAACGTAGCAGACTCATTCAGTATACACTCTCTTGTATCTGGCTTATTTTTGGTTTGGCATTAAACTTGAAATTCATTTTTATTATTCTGTCATGTAAAGTACCTCTCATTGCTTCATAATATGCTATTGTGTGACTATACCACAATTAATTTAGCTATTCAACTGTTGATGGTTATTGGGATACTTTCTAGATCTTCCATAGTGCAAATAGTGTGGCTATAAAGATTTTTTTAATGTTTTTATTTATTTTTGAGACAGAGAGAGACTGCGTGAGCAGGGGAGGGTCAGAGAGGGAGACACAGAATCCAAAGTAGGCTCCAAGCTCTGAGCTGTCAGCACAGAGCCTGATGCGGAGCTCAAACCCATGAACCGTGAGATCATGACCTGAGCCAAAGTCAGAGGCTTAACCGACTGAGCCACCCAGGTGCCCTGCTTTAAGGATTCTTTAACAGGTCTTGTGTTGAACTTCTGTTTGCATTTCTGTTGGATATATTCTTCAGAAAGGGATTATAGGGCCCTAGAGTGTAGTGGATGTGGTCGGTTTTTATAGATATGCTGTCAAACGGTTTTCCCTGGTGGGCATAGCAGTTCCTGTCTCTCCAGCAGGTGTTCAGAATACAGTTGCTCTGCACTCCTTACGGCCACTTGATAATTTCTGTCTTCAATGGGTGGCTGCATGTGGGGTGATGTAGTTCTGTCTCATTATGGCTTCATTTTACATCTTTGTTGACATTTTCTTATTTTTACTGACCATTTGGATATTTCTTTGGTGATATGCCTATTTAAATCTTTTGCCTGTTTTACTTTTTTAAAAAAATGATTCTTTCTCTAACACTCTCCCTTATGTAGATTCAAGTTTCTGACCTATATTATCTTCTTTCTCTCAGAAGAACTTCTTTTAACACTTCTTACAGGACAGGTCTTCTGGTGATAAACTTCCTAAATATTTGTTTTTAAGGAAGTCTATTTCTCCTATACTTTTGAAAGACAGTTTCACTGAGTGCATAATTCCTGGCTAGTGGATTTTTTTTCTATCTGCATTTTCAATATTTTGCTTTACTTCTGTTGTGCTTGCATGGCTTCTAAAAAGATGTCCTAATATAAGTCATATCTATTTTCCTTTATAAGTAATATTCCTTAACCCCTACCTCCGCCTCTTCCAAGATTTTCTCCTTGTCTTTGATTTTTTGCAGTTTATTTTTTTTTTATTTTTTGCTAATGTTTTATTTATTTTTGAGAGAGAGAGAGAGAGAAAGAGAGACAGCATGAGCAGGGGTGGGCCAGAGAGAAAGGGAGACACAGAATCCAAGGCAGGCTCCAGGCTCTGAGCTGGCTGTCAGCACAGAGCCTGATGTGGGCCTCAAACCCACGAACCATAAAAGCATGACCTGAGCCAGAAGCTCAACCCACTGAGCCACCCAGACACCCCTAATTTTTTGCAGTTTAAATGATTTGCCTAGGGATATATATTTTGGTATTTATCCTGTTTGGTATTTTCTGAGATATCTGGATCTGTCATTCATTTTGGAAAATTATCAGTCAATATTATCTCAGATATTTCTTCCGATTCTTTCTTCTTCTTCCCATTAGGTGTATGTTACATCTTTGTAACTGTTAAATAGTTCTTGTATATTCTATATATGATATAGAATATTATATTCTTTATGTAACATAAAATATTATATTATTTCTCTTTGTTTCCAGTTTGGGAAAGTTCTATTGATATTTCTTCAAACTCGTTGACTTTATCTGTAGCTGTTTCCAGTCTACTAACGAACCCCATTAAGACATTCTTTATTTTTATAATAGTGATTTTGATATCTAGCATTTCCTTTTGGTTCTTCCTTGGAGTTTCCATCTTCTGCTTACATTTTCCATCTGTTGTTGGTGCTTAGTTTTTCTACTAGTGCTCTTAGCAACAAATTATTTTAAATTCCCTGTCTGATATTTCTAAAATCTCTGCCATACTTGAGTCTAATTCTGATACTTGCTTTGTTTCTTCAAGGTATGTTTTTGCCTTGTAGCGTGACTTTATTGAAAGTTGGACATGGTGTATCAGTAAAAAGGAACTGAGGTAGATGGGTCTCATTAGTGTAAGGTTTATGGTAATATGGCCAGTAGTAGATTGTGTTCACTGTCTGCTGTAGTTGTGGGGTTACAGGCTAAAATCGCTAAAGTGTCCTTGTTTTGTCTCCCCTGTTGTCGTTGGGTTCCCCTAAAGACTCCTTGGGGACTGAGATTTGCAGTTCTTTCAGCTGTAATCCTTTGGATTACACAGGAGCTTCAGCCATGTGATGGTAAAGTATGGGACAGGGGAAACATTCTCTAGGATCCTATAGTTAGATCTCAGTCTTCCAGTGAGCCTGAGCTGAGTATATCTCTTCTTCCACACTGAAGGCTAAAGGGGACTGGAGTTAAGTATCTTCCTTCTCCAAATGAGTTAGGCTTTGGTAAAACTTGAATTAGTTAGGCTCTGGTGAAATTGTTTACCTTAAGGGCAAGCTTTGTTAAGAACAGAAAGTTCTGGGCATATTTCAGAATGGTCACTATTCCTTTTCTGTTGCCAGAGTAGGAGGGGATTTTCCACTGATCTTTAGGCTATAAGATTTTGTAATAACATAGTGTAATAACTTTAATAACATAAAGTTGTAAATTTATAGTTTGATAAAGCAGACATACTTTTGTAGTTATTACATATTTTTAAAAATTTATTTTTTATAATAATTCTTTGACTCTTAGGTAGGAGGAGAGTCCATATTTTATTTAAATCCATGACCTTTCTGAAAGAGAGGAAAACAAAGTCACAAATTTACACTTTGACAGGAGAGACAAAGATGCTCTAAATAGTTTAAGCATTCTAGATATCATTTAAATGATATTCATGATTTAGTTTTGGATAACCAAAGATAATTTTAAGTACTTTTTCTTCCATATAAAAAAATAGAACTATTTTGAGATGATGGAGATTGATATGTAAGTTTTAGAAATCTTAAGCATTATTCTTCCAAGTCTCTATCTGTAAAGATATAAAATAGAGAGAGATCAACTTTAATTAAGCTCTTGTCTATATAATTCCCTTCCAGATAAAAAAAAAAATCACAGGAGTTTTTAGTTGTTGGTTGTTGAATACATTATGTAAAGTAGAGGTCTTTGCTTTTTTTAATTAGATCATTTTATGATGTTACACAATTTGGAATTAGTGAAGACCAAGAGTTATTTAAATTATAACTTAGGGAAATCAGCTCTCTGTGTAAGCATTAAAAAAAGGAACTAATAATAAGGTAGAAATCTGTTTAAAGGTAAATGTTAAAGAAAACACATGTGCTTTAAGGCAATACTGAATCCAATTATACTCTGACAGCTATTTCATGGGGAGAACAATGCATTAAAATATTTGGACCTCCAAACACATAATGTTTACAATACTATAATAAAACTTCTTTTGAGTAGCTAATAAAAATATGCAGCTGTTTAAATAATAGGATTTTCAGGGTCCAGCTTTATGTGTTTAACATTTTTTTTCTCTTAGAATTGTCTTTGCAGCAGTTAGATTATTATTGCAAATAGTTCCCTAGTATAATTTATTATTTTTCCAACAGATAAGTAAGTCTCAGGTAGCTAAATGCCTATATTGCTTATTATTAATATAACAAGATGATACGTGCTAAGTTTTTCCAAATGATGCATCAATGAGGCATGCAATATGTGTTCAGCTGTTCAGAGAATGAAACAACTACAACCAAGATATGGCAAATTAAAAGACCGTGGCAGCCCTGCAGGGGGGGTGTGGAGAGAGAGGGGATGTTCTGCTACCGAGGATTTGCACTCCACTTTTATTCATTTTCACCAGGAGTGGTGTCTGAAGCAGCAGAATGGTATCCGACCTCCAGAAATCACAAATTGTACTTCCACAGTCACCCACTTTGCATCCGTCACTTACACCCCTCTTTTTACAACTATGAGATACACAGAACTGTGCGCAAAGGGAACTTCTTCTTTCAAAGCACCACGGTTAAGCAATTTTCCATATCTTGCTCTGGTAAACCTGCATTCTGCCTTTGCTCTTGCCCCCATATTTACTGGAGTTTTCTGATGACTCATATTTTTCTCTCTTAGTTTTGAAAAGTTAATTAAAAGAAGCAGAGAAATGAGACGGAGAGTTTCTAACAAGTCAGATTCATTTGAACAGTAAAAATAATTGCTGTAAGAAATTAAGGTGCAAGCGCATGCCTGCTGTAATTGGTGCATACTCATTAGGAGCGCTTCCTTTGCAAGCTCGCTCGGCGTTTGGGGCCCACGCTAACGTGGGTACTTAAGGGAAAAGTATGATTAGAGATGGTGTAGTTCATTCAGTAAACGTTTCGTAGTGTTTGATGTGACTGTACTGAGCGTCACCTATGATTTTACACTTTTATCCTTTCAGACAACTGACAGGTCTCTAATCTCCATCTTAGAACCTTCACTCCGCTTGAACTTTGACTCATAAAGGTCATTTTTGAACCACTTGGGACAAAGAGCCGCGTCCATGAAATCCCACAGAGTCGATAGATGCGATAATAGCTTTAGGCACATTTTCTTAAGACCCAAGGGGAAAGACGATTTCAATAAATGTAAAACTATGCCATCTACAATGCACACAATATCTTAGAAAGTCTCATAGGAATAAATCTTCTCTTTTCCTTCAGGCAAGGACCTCCTTAACAGTAACAATGCAAGACACTCTTAAGGGCATAAGGTACTAACTATGGCAACAACCACAAAAAAACCCACACACACAGTCTTTTTGACTGAGAGCCTCAAGTACAAAAAGAGCATTCATTCATTTGATATCTCTCTCTTGCCTCACAATTGCTCGTGAAGCATGTTCTGAATCTTTAGACCTTAAACTGTTAAATAGACTATGAATGTAAGCAAGTTAATAATGTGAAAATGACTTAAATATATCATTCAATTATGGAATGTTTTAAATGTCATTCCTCTTTTATTTTCTTTCTACCTTTTAGTCTCTAGCTCCTAAAGAAAAAAAAATCCTCACAGGTTAGATACGTCAGGATAATTAACAGAAGGCTCCTTAGCAGCAGATGTCTGAGATAAGTAGGAAAGGGCATTCTCTTCCCTTGACATGCCTTCAAAGGGAAAACAATGAACATTTAAATGAAAGAAGTGAAAACTATGTGGGTGCATGTTTTAATATGTGAATAATTGACTTTTAAGTCATGACTTAGGTTATAGGAAAATTAAGAGATCTCATGACCATATTAATCTTAATTGTTTCTTGCCTGCCACAAATTATAGCATTGTCTTTGATTTTTTTTCTTCCCTCAGTATATTTCATGAAGCAGAGGAATGCTTCTTGAAAGTAAGTATCCCCTCCAGCAAAATATTTCACTCGATTTGCCTCAGAGAATTCCATTGGCAGGGAAAAAAAAAAAAAAGATGGTTCAGAATAACTTAGAATTCAACAGCTAAAAAGTACGTTTTAGCTGATCTTTTAAAAAATTGTTCAATAATTCAAAATAAGTGATTTCCAAAACTCAAATTTTTATTTTAATATTATACTTAACCTTTACCTTAATATTTTATGTTGTGCCTTTTTGCTCTTGTGCCTTTATTTTAAATAGTAATGTGAGTGCAATCAACCACAAAGCCCATCCTCTGAAATAATCTCCATGGAGAATTATATTAGGAAGGGTTTTCTTGTTTACTTTTAAAAGGTCTCCTGAATATAGCTGGTGCCAATAGAGAAATTCTCCTAAAGGTAGTATAGGGATTTTAATCTGCCCCTAACCAGAAAGTGATGGAGGCCAATGCAAATAGCACTCATCTGATTCTGTAAAACTCATAATATACGAAATAATGAAGCATCTGGTCGACAGCAAAAGGTCAAGGAAGAAACATTTTGAAATGGAAAGTGTATCAGTCCCTCTGGCAAAGACTTAGAGGTTGGCAAAGACTCATGTTGTTTGAGGAAGCTCTAGTCTCTTATATTCAGATTAAGAATATATATTCCTTGGTGCCTTCAGTGTTGCATTCAGTTGAGGCAGAATTAGTTCTAACTACCAGTAAAAGAGCATGAGCATGGTTCATCCACCTTTTTCCCTCAGAAGTAGTTTAGGGCAGTGGTTCTCAAACTTCGCTGCTTATCAGAATCACTAGGGGGCGCCTGGGTGGCTCAGTGGTTTAGCAACGGACTTCAGCTCAAGGCATGGTCTCATGGTTCATGAGTTCCAGCCCCCTCATCGGGCTCTGTGCTGACAGCTCAGAGCCTGGAGCCTGCTTCAGATTCTCTCTCTCTCTCTCTCTCTCTCTCTCTCTCTCTCTCTCTCTCTCTCCCTCCATATAAATAAATTAACATTAAAAAAAATTAACATTAAAAAAGTTAGAATGGCCAGGAAAGCTATCAAAACCTGCCATGCTATTAAGTCAGAGACCTCGGACCCATTTGTGCTTGACGTTCTGCGGGAGCTGGCAGTGTGCAGCCAAATTTGAGAACCAGTGATTTAGGGCCTCTATAAGGCACAAGTAGATGCAAATGTGTGTGCACTTGCAAAAGTAAGGCACCCGTATTCTTGTATTGGCTTAAAAATGGACATAGGGAATGTAGAACTAGCAGCAAAGCCTCGAGTAAAAGAATGGGGTGATGGGGAATTTATTAGGATAAACACTGGGATTATATGTGCCAAAGGGTTTCTCCTTCAGAGTATATGACCTAATTTCTTACGATAGGGATTTGGATATAAATGCGATTCATGTAATTGAAGTTTCCTGAATATTCACTTTTGGGGAGATTATCTCCGTTTTGGCAAATAAGAATGTTTCTGGACCCTGGGAAAAGCAAACTTAAATGATACAAAATCCAATTTCTCACTATGCTGCCAGCGATTCTGGAGTTGTAGCTTCAGGAAGAATACCACCTAGCAAAAGGCAAGGATATCACTGAGGAGTCTCACATTTTAAAATTAGGCTGCCCTGCCCCCCACCAAAAAAAAATTAAAAGAAAAATAAAATCAGCCTGCCCACTTGTGAGTTTAGTATATCAACTTCATTTTCTTCTTATATTTCAACTCCTAGGACTTTGGTTATTGGAAAAACTCACACTTTTATCCAACATGAGCTTCAAATGAGTGACTCTTTGGTTGGCTTTTATTTCTAGTCTCAAAATCTAAAGGAAACCAATTTTAGAATTCATTGGTCACATATAAATTATAACAAAAAAATGATAGGATGATGGTTTTGCTAATAGCAGTCATGCTGTCTTTCATGGCTGGTATTATACTACTTTAAATCCAAACTACTCACTTTATTAATTTTCTTAAAAAGCAGAAAATTTCCCATTAGCTTCATCTGGATCTATATTCTGATGTTATTTTACTTATCTGAAATAAACTATATTTCACTTAAAACAAGTAAATTTCATTAAATGTCAACTATGCCTTATTAAACCTATTAATAAAATCAAAGAAGAAACACAAACAATTTATATGATACAGTGAGAAGTTACTTAAATAATAAAATCTTGTTGTACTCTGCATTCTAGCCATATTATTTGAGAACCACAGCCAGCAGTTTATTTCTTTGGGCCTTAGTGTCATCATGAAAAATGTTTCTTTACCGCTTTCCACCCTGTGAAATCCCGTCCTTTCTTAAAGGGCCACCTAATGTCTCATGGTTTAACCAAATAGAATCCAGTAAGTTCCATAAAAGAAAAGAACCTTGTTTATTGATAATCAATGATTCTCAAGGAATAGAGGTTGAAGAAGCAGGAGACAGTGAATACATGAATGTTTATATTTGGAATATATTTTCCAATATTTCACAAGAAAAATATTGTTATAGAATAACAAGTTAGATGTAAAATTTGTATACTGTCCCAAAGATAATGAATTAAAGTATTTATGAAACACTGCTCAATACTATGTGTTGTATGAATAAACATACATCACAGTAGTATCTCATTTGACGGAAGTCATTGGGACTGAATTTCCTAGATGACTGAAATTTGTCTCTATAATAGTGTCATTATAAAAATTAGTATTATTAATGAAAAACGCACAAAATTTGTTGTTTCCCTAGAAACATTTAGTTTTGTTCTTTAGTGACTATGAAGTTAAAAGCAGATGCTGAGATATTAAAACAAAGGTGGAGAAAAGTAAGTATAAGAACAGAAGAACTGTGAATAGTGGCTGAAGGGAAAAAAATAAGAAGTATGGATATTCTGCATGTATTACTCTAAACATTGATTCTATTCCCAATACTATTTAGGACCAGTGGCTAATAAATATAATAACAGTCTCAAAGTCCATGGTGATCCAGGTCTATATCCTGTCAAGAGGAAATATTCTTCACTTTTTAATGCCATTTTAGAGTATTGTGAACCCCAGCATAGTACAATAAAAATACTCAAGAGGGCACTGAAAATTGCAGTCTGGTATGCAGATTATACAGGACCAGTGTGATTTTAATAATAATAACATTTACCAAAGTTAATTCTATTTTGAAAAATGTAATTTATTAAAATAATATACCATGCACTATATTTTAATATTTCCAGCAAAAATAATTATCATTTTAACTAAGAGTATCTGTGTCCATATATTAATCAGTGAGTTTGAGCCACTTTTCTCTTGGACATCTTTTCTGTAAGAAATCATATAAAGGAAGTTTGGGATAGGCACAAAATCAGCAATCTTTCAGAAACCATCCACTAAGCTAGCATTTTCTATTTTTCTCTTCTACTTAAAAAAGAAAAGAAGGACCTATAGGAATACTGGAACAGGAAGGGATAGGACCAGACATAAAAACTCAACACAACTTCTCATGAAGCCAAGGATATCTTGTCAAATTTGAGGGCACAGTATGCCTGAACTAAATTTAGTAGAAAAATGCCAGTCTTCATGTTTTCCATAAGTAGATCTACATAAAATTTTAGAAGACATACCTGCAATTTTTGTGATCTGTTCTCTCTTTTAGTGGGGTAATTCATAGCTGCTCATTAGGAGGAAACAGAATGGAATTGGGTGTCAGACAAGTAGCATTTTAGATCCATACCTACCACAATATAGTTGTATCATAGTTAAGTCACTGAATAAGAAATACCATATATGCATCAAAAGTATTTGTTTAAAATGGGACAATGCATGGGTAAAAGCTTCTGAAAATATAAATTCCCAAAGTCAAGATTAAAAAGAACAAGTAATATAAAGAGTATGTAACCAAATAAATTCATTTTTCTTCAAGATTTTGGTCCTTTTTTAAGGTTCATTACAGCTTAAAATATCTGAAATGGAAGAGGGTGTTGAAAATTAGGCACTAGTAAAAGCTCAAAAAAAGCATTTATTTATTCAGACTAAGTAGAAGATTGAAGATAGTCATTTATTTATTCATTCAGCCTTGATTACTGAATGGAAATGGCACTAGGCACTGTATTGGGCTGTGGGAATAAACAGTGAGTCAAAATAGTTACAATCTCTGTTCTTAGGTAGCATACATTCTAGAAACAGAGACATTAATCAAACAGTCACACAAATGTAGAATTGCAACATGGAAAGTACCAAAAAAATAGAGTGATATTATATCATATGGGGGGTTAATCTTTTTAGAGAAGCCAAAGAAACATTTTCTGAAGAAAGAGACACTTGAGATATGAAGGTTAAATATGAGTGAGGTAAGTAAGAGTGTGGGAAATAGTGTCCCTGTCTGAGTACAGTACCGATAAAAGTACTTGACAGAAACCATGGTGCAAGTACAAAATAATGAGCAAATATCCAATAGGACTGGAGCAGAAAGAAGGATGACAACAGTTCACACTAGAGGAAGACAGCAATCTGTGCCACGCAAGTCCTTATAGATTATTCCCAGTTATGGCTGCTGATGAGCAATGGGAAATTATTGGAGAATTTTAAGCAGGAAGGTGATATAAGTTGATCTGCTTCTAGAATAGATTGCTCTGGTTATTTGTAGAGAATGGGTGTATAGGATACCAAAACAGATACAAATAGATAAATTAGTATAGAAAAACAAATTAGTAGATATAAGAGGACAGGAAAGAGAAGATGACATCTCGGCCTAAGAAGGTGGTGGGGTAACCATGGACATGGAAAGATTCGAGAAATATTTATTAGGTACAATTGATAGAGTGTATTCA
Source organism: Suricata suricatta (assembly GCF_006229205.1). NCBI lineage: Eukaryota > Metazoa > Chordata > Mammalia > Carnivora > Herpestidae > Suricata > Suricata suricatta. The sequence continues at coordinate 105,668,887 of NC_043700.1, read as the reverse complement.
TGGATTTTTAGGAGGTTGAAGGAGAGGGAGACCTCAGAAATGAGTCCTAGTTTTTAGCTGTATAACAGGATGAGGTCATTCATTGATTAGAGACATGAAGCAGCAGAAAATAATGAATTTAGTATTGGTTATGTTGAAGTTGTGATGCTTTTGAGATCATCAAGAAATGTTAAACAGTTAAAAACACTTATGAGCCAGAAGTACAGAGGAGATGCCTAAACTGGAGTTAAATTTTATGGATCATCTCTGTATAGCTGAATGAGACCATCTGGGGGAAATGTGTAGAATGAGAGGCAGAAGTGGGTTAGGATTTAAGCTCAAACAATTTGGCATGAAATGGACAAGTAGAGGAGGATGGGTCCAGCAAGGAGAAGAATGGTCAGATGGGTAAAAACATGAATTATACAGGTATCCCCGTTTATCAAAAGCTCATGTTAGGCCACACTGTTTTCATAAAAGACTTACACTAGCCTGTACCTGTTTTCACTAACTGAAAGAAATCCGAAGAGGATTTTGGCTTTTATGGGAGAAGGCGGAGAGCAACAATAGCATTTAGCGTTTGTGTCGCAGGGAGGTATTGCTGAGGCAGCACACACCCCGGCCCGGGGGAGTGTCCCTGACAAACTCCTTCCCGAGGAATTGCACTCGGCACCAAGTCACCACAGCTCTGAACGGGGTCTGTGAATGTCTATGCTTTGTCAGGTTTATTTTGTGCATTTGTAGCAAGATGTGTCCTAAGGTATCAGAAAAACATAGTGGATGCTGTTTTTGGGGGGGTCTGTAAATGTTAAAAAATTTTCCATATATACAGAAATGTTGAATCACTATATGGTACACCTGACACATAACACTGAAGGTTAACTATACTGGAATGAAAAGAAAAAAGTTAAAATTTCCATATGAATTAATGATAGTTGCTTCTTCCCTTTCCATGATTTCCACTTACAAAAGATTTCATAGGAATTCTGTACTTTGATTTAGTAAAGGAAATCTGTCCCCCCAAAGCCATGGGGAATAGCATAATTTAAGGAGGACATGGCCAACCATGTGGAATATTGCTATGGAAGTATGAAGATCACTGAAAAGAATATGGAGGGCGCTTTATGTCTTTTATAAGATGGTTAGAAGCCACAATGAAAGAGGCTTTGAATGGAAATGTAGGTTAAAACCTAGAAATTATGAGTAGAGCTAATTCTTTCCAGAAAGAGTAAAAGGGACGAGATTAAAGAAAGAACATGTATGTGGATGAAAAGAAAGATTTATCATTTCTTTCTGATTTCTTTTTGTCCCCCTATATATTCTCTTTTCCCCAACCTCCTCATTGAAAATGTTTTTTCGTGTTTATTTATTTATTTTGAGAGAAAAAGACAGAGCATGAGCAGGGGAGGGGCAGAGAGGGAAAGAGAAAATGCCAAGCAGGCTCTGTCTGCACTGTCAGCCCAGAGCCTGATATGAAACGAACCCATGAACCGTGAGATCATGACCTGAACAGAAATCAAGAGTCAGGAGCTTAAAAGTTCTGAGAGGCAGGTTACTTTATTTATTTATTTATTTATTTATTTATTTATTTATTTATTTTTTACAAATCTGTAAGGCAAGTGGAGTAAAGATTTCAAAGTTTTGTAATACCATGAGAATGCTTAACAATTAGTAAGATTATTTTAGTTTCAAAAATTATCTTACATTTAGCATGGCCAAATTTACTGGATAACAGATGATGACACCTTTAAACTGAATTCTTTAAAAACAGAATTCATTTTAATAGAAATATACTTCCTTGACTTCTAACGTATTGGCCATAATTTTTACTCTACTTTATGACTTGATATTATTACTACCACTAACCATTCAATGTGTTTACAATATAGTATTTTCTTGAGGGTTTGTTGTAATGTGTTGGCCTCTATGTTACATATCTCCATTTATTTTTTTATTTTAACTTTGTAGGTCTTCTTTTACAAGTTTGCCTTGTAAACTGTCCTGTTGCTATAAAGAATCAGTTTTCACTATAATGATTAAGTGATCCTTTTAATTTTTTTCTTATAAGATATTCTAGTTTTCTGGAGGTTGAAGTGATACATAATATGGAGGTAAATAAGGTCAGAGAGAGAGACAGGTTATTCTTAATGAGTAGTATTCATGTGTGTTGGTTCATGAGATAAATATTTTTACTTACTTTTACTTACTTTAGAGGCCTTTATTGTTTTCTGGTAGCTTCTATGTTCTTCTTGAAAACATGGGCATGTTTTCTTAGGCACAAACACTTTATTTGTGTTTTTAGTTATTATTACAATATCTGGCATGTTAAAGGTGTTGTTACTGTTTTGCTTTGGTTAGGTAAGGTATTCATTGCTTTCCCCTATGTATGTAACTAAAGTGTACACCTTCTTGTTTTCACTGTAAAATTGTGCCAATAACATCTAACTAGATAGCATGAGAAGATTTTTTGCCTCATATATCTGAGTGTACAGTTGCTCAGCCTTCAGGAGAATGAGAGAATGTAAACATCATGGGGGCAGGGATATTTGTTTTTGTGGGTTTTATTTACTTTTGTTGTTGCTGCTGCTGTATTACAGTGTATCTTTTCCAGTTGGCTTTCCAGTTGGCTTTTTCACTACTGAACTGATGCAGAGCAGAATGGGTGTTGGAGGGGCGATCAGAATGCTCATTTACTTTTCCTCCTAAGTTTACCGCAAGGATTAAAGGAAATAATGCATATAGAGTGTCTAGTGCTTAACTTAGTGAACACTGTACAAATGTCGAGTCTCATTTCTATTGTTATCATTGATCACTTTCTAAATGTATTTTACAAAAGTAAACACCATGGATCAAAAGGAGTAAATCTGGACTTGTTACATGATTTCAACTTTGTTATTTTATTTTTATTTTATATGTACCAAGGAATTTAGTTAAGGGAATTGAGAAAAGGGAGTCGTCTTGAAGACCAGGGTATCACAAATGAAGAGAATAAGATAAAGCACAAGTGATGGGTGTGTTAGTGGTACAGAAAAGAGAGTTTTGGATTTATGGAACTCTGATTTTTCTAAACAGATGTCCTCATCATGGAAGTTATTGTAGTCTCCACTTAACCAGATGGGATACCAAACTCCCTGTTGTGTTCAGAACTGGCAGGGCTCATTAAGTTGGCTTTAAATTGGGTATTAAGGGAGGATCTTTTGCTTAGCCCAAATAATCTCAACATGCACAATGAAGAGAATAGGGAGTTCTACAAGCTAAGATGAAATATAAGATAAGTGATAAGTAGTATTAACATACTGGACTTAATTGTCTATAAGTAACTACAAAGTAAATGGGAAATTAAAAAGATTAACTGGAAATGTTTCTAAATGATGGAGAATATGACTTGTTGAGTTTAATAAAAATAGAAAGAGAACACTTCCTTAATTGGAATGTCAAAACTGATAGGTGAAATATACTCTATGGAGAAGACGAAGAGGAGATTGAACTTGAGGAAGAAACATTGTATATGAGATCCAAAAAATAGACAAAAAAGGAAAAAAAGTGGCCACCTAAAAATGGTGCCATTAAATAATGGTAATATTGGGAAAAGCCTTCTGATTTAAAGATACAAAAGAAGAAAATAAAAGACTGTGGTAGGTACATAATAAAACATAGGCAGTGGCAAACTCAACCCTTTAGTCCTTAAAAATTCTGGACCAGAGATTATTTTGGACTCTAAAATAAACAGTCACTAAATATTGAGATATCAAATGAATAATATTGTGCATATTGATTCATGTAATATTTAACAAACGTATGAGTTGGTAGGCCTAGGATAATGAAATATTAATGGAGGCAGTATTGGTAATAATAAAAATATTTTATGATTTAGAAATAATAGAATCAATACAGATATTAACTTGTTTTACTAAACAAGACCTACTTTTCTGGAGTTATTTTACTAAATAAATTTTGCAGGGGGTGTATGCAGACCATTAGCAAATTTAATGAAAAAACTGGGTGATTGGATATTACCAGCATGATATCTGATTAAAAGGAGTAAACTAAATTGATTAGTCATGCTTTAACCTCTAGAGACTGTGAGAGGCAGCAGATCCATTAATATTTATGATTGATACAGAATATCAAATATTAATAATAGCCACTTTAATATATTAGTTTTGAGCACAGATTTAAAATCTCTTTATTTACAGTTGTGTAACCTTGAGCAACAGATTATTAATTCCTCTATACTTCATTTTTCCATTCTATACAATGAAAGTATTATCTGACTTTTTTCTATAGCTAAGATAATGCTTTTATAGCTTTAGCTTAGTGTTAACTAATGGGAACTAAAATACATGTTAGCTAAAAAATGAAGTTTAATTTTATAAAATTAGTCAAACCAAATCTTATTATAAAAATGTGACATTGGGAAAAGAAAGACAAAACACTAATAATTTGGATCTTCACATACTATATTAATTTTTGTCAATATCAACTAATTAATAAAGCTAATCTTTGGGAAAGCAGAGTATCTCTACTACCAAAGGAAAGAAAGAAGTAAAATTCAAGAAAGTTCAATCAGTTGCCCCAAATCACAGAATGAGTGAGAACTGTTTTGCAACAAAGTGCGGAAGTTTCCAAAGTATTAGTTTTGGGAATTTCTACACCATTAGTGGAGCTTGATATGCGTTCTTTAAAAAAAAGGTATATCTAATAGTTGAATGCAAAGGATTCATATATACCCTTAAAGAAGTGGGAAATATATTTTAAACATTTAAAAATATGTTCCTTAAAAATGATTTTACTTTAGCTTTAAGACAAGGATATTTATTTATAATAGTTACAGCAACGGACATACAAAGCATCTTCTTGTATTAATTGTGGGGGAAGGATGCCCTAGGAATACAATCAAAACATTCAGTTTGCAGCAAAAATAATAAGATCATAGCTTCTAGCTGTGATCAAACATAAGCCCCAACAACTTATTTCTAAACTCTTTTCTATATTCATGCTGTAATTTGCTGAGTGTCTGTTATGAACCAGGCACCATACTAGTTTTTGGATACATAATAATGATCCCTCCTGGGTTACAGATTCTCCCCACTTTTGGACAGTTCTAAAATTACTCTCCTAAGTATGACTTTATCAAAATTCCTTCCCACTTTCCTTTCTATGAGTCTAACTATCCTTTATTCATATACCCTATATAGACACAAATATAAAAGTTTCCTTGCAAAATCCTAGCCACAAGATAGTCCAATTTTATCATTTCTTCAAATGTACCTTAATTATTCTAACTCCTTAGCTTGACACACAGTTTTTTTTCTATAAACTTGCCCATTTCCTCTCTAAGCTAATATTTTCTTCCTTACATGCCTTCTATGTTCTAATTACAGAATTTTAACAACTCTATTGACATGGTATGTAAATTGCACATGACTTTAAGCTTTTACCCACAATTCCTGTCTGGATAGATCCTCCTCTTCTTTTTAAAATGAAATCCTCATACTCATGATTCAATCATCTTTAGCTCTTCACAATATGACAAATTTTTTTCCTACTGTCCATGACACATTTCAAAAATATTTGCAAAGTCAACTTCAATTTGAGATTAAGATCAACTTCCCTGCCAATCTTAATAATTTCCAGACTTGCCTAAATTGCAATAATTTTATGAGAACTAAGCATCTTACCACCAGTGCCTTCCTGTCACCTTTATTGTATTCCTTTTTTAAACATTTTTGTAAGAAAGTACAAGTAATTAGAAATTAAAGAGTCAAATAATTAATCAAACCGTTGAACAAAGATGATAAGACTACCCACAAGGAATGGTTGATTGGCCAGCTGTGCCACTGAGAGCCCTGGCATGAATGGTTCATTTGGATATTTAAAGGGCAATTTGAGGTTCTCAGAGCAAAATAGCAAAGAGTCAAATTATCTTCAAAATGAATGAAAATTGAAGACAACCTAATTGATAAAAATAGCCGTCACTTACATTATGGAATAATTTTGCTAAGGACTTTGTATTGTCGATAGAGTCCAACAGTTCTATGAAGCAGTAGTCAGTAAAGATACACTTGACAGAGGAGTAAGGTGATGGTGCCCTCAGTCACACAGCTATATAGTGGCACAGCTAGGATGCAAGTCCTGATCTTTCTGGTTTCTGGATGATTCACAATTATTCCCTTCCTAGGTGGTATTGATTATTCCCTCTTTTGTGTCTAGTCTGTCCATGATCTCAGTTACCAGATAGTTTTGTTTTTGATGGTCACAGTACGTACTAGATGATAGACTTTTTCCAGGGTAGTGCTGAATCTAAAAGTATTTGAGAATCCCAAGGCGTCACCAAATTTATGTACCTACAACTGCACAGTGATTGTTGAATATATAAATGAATAGGCAAATAAATTAAAAAACTAGAAACAGGTATATAAGAATAAATATTATGCAATAACCACAGGGTTGTTCTTTTTCATCACTTTATAGATATTTCATCACTATATATCCATAGATATAGATATTTATAGATAGATATATAGATATAGATATTTTATAGATAATTTAGAATACTTATCTATTATCTTTCTGTAGGTGATATAAACCTAGTGCTGCAGTTAATTTTTTTATTTTAGACTTTTTTAATGTTTATTTATTTTTGAAAGAGAGACAGAGTGCTAGTAGGGGAGGAACAGAGAGAGGAGACACAAAATCCAAAGCAGGCGCCAGGCTCTAAGCTGTGGGCACAGAGCCCAACGCCGGGCTCAAACTCATAAGCCATGAGTCCATGACCTGAGTCGAAGCTGCTGCTTAATCGAATGAACCACCCACGCGTCCCGCTAGTATTGCAGTTTCAAGTGAAATTTAAATAAGGCAGCGTATGCTCTTGTACTGCATCAAAAGCACTAACTTACAGAAATGAATGGACAGTGAGGGGCCGTGCTTAGATTCTCAGACTAAAGCTGCCCCTTATCTCGGTGTTCTCTCTCTTGCTGATAAATGTTGTGAGGAGAGCAAAGATTTTCTCCTCCCAACTGTTGGTTTCAAAGGGCTTAAAATACCATTTCCATGTCCTACTACTAAACTAGGTACATCTCACTATTGAATTTTCAAGGCTTTGTTAGAACCCACATGTATTTAGCATCTGTAATCTCATCATGAAATATTGAAATCTGTATATTTACCTCCTAATATGTAATGTACTTGTATTAGTATCACAATAAATCCTTTCAGGGCTAAAGGATTTCCTCCTTTCCCTGCCATTTAGGAAAACATTACTCAAGTTAGTTTTTCATCCTATTCATACTCTCCATGGGTTTAAAACCATATGTGAAATTTATAATTGTATGTATGGAACCATCTTTAACTTTAATACCATGACTTATTCTAGACCTCTGGTTTTTACCTATGTTCATCTTGAGGCATGAAGGTATCTATTGGTACAATGACCTATTTAGTTTTGCTCTATGAATCATGGTAAGATCCGTGGTATGAAAAATACAAACCGGGGGCATGTTGTTGTTGTTTTGGTTGTTTTATATTGTTTGTGTAAACAAGTTCTAGCCATGTATAGTACTTTTTTTACATATATAGTACTTTTTGTTTCTTACTTTAACAACTTTGTATGGCGACAGATAATATCTAGGTTTATTGTGAGGATCACTTAGTAATGCATATAAATATTGAATCACTATGCAGTATACCTTAAACGAAATAATACTACAGGTCAACTACACTTCAATAAACTTTGAATAAGACTGGAGAAGACCTACAGGTAACCTTTCTTACTTGCAGACTATTAACATGGTACCTATCGTCTCTGCTAGTCACATTGCTCTCATAAACTCGTGCTAGAAGAAGCACAGCTTTGAATTCTCTCTCTTTTTTTTAAATTTTTTAATGTTTTATTTATTTTTGATACAGAGAGAGACAGCATGAGAGGGGGAGGGGCAGAGAGAGAAAGAGACACAGAACCGGAAGCAGGCTCCAGGCTCTGAGCTAGCTGTCAGCATGGAGCCTGACGTGGGACTCAAACCCATGAACGTGAGATCTGACCTGAGCCAAAGTCGGGGGCTTAACTGACTGAGCCACCTAGGTGACCCTGGATTCTCTTTCTTGTGTCAGTCAGTCATCTGATTCTTCTAATCATTTCTGGAAGCTATGGTCAAGCACAACATAAGGATTGCCATTATTATCAGTTTTATTAACATTGTATTAACATTCAATTTAAGCTCCAATGTTAGATATAGATTTCTATCCCCTTCAAATATTAAATAGTATTTTATGTAGCATTCTTGTCAAAAGTAAAAACACTCACATCAAAAGAATAAAAAGAAAATCCAGAAATAGATGTAAAAATACAAAAGATTTTAGAAGTTGATGAAGACAACATCTCAAAACATTAAAAAGATTTATTAATGAGTGATATTCAGACAAGACTAACTCTTGCTTAAAAATAATGTTACAGCCATAATTGTAATAAGATACCAAAGTTAACATTAACTGGATTAAGACTTAAATGCACAGGATCAAACCGTAAAACACAGGATGAAAATATACTTTCTCCATTAAAGGAAGGATATCTAAGTATGTATGAAATCAGTCATAAAGGAAAAACATTAATAAATTTGCTTAAATAAAATTTATCTTAATTTTAGAGAGATAGAAATACATGAATTATGAATTAATAACATAATTAAAAGGGTTAAAATTCTTGCCTTCAAGTGCTCTTATAAAAATAATGAATATCTTAGAAAAATAAGCAAAAAAAAAACTCCACAGGGGAATGTCATAAAGAAAATATATAAGCAGAAAGTTTAAGAAGTTAAACTATATTAGTATTCAAAGAAATGCAAATAGAAGTATCACCAAGACATCATTTTTATGTATTAAATTAGGAATAGGATATTCATAAGAAAAAACCCTTAATCTCCAATTAAATTTTTGTATGTGTTAGGTAGAGATCAAGGTTTTCTCTTTTTCTTATGAATATCCTATTGCTTCAGAGTAATTTATTGAAAAAAATCTTTCTTCTTTGAATGGTGTTGATGCGTTTGTCATGAATCAAGAGAATACATACTGCTTGTCTATAGTTTGATTCTTTGTTCTATTATTTTGGTTTATATCTATCTTTATGCCAATATCACACTCCCATAATTACTATGGATCTATCATGATTACTGAAATTTTATAGTTTTTTTTTTTAAAGATTGTCTTGTCTGGGGCACCTGGGTGGCTCAGTTGGTTAGTACCAGACTTTGGCTCAGCTCATGACTCGCAGTTCGTGGGCTTGAGCCCCGCGTTGGGCTCTCTGCTGGCAGCTCAGAGCTTGGTGCCTGCTTCACTTTCTTGTCTCCCTCTCTCTCCGCCCCTCCCTGGCTTGATCTCTCTCTTTCTCTCTCTCAAAAATAAATAAATACTAAATTTTTTTAAAAAATAAAGATTGTCTTGTTTATCTAAGTCCTATTTCCAAATAATTTTAAAATCACTTATTTATTCTAACAAAACTTCTTGTTGTGATTTTGATTTCTATTTTATTGCTCCTAAATCAATACACCTAGATCAATTATAAAAAACTCATACATTAACAATGTTGGATCTTCTAGTCCACTAAAATGTCATAATTCTCCTTTTATTTAAATTATCTTTAATTTCACGCTTTTTAAGCTTTTAGTGTAAAGGTTTCCACATTTGTCTTTAGATTGATTCCTAGTTATTTGACATTTTTAAGATTTTTGTAATTGGTATTGCCTTTTACAATTCAATTTCAAATTCTTTGTTTTGTTTACAGAAATTCTATTAGTTTTTCTATATTGATGTTATATCTAGAGATCTAGAGTTTAGTATGTTTATAAATTTTTAGTTTTGTTTATAAAATTTGTTTATAAAATTTGATTATAAAATTTTAGTATGTTTATAAATTCTTTGTTTTGTTTACAGAAATTCTATTAGTTTTTCTATATTGATGTTATATCTAGAGATCTAGAGTTTAGTATGTTTATAAATTTTTCCAATATTCTTGCTATTTCATTGAAAATAATAACTTCTGCCATCAAAAAATATCACTAAAAATGAATAGGCAAGCTACAAACTAGAAAGAGATTTACCTACCTATCTACCTACCTACGTATCTATTGAAAGAGTTGGATATGTATATATCTGACAAAAGCTTTGTACTTAACATTGTATGGAGAACTCTTAAAAATCAACAAGAAAAAGACAACCTAATTAAAGTGGACAAATATTGAATAAGTTATTTAGAAAAGGATTACAAAATAGCTAAAAAACATTTTTGAAGTGCTTAATATTTTAAAATTCCACTCATCAGAGAAATGTAAATTAAAAGCACAATGAGATCTGTACCCATATAAATGGCTAAAGTTCAAAAGACTGATGATATCATTTGTCCATGAAGATGTGGAACAGCTAGAATTCTCAAATCTTGCCGAAAAGAGTATAAATTGTTTTAAGGATTTGGAAAAACCATTAGTTATCTACCATACCTAAATATAGGCCCACCCTAATAAAAAAAGCAATTCCACTCTCAGATTTTTTTTTTTAATGGGAGCAGAGGTCCGCCAAATTAGATATGCATGACTTAACAGCAGCGTTATCCATAATGTCTCAAAGTAAGAACCATCCGAATGCTCAAATATATGAAAAGATATGAACACATAGAGGTATGATTATATAGTGAAATAATATATTACAATAAAAAAAGGGAAAACTGCTGTTGCACAACAGGATGAATCCCAAAAAACATTGTGTTAACCAAAAGATGGCATAAACACAAAAGCACACATTGTGTGATTCCATTTATTTTAAGTTCAAGAGAAGAAAACAAAACAAAACTGGCTTCACAGTTTTAAAAGTCAGAAGATAATTTACCTTTGAGTTGGGGGTATTAACTGGAAAGAGGTAAGAAGAATCCAGGTGTGTTGGAGGTATTCTGTATATCAATTGGGATCATTGTTACACTGATGTGTACATATGTAATAATCCACAAAGCTGTGTAGTTAAGATCTTGGAATTTATATTGTATAGATTACACTTCAATGTAGAAAATGGACAGTATGGAAATGTGGATCTTATATAATACTGGTAGAAATGGAATAGTTATAATCTCCCTGAGAGTAATTTCAAATATGATACAGAGTTTTATTTTTTTATGCTTGTACTGTCTGACACAGAGTCTTGCTTTTAATAACTGCTTCTAAGGAAAGAAACTGGCAAATGACAAAAATGCATACATAGGGTGACTCTAAATCCCTAAACTATACCTTTCCTGCAAACTTAACACAAAGGGCTTGTCTTCTCACCTGTAAATGCTGGATCATTGACAGCATGTTCTATGATAGCGATGAAAGCAAGATAGGAAAACTCTAAACATCTAAGATTTGGGGACTCTACTGGATAATCATGTTCTAGCTACAAAACAGAACACTAGCCAGGTATTTAATATTATCATAGAGCAAAATGTAAAAAACCACTAACTTTTTTTTTTTTTTGCAGCGCTTACTTAGTAAGTGCCATGCATTTGTACTATGTACTTGGTATGGATTATTCCCAATGGATGTGTAGAGGTGATTAAAATCTTTTTTTCTTAACTGATGTAAAACTTATTAACTTACTCAGTGATACACAGCTTCTGTCAAAGTTAACAATAGAACCCACATTTGTCTGAATCCAGGGCTGAAGGTTTTAGTCAGTGTGATATAGTTTGAGCATGGAATGATGCCCATAATCTATTGTTAGATGAAGTACATAGCCAAGCATGAATCACAGCATGATTTCATATGCATAAAAATGCAAACACATACACACACATGTGTGTGTGTAAAATAAAACCCTGAGACAAAGCCCTTGTGACTGGTAGGTGATTACCAGGTCCTTTGCTCTCCTGTTCAGATATCTAGCTGTACAGGTTCACCCTAGTCTTTTCATTAATCTACAAGAAAATGTATCCATAATTTATATAATGAAATTTACACCCCATTTATAGTGTATAACAGGGTTTTATTGGATATACATACAAATAAATCTATTTGGTAAACCATATGCCACCCACATTGCTGTCTCTGCTTCTTTCTTGGTGTTGAGATTATAGATTATTTAAAAAAATATATATATATGTTTTGTTGATTTGATTTCCTGTCTCTTCAAAACAGAATGTACAAAATTGATGCAATTAACAACAAGAACACAAAGCCTCACAGGAAAGGGGATAATGGGTTTGAATACAAGAGTAGCCGGCTTTTCGGTTGGTGCCCTCTCATCATCTAACTGAATAACTTTTGGCTTTACACTTCACAGTAAAAGCTAAGGTTTGTTGAGAGTATAATTTGTGCCAAATGCCTGATAAATGTCTCTTATGAATGTATTAGCTCACTAAATCTGTACAACACAGTCCTATTATTATCCTCTAGTTTGTATTTGAGAAAACTGAAGCACAGAGAGGTTAATTAAATTGCCTGAGACTACACAGTATGATTCCAGCTCAAATTTAACATGAGGGCTTATATCCTCAACTTAAAATGCAGGGCCACCAATACATTTTATTATACTGTAATCTTTAATCCAATGTTTGCCAAAAATCTGTTTTGTGTAACCAATCAATATTGTTTTTAGTGCCTACTATGTGCCAAACTCAGTAGTATCTTTTTTCTTTCCTTTTGTTGATTTCAATTTCATAAACCACTTAAACTGAATGACAGGTGTGCCTTGGATACAGGGTCAAGGGCATATCGATCTCCGTATATGCTGGGCTTGAACCCAAACAAAGCAGTTTGATTATTTAACAAATTCTAACTTGAAAAGAGGAGTTGATAGTTATTATTGAACCTTTGCTAGCATATATTCTAATTGTTAAGTTAGTGGTTGAGTCTAATTGTCTTTAGTTGCTAGCTTGATTCAGAATAGGAGTCAGGCATGAAATCACACAAAGCTTTTGTTTTGCAAAGCTTTCTCACAAATCACCCTGGTTTCATGCCCTAATTAATCAGTGTTCATGGGGGAACGAGAGGTTATTTGCTTTTCAGCTTCTGCAGATATACTAATAGCATAGCAGGAGAATTCTGAAATAACATGGGTTATTTTTTATATTTGAAACAGTTTCCCATGGATTCTTATATAATTATCTAGAAAATGTGAACTATTGTTTCTATTGGAATTTTCTCTCACGCTGACAGGAACTCCCAAGATCAGAAAAAATCTATCCATTACTAGGTCTTTTGAGCATACTATTATTCCAATATGTTAAATTGAACATGTAATTATATTTAGAAACCCCTACCATAGTCCCTGACCCTTATAACCACAGCAAAATGTAAGCATTTGTTTTTTTCAATTAAATCATTTTTCAAAACATGTAATAAAGCATTTCTCATTGACTGAAATAAAAGTTGTATACGATTTTTCAATTGATTAGGATAGTTTAACAGGACATTGGGATCCAGTAAGGTTTAGCTAACAATCAAGTCTAAAAAGATGCATTATTTGATTTCTTTTTATGTTATCAATAGCTCTGTAAAATTGACTTATTGAGCAGAATCTCAAATCAAGATTTTACAACATCACTCCCGGCACATTGAATGCTGGGGGTTTATGCTTAAAGGATATTTTCATACTTTCCTTCATTATCCAGAACTTAAAAAAAAAAAAGGATGGGAGGCTGTGGGGATTGTGACCATTTTAGGACTGAGCTTCTTGTTTGCTCTACTAGAAGGCAATTTTGGTTGCAACAAGTTCCCTGGGTCACAATAGCTGCTATGGCTATGAAATTGTTTCAGAACACAAAATCTAGGACAGACCTGATAAAGTGAATGTGACCCACAGATTTTCATATTTTAGGATTCTGGTTTCTGCGTCTAGCTTTTGAGAACAATTCTGTTTAGAAATGTAAAATTATTTACATAATTACAGATCAAACCAGTTACTACCTTGTCAGGCTAAAGGTCAAGTCTAGCATAAGCAAGTAGCTCCGACACCGCTCTGCTGTTAATACCTGTTCACTCTAGGGCTGCCGCCCTATTCCCAGGGCTGATTGCCCTCTGTCCTGTGGCTTCAAGTAATGTAAATTGTATCTTGTCCCTGGGTAATCGAGATCAGTGTTGTCTTGTCTGTCCACTCCCTGCCGATGCCCTCCCTGTGCTGCGATAATGGTTTTGGTGGGCAATCAAGGAAGAGGCCTTCTTGACTCATCTCTCATAATAGATTGTCCTCCTCAGGCAAAATTGAATAACCCCGACATGGCCTGGAGGCAAGCAATGAGAATTCAATAAGTCTGCAGGGTCAATGTCCTGTCATTTTTGGCAAGCAAGTAATTATTCTGCACTAACATTCAGTAATAGGAGGAGGAAACTGCCGTGGACACCTTCATCCGGACGCCCAGAAAAGTCACCTTAACAGGATTTTTCCTCTAATCAGCAATAATTCCTTCTCCTCCTCTGATGTGATTTGGTCCACTTTTTCATGTGAGTCACATGTGTGGATTTTCTAGACTTCCTTTTTTTTTTTTTTTTCCAAACCTGCAGTGTCTGTGGGAAAGTTTAACAACTTCACTGCCTGTTGTTTAATATTTTCCACTTTTATGGGTCGCAGTTGTGCTGTCTATTTGCTTTGACTGATTTGTGAAAGATTTATTATAAACCAAATACAGCTGTTCTCCTCTTTCATAAAGTCAAACTGTTTTGGCAAACCTGTTTTCCACTATGAAAATACATTGAAAATTATTTCCTTTACCATCTTTCCTATTGTAAGCATTCGGTTATGCTTAGTAGCTGAGGGTAGGTGCCAAAGCAGTTGTGGACTCACTTAAGGAATAGAGAATGCATCTGCTTCAAAAATAAACAGGCAGAAGAGAAGAAACGCTTTTTTTTTTTTTTTTTGGCCTTCTGGTGGGATTCAAGGTTATTATGTACAGATCCCAAGAGGACAGAATTTTAATATCCCCAAAAAAGGGCATCTGCAAATTCAACTCACTTGAGTGTTCTGCCCTTGCATTTACATTTATAAATCATACACATTTTATTTAAGTATGTAACCTTTACCTGAAACTAATATTTTTATTAACCTTTAAATATTCTTAAGATATTGCTGCCATGTACCATCATTCCATTCCCCATATATACACTAGAGAAATATCCTTATGTGTATATTTAAAGAGAACATATTCACTTCAATTAATCAGCTTCCACCGTGCAGATTTAGATCTCCGGCTTATGACATTTATTTAAGGAAATGATGAATTACCAGTTTTGAAGAAAGCAAATTTTACCACCATTTTAGTTATTTCTACTATAGCCACCTCTCTAAAAGCTATCTTTTTAAATGGAAAAGAAAAACCCAAACAGTTAGAAAACAAGTGATTTCTAAACCCAATCTAGGTCGCTTTTCTCTCCATTTCTCTCTGAGCAAGAACTATTGCTTTATTCATTGAGAAGAACCTTTATCTTCTCTCTCCTGAGATCAGTGCACAGCCAGTAATGAAGAGGCTCCTACAAGAGCAGAATAAGCACTTTCCATGACTGATTGACGATTGATTATTGCCGGGATGTTTCCCTACGGTCACTCATCACTATGCTTTTTTGACAACCAAGCTCTATTCCCGACATGAAAAAGGTGTTTTGATCTGCATCAATTTGGCTTGTTAACTGTGACAAAACTCAAACTGATACTGATCATGTTCAGTTGTCGATGTTGATTTGGATCCTGGATGTGGAAAATGTTCATAATAATAGGTACTCTATTCTTTACTTGGTATACTACAGTACTGGGATACTTAGTGGCTACTCCTCTTGAAATCCTCTCTATTATCCTCGTGTATTTAATATTTTGTTCACTATAATAAGCTTTGACACTATTTTATCTTATCATTGTTTCTTTCCATGTATTTTTAAGTCCTCTTCAGAATTTTTGGCCATCTTTCATAGTACCATAATCAAACTTTTCACCATTGACATTGCACACTAGGGATTCTTCTCGTGTACCATGGAAAAATACAACGTATTAAAATAATTATTTTGCATTGGGCAACGTATGTATGTTATAAAAAATAACACATAGCAAAGAGACTAAATTTGAAAGGTTATATCAAGGAAACAATAGAGCAATCCTGGTTCTTTTTTTGTCCCTCCCAGGTACTTCGGGCTAAAAAAATGAAATGCATTTTTGCCAATTAATTACTTTAAAAAATTCTGACACTGAGATTTATTTAAAATTAACATATTATAACTAATTGTCAAAATACTTACTAAGAAATAATGTTTGCTATTGGAAAGCTCTAAAGGACTTGTATTTTAATATGCTTAATTTTTGTTATTTTTCTTTTGTTTTCTACTGAGAAATTACAGCGAAGATTTACTGAAAATTTTATTTTTCAAATCAAATTCTGTTTCAACCTGAAAATTGGTGAAATAATCTTTCTTCTTTTTGTGTTCCCATCTTCCCTTTCCTCCTAGAACTTTTAAGATCCATACTTTCTCACAAATCACAGAGCAAGTACAATAATTCCAGTGAGCAGTTTTAATTGTTTATTGATGCAACCCTTGAAAATGGCCGTGAGATTTTAGATAGTCTTGTATTCAAGTTAGAATGAAGTTGTCTAGTGAGAACTATAGCACATCATTTTGGAGCATACATCTTTAACTCTCTTTGCCTCTTCTCCTATTACTATTACTTTTCTTTTCTTTGCTAAAATTATCAACCACTGTGTTGTATTTGCTAACCTACATTTTATTTCTTTTTTTTCAATTTGTCATATTGGAACTCATGAATCACTATTTTAATCTGAATGATTATACAAAACTCCTTTCTGATGTCTTGGCTGCTTTATCCCTGAGTTTATGAGGTAGTAAAATTTATAAATTAAAAGTAACATTGAAATATCTCTCTACCACTCAAGAAAAAAAAAACCTGGATGAAAGTAGATTGTTCTCTAGTGTCTGAGAAGTTGCCTAATTAAGAAGTCTCCTCACTTCTCTCTTTTTATAGGTGCTGTGCTCCTGGGTCAGTGAAACCAGCGAGCTGAACTTTGTTCTGAATTCATCACTGGGTGAGTCTCAGGGCATGCCTACCCACTACTATTTCAGGTTTTGAGATGGGTCCCTGGTAGCAGCTGTTCTGCAGGCTCCAACCCCACCATTCACCTTTGGTTCCAATGTCTCTGTGAACTGCAAGGAGGAAAAAGCCAAGAAGGCTTGATATGGAGAGAAAGGAGACAGAAAATATGAAAGTGTCAAAAAAATAACCTACACTTTGATCTCTTCTACCTTCCTTGTTCTTCCTCAAAATACTTTTCAATAATAGCATGCCAACTAGACAGTGAGGTAGGTTATGGTCATGCCATGATGCTTCTGAGTCTTTCTCCCTAACTTCTGTTTGTTTGTTTTGGGTATTTTTGTTTGTTTGTTTGTTTTATGTCATTTCATCTCACTCTTCAAGCTTACTTTATATAAAGGCTTAAAAAGTATGGCAGAGCTGTTCATGAGAAACAGCACTAGAGAGGCAAAGAAGGTCCAGAAATCTTGAAGGCCTGTTAAGATATTTTGGCAGAGATGGAGGCCATCACTGTACAGTGGAATAAAAGAAAAAGAGATTGAAAATTCAGAATCTGGAGCCAGATCCCCTGAGATCAAATCCTGACTCCGTCACTTATTTTATATGTTATCATTGTGCTTTATATAACATCTTTAAGCCTCAATGTACTCACCTGTAAAATGGGGATACATAGATATCTTCATTAGATGGAGACATGTCACCTTATAAAGCTGTTATGAGTATTAAATAAGCTGAAACAGTTGACACCATTAGAATAGTATCAGCTGCCTAAATCATAGAGTCTTACATGTATTCTTATTTGTGTAGAGGTTGACTCCTTACAAAATATTTTCTCAAATATTAATATTTGAATCTTATAACAAGTCAATAAATCCATTTAAAATGGAGAAACTAAGAAAGTAAGTGAAAACCAAGGGTACACAATGAGCAAAAAAAGACTCAATCCAGGTTTTTCATTTTTAAGTCTAAGTTTTTTACCCTTGAAAAATCTTTGTCTATCTTTGTAAATTGATTATCATTTCTTATGATGGCATATAATGAAAGAAGTGAAAAGCTAGAGTGGAGTGGAGTGGACAATGCTAAAGAAGAACAAAGGGCATATAAGTGTTACCCTCAGTAGGTGTTGTTAAAAGAAAATGTGAGCTCTACAGTTTCAGAATATGCTCATTTATTCTTTCATTTATTAAGGAAAAATTTAGTAAGCGCCCATTATTGTTAAGCACAGTAGATACAATCTGATACACGGTATCAGATAATTTACTGTAAATTTAATTCAAGAATTTCAGTGCAGGACAGACACAAGTAAAATAATTATTGCAGCATAGCATAGTGAAGTATACATGAATATTCTAAAAGTACAAATTAGGGGCACCTGACTCAGACTGGAGGATGTAAGAAAATCAGGGAAAATCAATCTGGGAATTTGGAGCAAAAGAGCTATAACCTAACTCATAGTTTTAAAAGATCATAGTGATTGTTGTAATAAAACTGTATCACACGGAGCAAGACTGGAAGCAGAGAGACCATGTTGGATCCTATTGTAATAGTTCAGGCAAGGTATGTAATGATGGCTGGTAGAAAATAGAATTTTCTTTCCCAAGATGTGGAAGCTTGATTTTATTTATAGATGGAAGAGGAGATATAGCAAAGAAATAAGGATTGATCTAAGATGCAATTGAGAGATGAGATGGAGGAAAAGCTTATACTAAGTGGTCAAGTATCTTCTCAAGTGTACAAGTTATAACTTTAGTCATGGAAACAAGTTCTCTGATGAGATAGAAAGAAAAAGTAAATGCAAATGCTGAGGAGGCTGAGAGAAGAACGATCCCATGAACCCCATGTTCTACTAACTCATAAAACCTAAACATGAAAGTCATGTCTTGAACTCATGATGGCCAATCAGTATATTGCACTTGCAAACATTAAGGTTCATACATGAGAACACAGCTTTTTTATAATGTTTGGACAGTGGTAACAGGCAACTTTGGCAAACAGTGACTCATAGAAGCTAAAACCATTGGGATGACTAACACTGACATGGGGTAGCCTAAAATGGAAATGTCACAAAGCACCATGCTGACAGATATTCGAAAGGACAAAAACAAACAAGCAGAAACAGCAATCGAATTCTGAATTAGATGACTACATACATATTACTTTCTCTATATCATTATAAATATAATAATACCCATTATATATACATATATGTATGTATACATATACATATGTATGTATGTATAATAGAACTGAAAGACACACAAGCAGCTAGTCAAAATATGGTCATAACTGGACAGAAGACCAGAAAATATATGAGTTTACTATGGCTACTCTCTCATTCAGGCAGTATACTTGAGAGAAAGAAATAATTAAATAATAATATAATATTCTTACTGGTTGACATGTTTCTCTTATTTTCAGAAAAAATTTTTGATGATCACCCCCATTAAAATCTTGATTTTTATTGGTTTGTTTTTTTATTAATTCTCTATTATCTATCTATCTATCTATCTATCTATCTATCTACCACCTGTTTCCTTGAATAGAAGAAAACCTATATTTTTTGAAGAATATAAAACTGGAGACATACTTAATTTGGAAAAAGAAGTTGGAGCTTTAGGAGCTACAAGGCAAGTCATTTATGGGCACAAATTGACAGAGTGCTGGGTGAATTTATCAGCACTAAGAGATAAAACACATTAGGAAATAGACTGTTCTAACAGATTATCAGTGTTTGACTGCCTGGAATTCTTCACTATAAAATTCACTTGGGGAATGATATCTTTTTTCCTGTTTTGTTCCCACTAGGTTTTGGAACCTAAGCCCATCAGTACTTCCTTTTTTTTTTTTTTTTTTTTTTTTTTTGACTAGTAGGCATCAATCGACTTTTGTTAATGTTGCTTTGAAAGCTTAACATTTAGCAATTCTTCCTTTAATGCATAGAGTTAGCTTTACATGGAAGGTAGTGGCGTCAGGATTATATATAGAGACAGATGTCTATACCTTCATCCTTTTTGTGTAGCAAACCTTGTTTTCTGGGTAGATGTAAGACTATGTTACTAGGAGAAGCCGGAGACTAGGCTAGGCTGTAATTTTCTATCACATCATTTCTGGCTTTCTGTGTGCAGGAAGGACGTTTCTTTTCCTCTCTAAAGTGACATATATGACATGTATGGCAGTTTTTGAATGCCAGAGAACAGTATAAGGTGGCCATATAATTTTCTTATTTATTTGGTATGTTTCAATAACAGATTCCTGGATAGATAACTAAATGGAAAAGGCTTTTCCCCCATTCTATGCTCAAAAAGTGCAGTTTAACTCTGGGAATATCAGTCAAGATGGAGCACACTTTGCTTTGAAAGCATACAAATCAAGATTGTTGAAACAAATACATTTATTTTTGCATGTCTGGCAAAGGTCATGAGTTACACATACATATTGCTAATTAAGATTCTTCATTCAGTGGTAGAGTGAATAACTCTGAGCATACTAGATTTAAGACATAAGAAACAAAGCTATTTTAATGATATTATCTTTTTATATGAAGACATATAGACATTACCTTTCTATATGAAGACAACATATTGTTTCATTTCAAGCAATGTGCCAGATCTATTGTGCCTCTCCTCTAAGGCTTCTCATTTATATTTTCTACAGAGAGGTAAGAAGCTAGCTTCTTCAAATGAACTGTATAAGAAAGGAAGGAAGCAAGAATTGTAGAGGCAACAATACATTCCAATGTCTAGGGCGGTATTCCCCCTTGTACATACATTGTAATTATATACTGACCTTTGAGATCAGTGGCTGGTTACTTATGGGATAATATGATTAAAGTATACGTAACAAGTATGTTAAATTATTTTTAATGCAATTCTAGTGGAGGAGATCTGTGTAATTGTTAATTCCATTTCATTCTAGAGGCATCTGAGATAACGTCCCTTGGGTCCAAGCTTATAAACTAGACTAAGGCTCTATCCACACAGAGGCCACTTTGAATTTTGTTGGTTTTGCTTTTCCGATGACTGGTTTTCATGAAGAAAGAAACTTGAGGCTAGTTAGACAATGCAAAGGAGACACATTCACCTTCTGAGGGATAATTTGTGGCATACACATAATTCTTAAATAAAATGTTATTTACTGTCATGTTTGGAGTAAATCTCATTCTTATTCTTTCCTCCCTGAACCATAACATTAGAATGTACATATTGCTTTCAATTTATTATGACTTTTCTTCTTATTTTTACTTTTAAGGTAGATGGGGAATATTCTAAATGCCTTAGAAGTGTTTCTAGGAGACCAAAATTTTGCAGCTGCTGATCTTTTGTATGTCATAGAACTTTATCTGTTGATAAAGCTAAAGTAAACTGGCTCGGAGGAGGCTGTTGCTGATGTAGCTTGAATCTCAGGTGCACATCTCAGAAAAAATTGGAAAACTTATGGGTCCCAGAGAGAAATTGTTTGCTTTAGAGGTGGTTGTATAAACGTGAGAAAATTAATGCTGGGGATTAATGAATGGGGATTAAGGCAGTAGCGGCTCTGTTGTGGAGGGTGGGGTACCGTGGCAGAGATAATAAGCAGAAGAGATACTGATGATCATAAAAGCTTAATGATTCCCTCAAACAAAGTTACATTCTTATTTACAAATATAAGAATTTATAAGTCTTGATATATTAAAATTAAATTGGTCTGAAGCATAATATTAATAATACTGATGATGATGATTATAGTTACTATTGATGACTTGTGTTTCATCCATCATTCAGTTACTATAACATGTTGCCAATATAAGTTGGAAATAAAACATATTTTCATCTCCCTCCATGTCTAGCACTGACTTAAAATAGCTTTCAGATAGCTATAATTTTTTTTTTTTTGGTTCTTAGGTTTTTCCAATCATTTAATCACCATGATGTCTGGAAGCATGATCCCTTGTTTTCAATTGTCTTCTGTAATTGCTTGTGCAAGTGTCAGTGATCTACCAAAGAGGTGTGATGGTAAGGAAATTGGCCTTTTAGCCCAAATTTCAGACATTTTATTAAAGAAAGAAGCCACAGAGCTCTAAGTGGAGAGACAAGTGTTTTTAGATCACACGAAATAAAGGATTTATTTCTGCACTTATTCATTCTCATTGCACTTATTCTCAAGTTCATTAGGAGTGATGTAGAGTGCTGTTTCCAGTGAGTACTCTGTAGTCTGACTTGTTTGGTTCCTGGCTCTGACATATACCAGCTACATACTCTTTGTAATAGGTTTCCTTACCAAAACTCAGTTTCCTCATCTGTAACATGTGAATAATATCAGTGCCTACTCCAAAGAATTGAAGGATTCCATCAAATAATTGATATAAAGCACTTTGTTTAGCATCTAGCTCTAAGATAGCAGATACTAAGTTCTATGAAGGCAGACTTTTTGTTTAATTGATTACGGGATTTGCAGCACTTGGAACAGTGATTGGCACATAGTAGGCAGCTGACACTCCTTTGCCAAGTGAATAAGTTTCAAGAGGCAATGGTCTGCATTTGCTGATTTTAGAATATTGGAGCTGGCATATTAGTAGGCTCCAATCTTTAGTAAGAGTTTAAAGTTAATCCTTTGATCCCCACTGAGGAGAAAAATTGCCAATGTGGGACAAATTCAAGGAAACATTTCAGCCAAGAACTAGGAATGGGAATATTTAGTGGGACAATAAAATAGGCAGAAGTTTTTCTTTCTGTGTTGAGTGTTCTTCTGGTATCATTTTCTCTTCTGATTATCTTCCTTTTTGGAATTTCCTTTTCTAGAGCATATCTGGAAGCCTTGATGAGTATTGCTTTTCTATTTTTAAATTTATATTCCATGTAGCAAGGGCAGGAAACGGACTATAGATTTGTACTAATTATCTAGTTATCCCTCATACTTGCTTCAAAGCGTCTTTTGGAATACGTCTCCCTCACCTCCTTCATTATGAAAGAATATTTGCTTCAAGAAAAATGCAGATCATTCAAATGTCCAGGGCTTTCAGTGCAATAATAGGCTTTGATATGTAATACAGCTTTCTCCATTTACTGGAAACTGTCTTCACTCTGGCCTTTATTTTACTGAGTCTCTTATATGTAAACCAAGGACCAATGCTATCATGGAAGCTTCAAGAAACTTGAAATGGTCACAGGGAGATTACAATTTTTGGCTATTACTCTTTAAGATCTGATGAGAAATAGACTTGCTTTAACTGGAAACTCCCAAAGCTAACGCAACCAACCACCTCAGATATTCCTTAAGAGAAGTCTCTGTTGCAGACAACGTACATGATGGTCATACAGGTTGGTTGATATGATATTTTATAAGCTGAGAGGAATTTTTCTTAAGTAAGGTGCATAATGGACATGGTTTCAAATAAACCACCACAAATGTGCTATTTTTTAATAAGTTGCTGTGCTCATATAAACCATTACAGAATTTTAATGTGAACCCCTCATATTGTTTAGTATGTTTCTATCCTCAGTAAACATACTGAAAACATAGTACACACTCAATAACCATTCATTTCTTTAACCAATACCTAATTATTGAGTACCTACCTATTAGTTGCCAGGCACTATATCAAAGCAGGGTATATTGCTGAGGAAGACATCAGAGACTCTACCCTCATTCAATTATAAGGCAGAAGAAGTAGACATTAACTTAAAATGACATAATGAATATATTAAAATGTTGACAAGTACTATTAAGGAGCCATAAGATTCTGTAAGAGTAATTTGATTAAATCATACTTTAAACTTTTTCTTTTAATCCAATTTGTGGATGTACACAAGTTATGGCTAACATGAAAATAAAATAATGTGTTCATTGGCCAAATAAAATAATTTTAATATTCTGCTAAATACAGCGATTTCCTTACTTTACTATGATATTGCTAACATAATTGCTGATGGATCTGAGTGGATAGTGATCCCAAACTGCTAGTTGAAACAGACTTTTAAAAAATAAGGTTTGGGAAAAAAGCCCAGTGGATTTGGCTATGTAAACACACAGAAGGGTTGAAAGAGCCACATCAAATAGACCCTGAGGCCGCCAAGCAGCTGAAGACATCACCAAGTCAGTGGTGGGTCAAATGGAAGGATTTGCATTTTCATGAGTACTGTGTTGAGTCTGTTGCCATCTTTATATCTGCAGTCCCTCTTTCTCTCTGTCCCTTTCTGTCTCTGTCCCTCTCTATCTCTCCTCCCTCCCTCCTGCTGTAAAAGTTTAAAAAGAAGGAAAAAAAGAATAGTTATTGACAGCTCTAAAAAACACACCTCTAATGGCTAACATAAAACACATGCAGACTTTTCATCTGAACCCTGAATTGTGGAAATACCCTAAAGGAAAGGAGAGGCAAGAGTCTTCTCTGCATTGCCTTCAGTCCGTGATTCGAAACTGTTCACAAATATCACTGACTCAGGGCCTTGCCAGAAGCTGTAGAGACAAGTGGGAGACACCTGATTGCATTTAACAGATGTGACACACACAGACTCTCCCTTATGCTTTTTCATGAGTCATGCCTGTTTGGGATAATACACTTTGGAAGTGATGTGATGTGATTTGATATGATAGATAGATGCATAGATAGGTTGATAGATGATAGATAGATAGATAGATACATAGATACATAGATAGATACATAGACAGACAAATAGATGGATAGGATAGGATAGGATTAAAAGGGAAATCCTTTCCCCACCTTCCGCTAAGACATGTAGGTTGTGCTGACACATATCTTTGTGTCCTGAGCTATGGCAGAGCTAGATTGCTGAAGTTGTAAATTTGTAATGAGAATTCTGCCTCTGTCATTTATTTACCCTTCCAAATAAAAATGGTAAATTTTGGAGTCAAGTGGGCATTTGTTTAAACCCTGTAAAAGTTTCAGCTTTTTTTATCTATAAAATAATGATCATGCTATTTGCCCCAGTATCAGCTCTTCACTCTACATAGATTTATTGAAGTACTGCTATATGTCAAGAAAACTTCAGAGCCATGGGAGACTAGCAGTGAACAAAACAGACTAAGTTCTAACTTCATGAATCTTACCTTCCACCTGATGTTATTGGAACAAAAGGAATATGTCCTTTTCTATAAAAGGTTTGCAATAGATACTTTTTTTGACCCCTATGCACAACATATAACTAGGAACTTTTATCAGTCTAGAGCCTATGAAGAATGCTATTTTTAATTTAAAGATTTGTTCTTAGAAGGCTTTGATACTCTTTCTCTTAATTCCATAAGCATAGGCATGTGATCTGCTTAAGGAGCTTTAACAATCATCTGCACAATTAAAAAGCCTTTATTCCATCGTCTATATCCTACTGTTAAATACTTTGGTCTAGGTGTTCCAAAATTCATCTGTATTTAGAATTATCTCTTATACTTCCAGAATGTGAGTCTTTGACCTCAGCCCCACTGTCCATTCTCCATTTCTTCCAAGTTCTGCACATTTCCACACTGTTTTGCCAATAGGAATATCTTCCTCATACCCATAGCCTGTTCAAATGTTACCCATGCATCAAGATCCCATGCAAGTTCTGCCTCCATTATGACATTTTCCCTGACTGATCATTTGAGTTTCTTCTTCTTTCATTGCTTATAGCTACAATCACCATATTTCCTGATTCACACCCATGTTGTATATGGCTGTTTGTTCTCTAATTAAAGACTGCTGTAAATTGTTATGTGTTTTTTTCCAGTGCTTCTACTGTCTACTGGGTTAGACCCTATAAACTCCAGATCAGTACTTAATACTGAACAAGTAGATGATTCAATCAAACACTTTGACTGCATTTTGACTATTGTCTCATACATGTGGTTCATATATCATTAACAAATTTTTGCAGTTCATGTGATGGAAGAGTTATGGGTATGGGAGAGTAATTTTGAGCTCTCCTCAGATCCCAGCACACACCAACATATAGATGACTTAATCCAGGACCTGGGTCTTATAGGGGTGTGTGCTAGAATACGGGGGAATGATGAGGGGGAATGAAAAAAATGTTCGTGTAAGGATTGCTTCTACATTCTCTTTTTGGTGACTAGTAGAGAGATGAAACCTCGTGACATACAGGAAAGAATAAAGCTATTAAACACAGTTCTCAGATGGGATCTTGGCAGCCAATCAGAATCAAGTTTCCTTGAAAGCTAAAATCACTTATTATATCACATTCTAAAATAATAAATGGCCTCTAATGAATAATGTAATTTTTGCAAGCAATAGCACAAATGAAATCCTCTCAGTCTATTTTGATGAATAATAATAAGATAGGAATGGCAATTATTCAGTGAAAGACGGAATAACAAACTTTTTCTCCCCTTCTCTGCTTGTCTCTTTTCACTACGTCCTTCTGTTTCTTCCAGACCCAGCACTAACTTGCATTCTGAATGAAATCAATGTAACTAGTAAAGTGTAAAATGCTGGGCCATTATAGTGATGATCTTTGTTCTGCCATTGCTGACATCCAAATTTACTGATATTGATATAATAAGCCATTTTGTGTTTTCATTTGTATAAACCAAATGTGTGGCTTAGCTTATTGATTTTGTAATCAAGATGTAGTTTACTGAAGTGTTTATAAAATGAACTTGTAAACACACATTCTTTACTCATTCCTTAATCCAACAGGCATCTCTGAGGTAGCCTGCCCTTTGCTGATGTCTATAGAAAATTTAATCTGGAGGGACTTGTAGATGTGAAAATGGCATATGAGTGAAGTTGGCTATTGGCTATTCATTCAAGAAGTTAGAAGAAGACTATATGGGAAAGATGAGAAAAAGGGAAATAAGCTAAAAATATGATAATAGTTTTTTTTTAATGAGGAGGGAATGCATCATGGAAAGCTAAAATAAAGAAGATACTGGAGAAAAAATATCAAATTTAAGGATTAGGAAACTTATTAAGAACATACTCTTCATACCCCTTCACATACAATACCTAACTTAACCCTCAGGCAATTTTGTTATATTAGTATTATTTTCATTTTACAATTTAGGATATTCAAATTCAGTTCAAGTTAAGGTATTTTCCCAAGTCATATGCTTAAATTTTCACTAGAAGCAGGATTGCATCTCAAGTTTTGTTTATCTGTTGTTTATTCCATGTCCTCAGGGATGAAGTTGAGGACACAGGTGAAAAGAGTTATTTTTTAAATTATTTTCACGTTTGTTTGTTTGTTTGTTTGTTTAGAGAGCGGATAAGCAGGGGAGGGGCAGACAGAGAGGGAGACACAGAATCCAAAGCAGACTGCAGGCTCTGAGCTGTCAGCACAGAGCCTGACACGGGGCTCACACTTGCGAATCAGAAGATCATGACCTGAATTGAAGTCAGATGCTTAACCGACTGAGCCAACCAAGCGCCCCACGAGAGTCGTTTTTAAAAGGAGAAGCCACCTCTTTTTCTAAGGAAAGATAGGAAGACATTTTCTGTGTGATAAAATGCAGGGAGTTAAGGATGTGTAGATAGCAGAGCAGGGTGGGAATGCTCTAGAATATATATTATGGAGAGCTAGAAGGTCCAGAATGTCTGCTGCAGAATGAAATTCCAAAAAGAAGAATAGAAAACTTTTTGAGCAATTGAAGACAGGTTGTACCTAAAAACTGTAACTGTGTCGTGGGTAGTCAAGTCTGCCCATAGCGTGCCTTTATTTAGGAATGCTCTATAGGATTCTAACATGCACATATACATGTCAATGCATGGTGGCTAAACCCACCCTTTGAACTACACGTTCAGTTTAAATTCTTTAGCTTCCTTGTTTTTATTTTCCCTTATAAAATCAAAAGTTGTAGAGCAGTTATTATCATCCTCATTTTATAGTAGAGAAAACTGGAGTTTTAATATATTAAGTAATTATAATCACATCTCTCTGTTAGTCCTGTTTTGCTAGATAATGCATTTTTATCTTATACAAGAATAGTTCTTCCAACCACATAATAGACATCTGGCATTTTCTAAGATCTTTTCCTTCAGTTTCCCCTCCCCAGCTTTTCCTTTGACCCTGGTCCTTTCCATCAGTTTAGAAACATGATCAGTCTTACCTCTTATATATTAAAGAAAAATGCCTTTCTTCCATCTGTTGTTTCCATTTCAAGTTCTAAATCTCTCTGTCTGTTAATGGGTATCTGAAGAATGGTTAAAAATATCTGACTTATTAACTGTGGGATCTCAGGCACATTACTTAATCTTTAGAGGCCTCAGTTTTATATCACTTTAAAGTGAGGATAACAATACTTTTTAAAATAGAGTTTAATGATTAATGCCTTAGTTACTACAGAGCACTTGGCGCAGAGCCTGACACCTGGCAAGCACTCAAAAGACTAAATGATTATAATAATAATTATTATTGCACTAATGGGAGATAAGCTTCTTGAAAATGCAATCTATACCTGGCTTCTCCAATTCTTTATCTCCTATTTACTCTGTGCTTTAATGAACTTAACCTAAAGACTACACAAAAACTCTTCTTGCTAAGGTTGCTGATATCTTTCAAATTAAAATCGTTCACTGGACCTTTTTATATTCTTCTTCTTGATCTTTCTACAGAATTGAGACCAATGAATGATTCTTCTTTTGAAAAACTCTTTTTATAATGGTTTATGTAATGCTGTGATTTTTTTTAAATTTAGTCTTCCCATTTCTCCAGTCACTCAATAACCTTGTTATTGAGACCTCTTTCCTCTCCTTTCTCCCTAAGAGTTTAAATGTCCTGAAAGTATCTTCTGGAACCCTTGCTTTCTTAACCTCTTATGTATGCTCCCTCTAGGTAAAGGTGGAACTGCAAAGTTCCTGTGCACTGATGAATTCTAAATTTTTGCTATAAATTCTATACCCCATTATCTATGAAAATTTCCACTTGAATGTGTTACTGTTGTCTAAATTTTTGCTACATAAATTCTATACCCCATTATCTATGAAAATTTCCACTTGAACCTGTTACTGTTGTCTGAAATATGCAATGTCCATAATTAATTAAAATACTTCCTTTTCTCACTTCAAAACATTCTCTTTTAATTGTATTTCTTTACCTTTTGAAAAACCAAGACAGAAACCTTCATGTATCTGCAGACACTGCTCTAATACCCCATTAGCAGCCAAGTTTTGCAGACTAGACTGTCCACATAGCGCCTTCTTAATCCACTCCTTCTTTTCCATCCTGCAGGAGCACAGGCCTCTGGGCTCTTCCATTAACCTTTCCCAGTGTCTCTCTGCTTCCAGTCTCTGCTTTCAGTTTACCTTCCGCACTGCTGGCAGAGTGATCTTTTTACTAATGACTTAAATTATTTTCATAATAATTGAGAAATTATTATCATAGAGAAGAGCAAAACTGAAAGTACTGAGCCTCACCCAGAGGCCTTTGATTCTCCATACTCCACCTGCAACCCTCCCCTGACCTACTTTCCGGTTCTGTCTTCATTTTGCCACAGTTTTCTCCTGTGAAAGAGGCACCGCTAGCCTCTTTCCTTTCTATCTAGCTCTCTCCTGCTATTTTTCACACTTAAGTCATGATTTTCCTTCTCTGTAACCCTAAAAAATGTAAATGGATGAGTTTTAAGTGAAAAGAACATATTGTAAATATACATATGTAATATATATTACAACCAAGATATAATATATGATATATATGTGTGTATATATATGTATATATATATATATATATATATATATATATATATATATATATCATCATCTTATTTTTGTTAAAACAGAAGAAAAGCCTAAAAGGAAAGGCACTGGGGTGCCTGGGTGGCTCAGTCGGTTGAGCATCTGAATTCAGCTCAGGTCATGATCTCATGGTTCGTGAGTTTGAGCCCTGCACTGGGCTCTGTGCTGACAGTTCAGAGCCTGGAGCCTGCTTCTGATTCTGTGTGTCCCTCTCTCTCTGCCCCTCCCCTGCTCATGATCTGTCTCTCTGTCTCTCAAAAATAAATAAATGTTAAAATAAAAAAAAGGAAAGGCACTAAAATTAATACTATTTTCCTCTAGGAGCCTGGAAGTAAAAGGGTGTGGGGTGGAGTGGTCTTAAAATAGTTACTTTGAATAGTTTGAATAATTTTACCTTTCGGTGTTCTTTTTTTTCTTTAATAAAAACATAAAAACATTGTTTTAAAAAGCTTCCTTCTCTAGAAAGCCTCTAGTATCCTACCAATATTGTAATACAATTTAGACATAATAATACCTTGTGCATGCAGACACTGCAAAATTTAGTTATTTTCTTATTAAAATGCCCATCTTCATTCTCATATTAGACTATATATGAGAATTCTTGAGAAAAGTATCATTTTTAGAATCTCAGCAATTTGCTTACGACCTGGCACACTCCGGCCACTCAGTATGTGTTTGGAAAGATGATGATTCACAACCTTTCCAATTGTATCACACTGCTCCCTCTATCTCTCTCTCTCTCTCATACATACATAATATGTACATATTACATATGTATTTATTAGAAGAGTTTTAGTGATATGTGCATACTAAATAGTTCTAAAGGGTGTTCACACATTGACTTGGAGTCCTGCTCTATATCACTACTAAACTACTATATTACCTTATGTAAATTAATTGAGACTCACTTTCCATATCTGTCAGTTAAGAAGATTGATTAGCCACTTTTTAGTTACTTAGTAAAATCTAAAGTTTTAAATTTCTAACAGCACTTTATTCTTTAATTCACACCTTTTTGAGTAATTCTAAATACATACAGATATGTAATAGGAGAATGTATGTTCTTTGAGGTAGATTGCTGTATTTTCACATTTATTTTGTTTACCTTTCCTTTCCCATTACTGACACATTAATGTCATTTTCCAATAAGAGCATAGCACCTTATTTATATATAATAGCAACATCATAAATTGCTTGATCTATTGAAAACCATAAACTAAACATGTTGCAGAAGAAACTGGTGCCTTTCATTGGTATTATCTCCTTCAAGATGACAGGCGATCTCGGGAGGCCAGAGAATTCTTAGTTGTATGAGTTTGTGACTAATAGGTGGTTTGATGTGACAAGAGCCGGCTGTCTTGGGAAATTGAACTATCTTTATGCTCAATACCCTTTGTGTCTCATTCTTTGTAGGTTATTGTTGGAGGCCTGTGGGGACCTCTTTTACAGTTTGCATTCACAGACAATATGAGATCAGCAAGAACTCTGTAGTTTTACTGTCATTATTGATCTGCTGCCATTCCATTCAGTAGCTAATTTGCTTGTTAGCAGTTATTTTAAACGCTATTTATATTTTTTAGCATGATCTATATTATGTACCAGATTTTATTTTATTTTTTTGGTGAATTAAAGAAAAATAGTATAAAAAAAGACTGTACTTGGTGCTAAATATTTCTGACTGGTGGATTATGGATAATTGTTTCAAAATCACAAGTATATTATTGTGAATTTGATATCTTTGATATGCAACATATAGTTTCAAACAAAATAAAGGAAAATATATTCATAAGAAAATATCATTTGTTAAACATTCTTTGGTCTATAAAATTTATATACAAATAGTAAGAAGGATGATGTATTAGGAATTCATGAACACTGCTCCTAAAGTTGGGATTTATTTGAAGTCGAACACTCAATAAATGTGTGGGCTGATTGATTCTCTGTTCTGAAGGTGACCATCATACACCCTCCTTTTGCGCACCAATTGTTGAAGGGGAAAAAAACCTCTTACTGCTTCTCTGGAAAAAGTGATATGCTTCCACTTTCTGAAGCCCTTTTCTGACACATAGATTCATCTGGAATGACTTCCTAGTAAGCTGAGTGTGCATATGTGTGTGTTCTTTCCCTGAACACAATACACAATACCTAAGTAGGGAAAATCCATAGCTCTGGAAAAACCTAATAAAACACAAAGGGAAAAAAGCCAGTAGGCTAGCATAATATGATATTTCCTGTCTTTTAAATATACCAAACTACTAAAATATATTTGAGATTGCTTTACTTTGTGTAGCTAATATACAAATGTATGTGATTATATATAATGTGTGTGTATATATATATATACATATATATATGTATATATATATAATCTCTCTCTGTGTGTCTCTCTAATTTATCTCTATATCTATCTTGTTGCTAAAAATGAAGGAACTGAAACGCCAAATACAATTATCTGAGCTGGTGTTAATGCTGCCCCCTGCTGGTGGGGCAGGGATAGATATGTTATCTTAAAACTATAAAGGCGTGGTTTTTTATAGCAAGACAATGAAAGGAACAATGTAGAGTCTCTGCGGCATTACCAAATGTAACTGAAACCCTTCTGTAAAAGTTGGAGCAGCAGATAGTCACAAAGACACCAAAAGGGAAGGCTAGTAAAAAAAAAATTTTTGACTGCTACCGAGGAAAATTGTCACAGATTTGCAGTGGCAGGAAAAAATTCTACCATGAGAATTCAGCCGCCCATACCCACATATTCTGAGCTAAAAAAATGAGTAGCAACAATAATAACAACAAAAATGGTCTTCAGATAGAGATGCCTGGCAGAAGGTAATGTAAAATTGTTTTGGACTTGACCTGCACGGTTTAGGATATAAGGAAATATCTGAAGAAATTGGAGACGCTATGAAAATAAGGTTTGGTTGGGGAAGAGGAAAAAAAAAAAACTTCTAGAAGTAAAAAAGTTCTCAGTGAAATAGAAATACCAATGGAGGTGTTTAAAAAGAGGTCAGGGGCGCCTGGGTGGCTCAGATGGTTAAGCGTCCAGCTTCTGCTCAGGTCATGATCCCACGGTTCATGGATTCGAGCCCTGTGTCAGGCTCTGTGCTGACAGCTAGCTCAGAGCCTGGAGCCTGTTTCAGATTCTGTGTCTCCCTCTCTCTCTGACCCTCCCCTGCTCATGCTGTCTCTCTGTATCTCTCAAAAATACATAAAAAAACATTTTAAAAAATTTAAAAAGAGGTCAGAATCATCTGAAGAATGGAATTATGAAAGTGAATGAATGATTTGAGGAAATTATTGACATTGTAGCATAGACGGATAAAGGTATGGAAAATATGAAAGAGAGTAAAAGAGAAAGCCTCTATAAAAAGGGATAAAAATAGATACTACTTGAATAGCTAGTATTAGAGAAGAAAGACAAGTCATAGCGAAAAGGAAGAGACAATATTTGAAAATGACAGACCAGTTGGGTTCATTAGAATCATCAGATTTAAGATGGTGAGAGTACAATTGGATAAGTATAAGTAAATCCACCTCCAGATATATCAGATATTTGAAGAAAATAAAAAGCAATGAGGAGTAGAGGAAAGAGAGATAACCTACAAAGAAAATTGGGCATAAAAGGCATTTGTGAATAAAGAAACTGGGGATTAATATTAATGGCTATTGATTATCCAAAAAATAAGAATAACACTAAAATATTAATAAAATACTACAATACATTAATATGTAAAATGGGTGAGTTATTGTGGATATAACACACTGAGATCATTGTGTTGATCCAAAGTTTAACAGCACTGATTAAAGTTAGGATTTGCTAAGTCAGGCATTGACATTAAAAACATAGGGGAAATTTCAAAAAATAAAAATACAAGTGGAGTGAATGAAAGAGTATCAGCATAATTGATTAGTTGTATGGAAGACAAGCATAAAGCATAAAAACGATTTGTGAATAAAATGCTTACTAACTAGAAAGCACACAATCATATGGTGGTATTTATTACAAATTTATCAATAATCATAATAATTACCAACAGAATAAATATCTGTAAAGGGATTCTGAGATGAAGGGACAAATGTTACACGCAGTTTTATGAGTTGTAGGATATAGAGTGCTGATAGTAAGGGGAAGGACAAATACAGTAGACAAATGATAACCAACTAAAAGCTGATACAATAAGATTAATATCCTTCTACTGTGAAGAGGAAGTTTTCCTTTTCCTTTCCCCATTTATTTGTTTTTAAGCAACAAAACCTCCAAAGTTCCTAGAAATGAATCTTACATACATACACTCACATACATATATGTGTGTTTATAAAATATTTACTATTAGTATATAGTAAAATATTTACTAATAGATTATAAAACTTTGTCTTAAGATATTAAATAATACCTTTTTATTCCAAAAAGAAAACTCAATTTTCAATTCCAAGAAACTCAGAGATTTAACTATAAAAAGCAAAAGTTGGAAGCTATTAGCAAAAACTAGAGATAATATCTTTATCAATTTACTATAAAAATATAGTAATTAGGATAACATGATATTGGCGTAGATATGGACAAAAACTTCATGGAAGAGAGCCTTGAAACTAGCTCATGTATATGTCAACATGTTGTGGTAGAAAACACATTAAAAATAAGTGGAGAATAGGGGAAGCCGGGTGGCTCAGTTGGTTGAATGTTTGACTCTGTTTCGTGATCTCAGGTCATGATCTCATGGTTTCATGGGTTCAAGCCCTGCATCAGGCTCGGTGCTGGCAGCACGGAGCCTGCTTGGGATTCTCTTTCTCTTCTTCTGTGACCCTCTCCCACTCATGCTGTCTCTGTTTCTCACAAAATAAATAAAATTTTTAAAAAATGAATGGAGAATGAGCTAAAAAATTATATTTCACTTATTTAATTATATGAGATAAAGTTAGATACCAACATCTATGCCATTTAAAGCATTAACTTCAAATGCATAAAATATCTAAAGCAAAAGCAAAACTCAGAAGTATTTAGAAGAATCAGACAAACACGATAAAGGCTTCAGAGAAGAGAAGAATTTCTTTCAAAAAGACATAAAAGTACAAACTATGGAAGAGAAGACTAATGTAATTTGCCAGCTTAAAAGTAAAACATTTAATAAAAGAACAGATGACATAAAGTGAAAATTTGTAGATGGAGAGTATTATTTGCAACCCATAAAAATTACACAATTTGTGTTCTTAGTTGTCACAGAACTACAAGTTATTAAGGAAGAGTTGAACACATCATAAAAAATATGAGAATATGAACCGGAAATTCAGGCAGGAGGAAAGCAAGTGGACAGTAAGATACAAAAGCATATTCAATCTTAATTGTAACCAAAACATTTAATATGAAAATAATAGGGGCACCTGGGTGGCTCCTCTTGAAGAAATGCTTTAGATGAATAACCACAGTTGCTGGAGGGAAACATTTGCACCAATGGGGTTCTCATTTTAGAACAGAATCTACCTAAAACAGTCACACTAAATCAGCCCTAATTACAAATCTTAGTGAATTTCTAGGACTATCTGAATAGTTTCTGAAAAGTTCTTTTAAGAAGCCTTTCTTGGGGGGCACCTGATGACTCAGTCGGTTGAACATCTGACTCTCAATTTTGGCTCAGGTCATGATCCCAGGGTTCTTGGATCAAGCCTGGGGTTGGGCTTTGTGCTGAGCATGGAGCCTCCTTGAGATTTTCTGTCTCTCTCTCCCTGTGACCTCCTTGTGTGCTCTC
Source organism: Suricata suricatta (assembly GCF_006229205.1). Classification (NCBI taxonomy): domain Eukaryota; kingdom Metazoa; phylum Chordata; class Mammalia; order Carnivora; family Herpestidae; genus Suricata; species Suricata suricatta. Next base: position 105,633,469 of record NC_043700.1, on the reverse strand, counting down.
TCTCTCTCTCTCTCTCTCTCTCTTTCTCTCTCTCTCTCTCAAATAGAAGAAGGAAGGAAGGAAGGAAGGAAGGAAGGAAGGAAGGAAGGGAGGGAGGGAGGGAGGGAGGGAGGAAGGAAGGAAAGAAGGAAGAATGAAGGAAACCTTTTTTTCTTCCCTTCTGGGGTTTCAAATATGTCTAACTCAATGTTTGGAAGAATAAAAAGGAACATAAATTTCACTTATATCTATTAATTCTTTAAACTCTCCTATTTGATTAATTTCTCTTTCAAACTAGGGAGTAACTGATTTAAAAAACTAGGAATTTTAGTAAAACCTAAGATAAAATTGAGTGAACAATATAAAAATGCTAATTCATATTGAATATTTAGAGTCTAGATTAATTTTTAAATTTCCCCAGTTAGGACTTAAAGTACCTCAGTATGTTGACAGTGGGTCCATTTCTGGGTCAGGTTAAAAGAGCCTTGACCTTCCTGGAAGTTGTATTTGAGAATCTGCCACTGCTCAGATACACTGAAGCATTTAAGCTAGGTTTCTCATACTCCTGGAGGTTCAGAAAGACTTTGAGATGTTATAACAACATAGAATTGAGGGAGTTAAGTTTTTAAAATCTTCCCCTTCCATAGTCATTGTTTTTCTAAAACTATTCTGTTGTGGAAGAAACATGACTTTGAAGCAACTTTCAGGTTCTCCTTTGTTATATATTTTTTAGTCAACCCAGTCACACTCTACAAAGAAAGACACACCTCCCACCTCTCCTGAATCTTAAGAAGATACTTTGGCAAGAATTTGTTTTTTTCATAAGAAGAAACAAATCAGTCTTTAGGTACCTGGCAGAGCCTTCCTTATTTAAGGCATGGACAAAGCACAATGAAACTTAAATTATCTTTCTGTATCTTGGTGCACATGCCTGTTAAGGCTAAATTGTGGCATTAGAAACAGAGTATCTGGGTTCCCTTTGGGAAATACTGAACTAAATTTTTTTAAATAGTTTATTGTCAAATTGGTTTCCATACAACACCCAGTGCTCTTCCCCATAAGTGCCCTCCTCCATCACCACCACCTCTTTTTCCCCCTCCCCCTTCCCCTTCAACTCTCAGTTCATTTTCAGCATTCAATAATCTCTCAAGTTTTGCATCCCTCACTCTCCCCGACTCTCTTTACCACGTCCCCTCCTCCTGGTCCTTCATTAGGTTTCTCCTGTTCTCCTGTTAGACCTATGAGTGCAAACATATGGTATCTGTCCTTCTCTGCCTGACTTATTTCGCTTAGCATGACACCCTCAAGGTCCATCCACTTTCCTACAAATGGCCATATTTCATTCTTTCTCA